>NW_022900934.1:9229473-9240804 GCF_012274545.1 Fukomys damarensis | reverse complement strand
GGGGGGGGGAGAATTAAACAAAACACTGGCTCACTCCAAAGTGCCCTTGATGGAATAGCAACATTTCTTAATTGTACCAAAATCTGTGTGATGAAAGGGAAATCTGTAAAAGTACCACACTGTACAGGGAATCACTTTAGTTCTCTCTAGGAAAACACCGGTATGGTTGATTTGGGAGCTGAGGTCACTGTTGTTTTCATGATTCCAGAAACACTTTTGATTTGGAAGAATGACAAATTATGGTTATTCAGACCTCAAGACCTGGCAAATTTTTTTTTAAATGAGCAAAATGAGCCATCACTCCTCAGAATATGATGAATGGTATTTGTTGCCAAGACAAAGATTCATATTTTCAAGGAAAAATTAGAATTTTCTAAAACTGGTTTTTTTGGTACTGGAGATTGAACTCGGGTCCTTGTGCTAGCAAGGCAGGCCACCGAACCACTGAGCTAAATCCCCAGCCCTAGAATTTTCTAAAACTTGAGTCCATTGCTATGAGATTGACAGCTCCCCATCCCTAAGTACTTCTCTGACAAGAATGTTGATGATATGAAATATGTTGTGGGCTGGAATATCTTCAATGGTTTGGATGTGTGTCCACCAAAGGTCCACATGCAGGGGTTTGTGCTCAGGGTGATGGCATTCGCTGGTGTCGTAGGCCTTCAAAAACTGGGGCCTAGCACAAGTTCCTTAGGTCATCAGAAAGTGCTCTCAAAGGAAACTGTGGGGCCCTCGTCCTTTTTCTCCCTCTGCTTCCCGATTTGCAACGTGACCTCTTACTCTGACCTGTACTCTCACCATTGTTAGCTTCAACAGAGGCCAAACCAAGAGACAGCCTAATCCTGGATTTGAACCTCCAAACTGTGAGTTACAGAAACCTTTTCTCTTTGTAAGTTAATTGCCCTAAGTATTTCACTGCCGTAATTTAAAGCTGACAAATGCATCTTCATAATTTGGTAACTCAGTATGGCAGACAAAATGGATTTTAATGTAGCAGAACATGAAAAATCTATTGATATGATTTCAGATTCTAACTATCCCTCACAAAACTAGCATTTGTTGAATTGCCATGTAATAACAAAGACTATGTATACTTCTCAAAAAAAGCTTGTCAAAAATACTCTTCTAACTACATATGTGTATAAGACTGGATTTTCCTCATATACTAGTTTAAATAGGGCAACATGTCACAACAAATTAAACATAAGAAAAGAGTGTATCTGTTTTATGTAACCCTATTTTAAAAATATACTTCTTGCTATATATTTTCATTTAGAAACTAGTAATATTTACATAAACATATGTCTTTATGTTCACATGACATGGATTTGCTATTATATATTATTGTTAACACCATTATGTCAACATGGCTTTTTAAGTACACATTTAAAATTTTTCCCCCTGCTTTAATTTATCATGTGGTAAATATTGATCACTATTAAGCATAAACAAAAAAATCTTTGGAAAGCTCAATAGTTGTTAAGAGAACACAGGCATCCTGGGAGCTAAAAGTTTAAGAGTCACTGGTTTAGAACATTGCTTAGTACACAGTAAAGGGTATACAATCCTTAACTCTTTTGTGATATATTTATTCACTATGTATTACCAAATTATATAAAATCACATTTCATGGTTAACTAAATTAATTAGTTCACTTGTATTAGAGATTTATTGCATGCCAGACACTGCTTTTCGTAAATTATCAATTACAATTTTTTAAAAATGTGAAGAAATGGGTAGAATTATTAGCTTTATTTTATATGGGAAACATGTGATACAGAGAAGGTAGGGTCATTTGACCAAGGTCACAGAGCTACTGAAGTCCCTGCAATGAAACCCCCGGCTGTCTGATTTTAGAAATTCTGACCTGAATGACCTTTTTCCTTTGCAAGTGAGTTGTATTTATATTATTCATCTGTGTAGATGGTCTAAGTCCCTCACCAAGTTGACTGTAAGATCAGAGTTGACTTCTGCCACTCAACCCTAGCAAGTCTTCCCATTACTTTACAGGAAGCCCCTAAAGTTGTGGCACACGGGGCCACATACAGTTCCATCCCATAAGCAAAGCCATGGCCCACTGAAATAGCCCCCTTGCAGAAATGTAAATTTGAACATTGGTAAACACTCAGCATAATGGGAAGACGTGAAAGGGATTCGGTCAGAGGGCATGTGTTGCTTCATAGGAAATGTTATCAGGTAAGTGTTGATGCTGACATGTCAAATGCAAAATTTGGGGGTCCAGAAACAGGCAAAATCAGTAGAAATTTACTACCTTCTGAAAGTCATATGGAACGACTCCATGAATTGGTGAACTGTGTGCATGTTTGTTTTAGGATTTGGAAGACCCCTCCAGGGGTTACCAGAGCCAGGGTATGATGAGGCAGATTCTATTTCCAAACTCACAATTTCATAAAATATTATCAAAAGAAAGATAAATACAAACTGTTACCTGGGGATCTTACCTGTCTGGTCACAGTATCACATGATTTACTTGTTGCCCAAACACATTTGATGACAAGAGGCAAATATGAAAGAGCATACAATCGTTCGTGTGTTATGAACATCATTCTCTTCCATAAACTGTGGCTGCACAAGAGGGGCCCGAGGAAGAATTAACACACTTTCATTTGTGTGCAGCCTCCCTTTCTGGCACCAAAGGCAGTGTCTTTGAAGGGAGGCTGCATTTGCTCTCCCAGCACCTGAAATGGAGAGAGCAGATGTAAAGCCCCGAGGATATGAGGAAGATCATTTTCTTCATTGTAGGTGCAACCAATGAGAAGTCAGCAGCTTTGTAGTGGATCAGTGATTTGTCCAAATTCTTTGCAAACTGACCTATTTCTAATTCCTTGAGCCCATAGTCTGAAAGGTTATTAATCTTGGCTTGGCTTATGATGTTGAGGCTTAAGACTTCTGCTTCTTAAATGCCAAAGTTGTGTCAGATTGCCTTCGGAAATGTTGGCAACCTTGTTCAGGTGTGCAGTGGTTAGTGAAGCGATACATGAGCAATTTCCTTTCTCATGGAAATATTCTTTTAACCAAAGGAGCTACCTGTGGGTTTTTGTTGTTGTTGTTATTTTGTTTTGTTTTTCTTTTTTGCATTTGGATCTCTGTCTTGAATTCAAAAGACTCCACCTTCCTTAACGTCCAGTACAGGGACAAATAAGTATGTGTTTGCTGGAAGGTTGACAGCATCAGATGTCCTTCTTGGGAGTGAATCTGGAGGAAAACATAAAAGTACCGATAAATTCTTGTCACTCTCACTCTCCTATTTCTCATTTTCTGCAGGATGAAATCCCAGTTCCTTGTTGTCACACACAGGGTTCTTTTCAGCCTCCTTTCTCTTTTTGTTTTTCACTAGTCTTACTTTTTGCCTCTCCCCAAACTTGCCCTTGGCCTCTAAGAACAAGCTGTACCTTGGATCCTTTCGGGGCCTTTGTAAGTGCTGTGATCTGCCCTTTCACCTGGCTGATTCCAACTGGTCTTCCTCAGGTTTCAACACAGGCTTTCATTCAAGTGGCCTCACCGAGCCCTCCTGAGGGAGGGGTCCTTCTTCTGTATTCCCACAGCGACTGTTATGTGCTGCAGGACAGCAGTCCTTGTGAATAAAAGATGCCATCGTCTTAGACCATGCACAGGATCCATTCTGTGTCTCTCTAGTTGCCCTGCCTAGTGCCCTGGGTTGCTGACCACAGGGTCTACGCTGATGGTCTCTTTGCTCTCCACTTTCTTATTGGGTTTGGTCACGATCAGGAGAAGGCAGAGACAGTTTGGGGCATTCATATGCACACTTTCCTCCCTGCTGGTTGCCCATGGGCTGGTTATGTCATGCCCTCAAGGGTCTCTCTTCCTGCAGTGACCTTCCTGGGTTCTGGTGGCCCTTGGCCTTCTCATTACTTCAGGTGTAGGGATATAAATGGTCCCCCACCATGACTATTCCAGATGGATAGCTCTGTGCCTTGTTTAATCCCTTAAAGATTGCTTCAGTTTGTGTACACAGTCCTTTATTAAACATTCCTCCCCCTACACAGCCTGAATGTGCATCTCCTTCCTGCTAAGACTGTGACTAAATCAGACTTTCCCTTCCAACCCCAGTCCCTTCCCCTTCCCCTGGGGTCACTCCAGTTACAACTGTATCTCTTAAATCATCCTAATCCTAGATTTGAGCACAGTAGGAGGGGCCCGACAAATGTTGGCTAAATGCTATTGTTGAATCTTAAGCTCCCAGGAGAAGATGGGTCAAAAGTTGCTAATTCCAGGCAAATACTCATTTCCTCTACACATCATAAAGATGAGACAGGATCACAGTTATTAGAGTAGAAAATTCCCTTGCTGTTGTAGCAGCAGATAGCCATTATGTGTTCCAATGAAAGACTCAGGAATGGGTATAAAAATAATCCACTGTACACCATCAAAAATTGAAAGCACATTCTTTTCCTTTGAAATGAGATCAGCTTCTGGAAGCTTTCACGCCAACACCCATCCATCTAAAACTTCTCTCCAAGGATACGGGTAAAATGCAATTTGTTTCATAATAAGCCTCAGGAGTTTACTTTAAAGATGTGATTACCCAGAAGGCAACGAGAGCTGTCCACAGTTTCATCTGTTTCAAGAATATTTCTATCTCCCCAAAAGACAAGATAGCTCCAAAGTTTCACTGGAAAGTCTGGCTTGTAAATTATAGAGAAAATAAGATCTTGCATCCCTCTGATTTATCCTGGAATGGACCTCATTTCCTGTTAGTGCGCTCAAATACCAAGCATAAGCCCCCATCGGGCACCCACCTCTCTTTCAGACACGGGATGAGCTATAAGCTCACAGCCTTCTACCAGGATTGCCCCACTGGCTCAGTGCCTATATCAAGACCAAGCTGGGACATTAAAACTCCATGGTCCATGTCTCATCTCACCCAGTCCTCATCACAATCAAGGTGATCCTCTTCACAGCTCCATTTTATGGATGGAGACACTGAGGCTTAGTGAGATGGAGTAACCTTTCCAGCTGAGTGGTGGACATGGCACTTCCTTTGTAGCCCAAGTTCTCTGTCATTGCATCTGCTGCCTTCCAAACCCTCTCCATTCATCAGGGTAGAGGTAATTAAGGTTAACTCTGGACTCTTTCTCCATCTTGGCTTCAACTTCTACTTTTGTGCTTACCATTGTGTTGTATTTGATGATACTCAAAGGTGAGAGCAACTGGTCACGAGCCGTGTTTGGTCTATAAACTACCTCCCCTCCCAGATCTTCCCCTCCAAGAGTGAACTTTCCTGAATCACCTAGCATGGTGTTGGATGAGTGTTTTCCAAAGGCCCATATGTTAGAGGCTGGTGGCCAGCCTGTGGCGCTATCTGGAAGAAGTAGAACCTTTAAGAAGTTGAGTCTACTGGGAGGAAGTTAGGTCGCTGGTAGGAGGTTCTTACAGGGAATATTGAGACCTCAGGGCCTTTCTCTCTCTGTTACTGGCTTATGAAGTGAGCTGCCTTCTCTGCCACACACTCCCTGCCATGATGTTCTGCTTCATCACAGGCCCAAAGGCAAAAGGGCAGGGTCAAGTAACCATGGACTGAAACCTCTGAAACCATGAACCAATGTAAACCTTTCTTTCCTAAAAGATGTCTCAGGTATTTTATTACAGTGACAGAAATCTGACTAACACAAATACACATTAGAGTTTCTCATAATACCTCTGATTTAATTTACTCTCCTCTATTTTAACTCCACTGAAAAAGAATGAGCCACTCTCAAAAATTACCCTTTCTGCTGCTCTCTGTACTCACAGAGTAGCAGTGGAGTTAGCAGAAACCTTCCTCCAAGCCCTACTTCCATTCCCTCCAAACCTTCCCATGTCTGATTCGTCTTTCCCTTTGAAGTGTCCTTGTTGCCCTCATTCTCTCTAGCTGGTTTCATGATGTCATGACATAAACCTTCTAGAGATTTGTTTTACCATAAAATATGGATTTGGTACAGTTCTCCTTATTCATGTCATGCTCTGACATGAGCACTGTTAGCATTTTGGACCTGATGACTCTCCGTGGTGGGCATCATAGGTTGTTAAACAGCTTCCCTGGCCTCTGACCACTGAATATTGGTAGCAATCTCCACTAAATCATGACAACTGAAAATGTCTCCAATAATCAAATGTCCTCGAATGCCAAAATAGTCCCTAGTTGAGAACAACTGGTACAGCATATGACAAGCAGGAAACTCAGTCTCGGCAGCAATATAGCCAGATAGGCCCATTCTACACTTTAGGACTCACTGGAGCATACTCAGTGGTGACTAAGGCAAGTCTGGAGGCCCTGAGGTAAAGATTCCAGGGCATTGTTTTCCTGGCATCCTTTCATAGTTCATGGCTATAGGAACTCAAGTTCAATTTCTGCATGGACAGAGTTTCAAACTGCAATAATCCTTGTAGGGACACATGGTTCTGACATAGATCAGTATACTACTATCTCATGCACTCTTCACAGTAACTCCTCAAGGAAGACAGTATTATGATTCATGATATAAGAAGTCGATTAGAGAGGAAAGCCAGATGTCTATGTTTTATAGGTAGTGATAGACAGAACCAAATGGGAGGTGAGGTCTTTTTGACTCCAGACACTGACTGATTGGTCATCACTGCTTCTTTGTTGAGGATAGTGGGTTCTGTGACCCTCCTACCTGAGAAAGAAACAAATTAAAAGCATACCCAAGAGCCAGGCTCCTCTGCAACCAATAAGCCAAGGACAGTTACCCTGATTGCCGTTACTCCCAGGAAACCATCTGACAGATCTATCAGTCTAATCTCAGTCTTGTCTTCTATGTAAATGACAAAAAAGTTTTAGACAGGTTATTTCATTGCTCTTATGAAAGTGTTGCCACCTGGTTTAGCTTCCAAAGCTGTGTGATTGCATGGCAGTGTCTGTATTGTTTGCAACTTTATTCTCAGCACTTAGGACTCCCAACAAGCATTCACTGAATGCAGGAATCACTGAATTAATGGCTATCTCCGTCTTGAGAAAGAGTAGATTAGTTTTGACTTTCATTGCTTTCTCCAGACTTGTAGTCTGTGAGTACTTGGTGTGGAATTAGGGAACATAAGCAAATTTAATGTAGTTTCTAGAATATTGATATAGGATCTTAAAAATGCCCAGGAGGGTAAATACTTATTCCCAGTATCTGTGAGATGAGGGTAGAGCATGATATAATATTTCTAAGGAAAATAACACTAGAATTCACAGTGGGAAAAGTTATCCCATTGAAATCTCTTCGGGTCCTTCTGCCTGAGGTAGGGAGAAAGTCTCAGCTGTGACAGTGTAGGTTTACCATCACATCACCACTTGTTAGCCTCCCGTATTAACAAACAGAGAACCACACTTGCAGCTGAAATGCTTCAATAGTCCAGTCCAGAGGGAATTTAATGCGTGTTCTATCCACATTGTGGTCTGCTCGAGGTGGTCGCCCATTCATGGCAAATGCTACTTTTATGGTTTTCATGGAATATTTTCATCTACATGAAGTGAAGAGGTCAGCTGAAAGAATTATATTTTGTATCTATATAAGAGTTGTTACACAGAGTTGACAGAATTGTGTAGGAGGTACACAAATGGAAGGAGTTTGAGGAAATACTGTTGTAACTGCTAAGACCAGTGATGGTGCTGGCCTTGAACCCTGAATTAAATGTCTCACTAGTATGATGGTATTGAGCAGGTTGTTCAGCTTGACCAAGCCTGGGCTCTTGCAAATGAAAATGAGGATAGTCTGTCCATGATAGTTTTCTCATGAAATTGAAGAAGCTAATTTGCATGGAACACTTGGTTTATTAGCTGGCATGCAAACAGCACTAAAAATAATAATGTTATCATTGGTTGTTACTATTAGATTTTGTTTTTCCATGAACTAATGTTATTATTAGATAAACCCTGGTAATAATACCAGAGCATTGAAAAATATCCTCAAATCGCCTGACTTCATGATATAACCCTAACGTACCCTGAATAGACAATGACTTCTGCTGGCTAATTGTTGTCAGATGGATGGGCAGATGACCAACTCTCCTTCAACTATTGTTTTTGGCAGATGTTCTTCAACATTTTCCTGGTGTATAAATAATGATCCCATACCAAAAAAAAAAAAAAAGAAGTCACTTTTGTTAGTTTCCTTGGTGTGCATTTCACAAGCGGTTTGTTTTGGCGGGTTCTCTGTGGAGTGGCATTGTCACAGCTCCAGGTGGCCCGTTCAGCTTTCCCCTTGGTCAAGGAGCGCACTTGGTTATTTCCACCATGAACATTTTTGGTCCAGAACTGTTAGAGGCACGTTAGATCCTCTTCAATCTTAACTGTAAACTCCGTCGTGGGGTGGATTCAGAACCAGATTCAGGGCGCAATCTGGGAATTTGGGCTTTGGAATCTAGTTGGAGTCCGGTGTGTGTTCCGGCTTGTCCTTCCCGCGGTCTCCCTCTGTGCTTCTAGAACCCTGGGAGAGGGGAGTTCCAGCCACTGGTGCTGATGAGATTTTACAGTGGTATCATCCACAAGGAAAAATGTGTCTGACAGTGAAGGAGTTTAGGAGCGGGAAGGAAGCGGGGCTTCAGGACAGAACTGGGATGGCAGGGGCTGGATTGCCACTTTGTGCAGGCTGTAGTCCCAGAATCCCCAAAACTATAACTAGGTAGTTAATGAAACATAGACGCTTTTGATGTGTGGTTCTGGGGGCTGGGAAATCCTACAGCGTAGAACCAGCATGTGCTCAGCCTCTGATGAGGGCCTTCTTAAGAAGCCTGACACCTCCAGTATCACCAGCAATTTTGCGATTTTCAAAGGTCGGTGATGATTTCAAATTTTAAAAACTGCAGGGACAAATAATACCTTCTGCACCTGGGGGCGGGGTTCAGAGCGTGCCTCTGAGATAGGCAAGGTATTTGCAGGCGAACATTGTTCCCATGCCCATTTGCAACAGGAAGGCCTATGATCATTTCTACCCCTTTGCCCTGCATGGCAGGCAGGAAGCCCGTCCCTCCCCAGACCCCCCGAGAGCAGTTTCCACCCTGCCGCCCTCTCCCTAGCAAGATCACACCTGCACCTCTAAGTCGAGAAGGTGCAGAGGCTGTGGGGTGCAGCTTCCAGGAGCAGGGAGCTCTGTCCCCCGCCCCCCCCACACACACAATGGCCCCTGCCCCGCACTGTCACCCTTGCCCCAGCTTTGCAGGGCCAGCTGGGCACAGTGTTTTCAGCACCCCCTTTCACCCCACCCATTAGTTAAAGGTGGGGTGTTCACAAACTGATTCCCCCAAGGATCCCACTAACAAAGATGGAGACAGTCACAGGCGGGTCCGCTCCTTTTGCACGTTGAAATGTGTGTACTGGGGTCTGGGTGTGGTGAGGGGTGTAACCGACATGAATTTACAAGACATGCCCTTTAGCTGGAGCCGGAATTTGTGGCCACTGTTTTGTTTTTTATTAAAGCATAATGCTCACAAGCAGAAGAGGAGATTTGTTATTCTGAAGACAGTTGCACACCAAAGCATGCTATTGTATAATCTGGCATTTTCCCCGCGAGGGAGCTACGGTGCATTACTCACAAGTGACAGAAGCAACGAGCTCCAACTCCCAAGAGGCCAGCGCTTCTGTTTAAAGGGATCCAGGCTGTGCAGGTCCGCCCCCACCGGACCGCTTGGCCGGGGCAGGCTGAAAGTGAACAGCTTCCGGGTCACAGAAAGGACGAGTTGGGCCTTGATCCTATCCCTCCTCCATACCCAATCCTGTTCTAGCAGCAGGGACACAGGACAGGGGGAAAGGGCCTGCATGTTGTTCAAGACTCCAACTTAATAAGTACCATTAGGGAAGTCTCTTTCTATGCCTTAGTTTCTCAAGAGACCTGTGCTTACTGGGGCTAAGAGCTTGGACTGGGGAATGCATTCCTGGGACTTCCGGTGTGGCCCCTCTGCTCTTGCCTTCTCTATGGTCTTCTGTTTTCTCATCTAAACAGGGCAGGCAGTAATATTTTTCTTATTGGATCGTTGTCAATAAAAGAGTCGAGGTAAAGCTCTAGCCAAGGGCTAGGAGCAGAGCAAGGACCAATAAATGTTTGCTATTGATGCATCCTGCCGGTATCCAAAGATCAAAGGAAGGTGACACAGCTTCCCTTCTTAGCTCACAAAACAGCTGTGAATTGAAATGAGATGGTGGATAAGAAAACACTTGGAAAGTGTTAAAATGCTCTATTAATGCAATGTAATGAAATCAGTGTCAACATCAATGCAAATAGAGTTTGTGGTGCTACCCCTAAGACTATGGAAAAATAACTACGCATTATCATGATAGCAGGTTAGATGTAAAGGCAGATGAGAACTGTTCTAGTTCAAACTTTCCATTTCACAAAGAATGGAGAAAGTAACCTTAGTGACAAAACTTCCATGAACCCCATCTCGGCACCCTTTGTATGGTACTCATAGGAGGTTAATTTGCTGGAATTCAGCAAGCCAATTAAAGAAGGTCTCTTCTGATGGAGAATTCCAGACATACAGTCATGTGCCTTGGTTTATTTGTCTCCAAAGTGGGCACGATGGCAAAACTGAACTCCCAGGCTAGTGAGGAAGAATGAGACCCAGCAGGAGAAATGTTTAGCAGGCAAACTTGGCATGGGAGAAGTCCTTTAGAGACAGTGATTAATCTTGGTAATGACAGTCATTGAGATCCTGTATGAGATAGTGCTCCTTACAGAGTCTGCATAAATGGTGGGCCTATACAGTTTCACTTACATGCAGCTAGTAACAGTACCTCGGGGCCTGAGACTCACTGATGGGGACTCTCATTCCCCCGAAGAATTTGTCCTGGTTTTAGAAGGTCTGGGACAGCCTGTCCTCCTTCTGTAATTTCTGAAACAAGGCTGCCCTGTGATCTACAGTTATGGGAGGGGTAGAATCCTACAAGCCGTGGGTCCTGACGTTGATTTTGTTTTGGACTTTAAGGATTTGTGAGCAGTTGAGGGTGGGCTGGGAAACCTGGCCCACCTACTTGGATGGCCCTGGACCATGTTTCTCAGACTGTGGCCTGGTTCAGAATCAGCTGGAGGACTTTCAGGAACACCTGCTGTTGGCCCCGCCCCCTCAGTCTGTGTGTGTGTGTGAGTGTGTGTGTGTGTGTGTGTGTGTGTGTGTATGTGTGAGACCCTGTAGTGTGCATTTCTAAGAACCACTGTCTTTTTGCCTTCATGGCCCCTGCTCTTTGGAGCTGGCTGATTCTCAGCGGTGGAGGGTAGTATGCATGTTTAACAGCACCTCTGCCTGCTACTTTATTACATGTCCCTAGCAATTCTAGCTACCAAAAATGTATTATAACTTTTTTTTTTTTTT
>NW_022900934.1:9146079-9229292 GCF_012274545.1 Fukomys damarensis | reverse complement strand
TGTGTGTGTGTGTGTGTGTGTGTGTGTGTGTGTGTGTGTATGTGTGTGAGACCCTGTAGTGTGCATTTCTAAGAACCACTGTCTTTTTGCCTTCATGGCCCCTGCTCTTTGGAGCTGGCTGATTCTCAGCGGTGGAGGGTAGTATGCATGTTTAACAGCACCTCTGCCTGCTACTTTATTACATGTCCCTAGCAATTCTAGCTACCAAAAATGTATTATAACTTTTTTTTTTTTTTTGGCACCGGGGATCGAACTCGGGTCCTTGCGCTTGCAAGGCAGGCACCAAACCGCTGAGCTAAATCCCTGGTCCTGACAACTTTTAATAAGCAGAAATGCTCTCTGAAATCACTCGTTGTTAAAACCCCAGGTCTGGAGTGAAATCGTCTAGAATCCAGTCATAGCCACTCCCTGTAGTAGCCGTGCGACCCCATTGCATGAGTCCAGTGCCTCTCCCGGCTTCTTCATTTGTGTAAAGAATGGACAAAAAGAGTAAACACAGGCAGCGTGCTTGGCGCAGAACCTGGTGCACACGGAACAGGGAGTTACTACTTTCACGTACTCCATCAAAGAGCTCTCACAGAGCAACCATCAGCTAGGCTGCTGGTTGAGTGGAGAGTCTGAGAGACCCTCAAGTAGGACCAAGGAACTTCTGGGAAACGGAAGTCAAACACCGTCCATTTGGGCAAAAGAATCCAAAGCCACAAAGCCCTCTTCAGCATTCTGAGCTACGGTCCCAGTCCTGAGCTTGGAAGCGATTCATTGTGGAAATATGCTGCTGCGAGGATGGACTCAGATCCTACTTGGGAGCTAAGGGTGCCCAGGATGGATCTCTTTCCAATTTTGAAAGAATATTTAAAGCGATGATCTCATCACTCCCAGATCTTATTTTTTTTCCCCCAGCTTCACTCCAGAAGTGAACTTTGGAGTCTGGAGGGCTGCTGCTCTGTGAGGTCCCCAACAACTGCTGCTCCAAAGAGTGATAGCTGCTGGCATACACGAGGGAACACAGATTTTTCCTTGGCTGTCAGCTCTTGAAATTACCCAGCAACTCCAAAATGAATTTCCACTAATCTGACAGTTTTGCCTCTCTTGATATGATGTACTGTATAGTCAGTGGTCAGCAGGGACTATTTAATTGCAGTTAAGCCTGTGCTGTTCATTGTGGCATTTAAAACAGAGCTGTGTGCAATGTGGTTAAACTTTCTGACTTTCCCGGCCCAGATGGGTGGGTGGAACTCAATTTTCTTTCTTTCTATTTTTTTCTTGTGGAAACTTTCTACCTGGGAGCCCTTATTAATTAACTCTTCTTGGCTAGCAGTTTCAATTCATCCACTTTCAAGATTTATAAATTTCACAATCATAGCTCAAATCCCTCTAAAAGGGAGAAGGGACTAGAATATCAGATAAAACTAGTGGTGGGTGGCTAAAAAATGATTCAAAAACTGAAGAAAGGAAAGATAAAATGGCATAACACGATCCTTTATTTTTAAAATACCATGTACTTGACAGTTTTCAGGGACTATCTCTATTTGTTGTTAAAGCGTTTTAGAGTGGCGGGGATAAATCTTGGCCCCATTTTATAGGTGTGAAAACTGAGGCTGGCAGTGTCAAAGGTACGTGTGGGGGCCCAAGATTTGAATCCAGGCGTGTGTGCTAAGAGTGTATTGTTAGGCATTACCCTGGACTTCCCCAAGAACCCACATGCCACTGGGTTTAAACTGCTCTTATTTTACAGGTGAGCAAACCGACTTCCACCCACCTCAAACTAACTTGCTCAGAACGAAGTTTTCCCAGATCCAGAAAATTAGCTTATGGCTATTCGTAAGTCTGATTATTAATAAGCATGCAGTGTTTTGCAGCTGATAAAGTATTAACATCCATGATTTCATATTTAGTTTGGGGTTTTAAACAACTCTGTTGTGTGAAGCTGGTAAGAAGAAAAGAATTTTGCTAAGTACTTCTTTGTTCGTAGTTGAATCTGAGGATATATATCTGCGGTGTGGCCACACAAACGCCCCTGCAAGGAGCTGTCAGCATGTGAACAATGAGGACGTAAATGGAGCCATTGATTCTATTAAGCTTCTCATATGTGCCAGGCATTATTCCAGGTACTAGAAATACAGCAGCGAAGGAATCAGTCAAAACCACCCTGCTCCAAGAGAGCTTTCCTTTGAGCAGGCAACAGGGGACGAGTGACCATATGAGTAAGCAAAACAGATCGTACAGCAGGTGCCAAGGGGAACCAGTAAAATAAAGCTGAGAAGGGAATTAGGGGAGCTGGGGAAAAGAATAGAACTCTATACAGAGAAGGCGACATTCGAACAAAGACACAAAAGCTATGGAAAACAAGCTTTTTTAATACATGGGGAAGAGCATTTGGGCAAAGGGAACAGCTAATGTTAAGTCTTCAGAACAGCAAACCTGCTGTGTTGTGTTTAAGGCAACATAAGGAAGTCAGATGTGGTAATTTGACTCCTTTTCTGTGTGTGCTGTTGGTCCCACAGTGATCATTTCTGAAAATTGAGGTATAGCTGACATTCAATTAATGGTTTTTATTCAAGTACACAACTTGATATGGCTTCACATGGAATCGTATGAAATACGGCTCATGAAATCATTGCCACAGTCAGAAGGATGGGCATACTCATCACTTTCAGAAATTTCTTTCGTGATTGCTCTCTCCCACCCTCCCCCGCTCCATCCCCAGTCAACTTCCAAGCTGCCAAACGTTTGGTTTGCATTTTACAGAATGTTATGAGTATCCAGTGAGACTCATGGGGTATCTCTCCTTTTTCGCCTGGTTTCTTTCACTCAGGATAATAATGTCGAGTCACCTGTGGTGTGTGTATCCATAACACTGCTTTTCACTGCCAAGTGTTCCTTGTTTACATGAATAGTCCATAATTTATTCTCTATTCATGTATTGATGGCTAGTTGGGCCATTTCTGGCTTGAAGCCCTTACAAAAAAGTTCCGTGGAATTCTTTTTTTTTAAATTTAATTTATTGGTACATTCTAGGTAGACGTGGAATTCTTGGACAAGCCTTTTAAAAAATTTCTCTTAGACAGATACTTGGGAGTGTAGAGGCTAGATCACTTTGTAGCTGAGTGTTCAACGTGTTAAAGAAACCTGAAATATGGTTTTTCAAAGTGCTTGTGCCATTCTGCATTCCTATCAGCTCCATGTGAGAGTTCTAGTTCTGGTATCACGGGCACCATCCTTGTCATCATCAAAAGTTTATGACTTTGATATGTAAGTTACACTGTCTCATTTCACTTTAGTTTCATTTTCCCTCATGACTAGTAATGGTGCTAAATTTATGGGTGCTGGTTTACCGTCCACATGTCTGTTCAAATCTGTTGCCCATTTTTTGGTATCAATCTGTTTATATATCGATCTGTTTGTTTTCTTATTACTGAACTTTGAGTATTCTTTATATAACCTAGACACAAGTCTTTATTCAGATACATCATTCTCAAATATCTATTTCTCTCTCATTTTTTTCTTCTTTTTCCTAATATTCTTGTAAAGTTTTCACCAAGTCTAATTTCTTATCTCTAAATTGTGCTTCTCGGGGATTATGTGTAAGAAATCCTTTGCTTTTGATTATTTTAAAAATTGATTTTCTAATCAAGTGAAAGAAAATGTCCTTTTAAGTTCCTTTAAGCATATTCACTTTATTTAAGCAACCAAGTTACTCATTGGCCATCCAGAGTGGCCATTTTTAGTGATTTGTTGATAAAGGAGTTAAAACCTATTGCTTCCCATAGTCCTTATTATACCTTCAAGACGTCATGCCTTTCATCCTAAGTACGGTCAGGGCTTCTGGCCAACTGGGAATGCAGTTGGCAGTGTTTTGGGTAAGAACAGCTTTGGGCAGATGCCAGACCTGCTGGCCCACAGGCCACACTTTGAGCAGAAGGAACTGGAGGGCAGTGGCTTTGCCCAAAGGTGCCAGTCAGCTCCGCTGTTGTCAGGTGGGGATTCAGTCCCAGACGGTCCCAATGACCAGATTTGACACCAGGCAGCTGTGATGCAATATAAACCCTTCTGTTCTTAAAATAGTCTGCAGCTTACTTTAGTTTTTATAAAACATTAGAAGATCAAACAAGGCAATCCAAGAGTCAAACCTGTCTCACGTAAAACCAGTCTGTTACTGGCTATAATTCGAGTTTTAGGAATTTTCCTAAAATTTTGCATAGAAAATGGGAAAAGAAAGAAATGGCACTATTTCAAAAGAAATAAAAAGCTTAACATTTCCATTCCGCCAGCAAAAATGTGAGCCCAAGGAAACAAAGAAGAGTTTTAGTTAGGCTCAGCTGCATTTCTCAAGGTATCCTTGCTTGACTCGACCCATAGAGATGCCCCAGGGCTCCTGCTTTCTCCGTTTCCATCCTTTATGTCCTCTGTGTCTCCTTCCTTGGTTTGTTTTGCAGTACTGGATATTGAACCCAGGGCCTCTTGCACACTAGATAAGTGCTGTACCCCTAACTACTTCCCCAGTCTCGGCATTAATTTTTTATGCATATCACCACCTTTTTCTCCA
Source organism: Fukomys damarensis (assembly GCF_012274545.1). Lineage (NCBI taxonomy): Eukaryota > Metazoa > Chordata > Mammalia > Rodentia > Bathyergidae > Fukomys > Fukomys damarensis. Next base: position 9,224,746 of record NW_022900934.1, on the reverse strand, counting down.
TTGCCTAGAAGTTGTTGAAATGGATCACTCGTTCACTTAGAACAGTATTTATTTATTTTTTTTATCTTTTAGAATCAGCTTATTTTCTTACTGGGATTCATTCATCTTCTACTTTGAGCTCATGGGATTCAAAACAGACTTCATCATCCTGTACCTTGCGGATCTGGTAGGGACCGAGTTCTGCCACCCAGCTCCTGCAGACGGCTCAGGAAAGGCCCACAGTCCAGACATGATAAATGCCTTTCCCGCTGAAGCTGTGGGATCAAGAAAGCAGAATCCTTTCCAGTGGAGTGGACAAGCTGGCAGTAATAATAGCTGGCATTATTGAGCAGCTGCTCTCTACCAGGCCCTGCTTTAAGAGCACAATTTCACATGAGGTTCTTTTCTAATCTTCCCAAATACGAGGCTCAGAGAGGTTAAAGGAATGTGCCAGACATCACACAACTTGCAAATGGTAGGGCTGGGATTGGAACCTGTCCACCCGCAGAGGTGAGCTCTTAGAGACTGTTACACAGCTTCAGAGTGTATAAACCTGGAGCTGCCGGTGGTCATTTTTGTACATACAGAGAGTGAGCATCAAGGACAAGAAAACGTCGCTGAGAAATGTGTGAGAATCAGTCTCAAAAATAGGGTCTATGGTCCTGGATCTCACCTTAGCTAGTATGCAGATTTATAAATTGGACATTGCAATTACAGGATTCAAATATACCTGGGGTGGGGGGTTTGTGTGTAAATTGAAAATTTGGGTTAGGTTTTTTTTTTTTTATCAGAAAGATCAGAAAAATGCCCGGTTAATACATAGTGTAACCTTGGGCAAGACACTTTTCTCTAAGACTCAATTTTCTTATCAATAAAACAATGCGCTCCTGAAACATTTTTCAGCATCTATCGATCTCACTGAAATCTCTGTTTTCCAGGGTCAAAAACCATTTAGGAAGAAGGAAAAATGTGATGGAGCCCGGTTGTCCCCAGTGTGAATCCTGACTCTGTCATACTTCTCAGCTTGATTTCTGTCTCTCAGTATTATAATGTAAACTCATGAGGACAGGATTTTGTCTGGTTTTCTCAATACTGCATCATCTGCACTTGGATCTGTGTCTAAATCTGAGTGTGATCTCAAAATACCTACACATGTGCATAGATGTTAAATGAATAAATCAATTTGTATATAGCTTAATGCGTAATAAGCTGTTTGGACCACAATTTTCAGCGATCAGTCCCTTCTTCATTTTGTAAGTGATAGGGATGACATTTGTCTCTGTCTGCTTCAGGCCTCTTACATCCTTTTGACTTCAGGGATGGGAACAATACATGAAGACAACTAAATATTCTCAGAATAAAGCACAGGCTTTTAATGCTTCTTAAAGCTTGTAACATATTATCACTTCTAAACTCACAGTAAGCAGTTAGCTTCTTATGATGGATGGATTTCCAGTTTCAAATGATATAAGAGAGAGCTATGTCTTAGCTTCCTTCCTACTTTACTTATATTTCAATACCTTAGTAAAGCTATTACGTGAAATTGATCCCTCTGCTTTAGGAAACAGGATGTTTCTGACACTGTTATGTGCTATTATATAATGCACCGTTATTTGTAATCTTTGTCATGACATCCAGCCCAAGCTTCTCTCCTGCTAATAAACCTCAATTTGGTTTTGGGTAGCAACGTGCTCAGACACATGCAATGGTAATAACTGTAATAGCTATTACTTAAGTATTGCTTCCCATATCCCAGGCACTGTTCTAAGCCAGGCACATGCGTTTTGTTCACTTAATGTGTGTAGGTAATAGGTCGACATTGCAATCAGGCAATCACATTACCACTGTCCCAAAATTCTATACAGCAGAGTGACCGCGATGCTCCTTCTCCCAGAGAGAGGCCAGGCAGAAGGCAGACTGGTTAAGAAGGTGGGTTCCGCTGCTACCTGCGACATTGGAGAATTTACTTTCTGTCTTGGTGGCTACGGGATTTTACCCGCTACATCTCTGACACAGGTAGTGTAGTCTCCCTGTGGCGCACTTGGGACACTGCCTTGACCAGGGCTTCTCAACCGAGGTGACGTCAGGAGTGCCGGCCAGTGCCTGGAGACGTTGTTGGTTGTCACAGCTGGAGTGGAGGTGGAGGCGTGGCCATCTGGAGCGCCACGGTTAGAGACCAGCAATGCTGCCCACCATCCCATGACCTGATTCCCTACAACAAAGACCTATCTGGCCTCAAGTGTCAATCATCCATGGTTGGGAAACCGCAGCCCAAGCCTTTGAAAACACTTCATGTGAATTGTCTGAGGCCGTCTAGAACAAGAAAGTCCTGGACAGCAAGCAGACTTATCTGCTTAGTCTCTTTCCTTTTTTAGTTTTCTTTGCCTTCTTTCATTTTTTCAGCTGGGAATTTACCCTAAGGTCTTTACTCTGAGCTATAGTCTTTTTATTTTTTTATTGTAAGATAGGGTCTGCCTAAGTTATTCAGGCAACACTAAGACTTATCATCCTCCTGCCTCAGCCTCCCAAGTGCTGAGATTATAGGCATGAACCACTGCACCCAGCCTATCTGCTTTGTTTCTTACTTAGTCCTTGCAGCTTCGATATTTGGCACACAGTAGAAGCTCAGTAAACATGTACTAAACGGACAAATGGTAGAAAGGATGAGTCTGGGGAAACGTTTGCAGGCATAATTATGCATGGCACCCAACATGCTGATGGCAGAGAGAAAAAGTAGAAGGAACATTTTAGTCTCCTAACCATCTTGGTCATGCACTGGCTTGGACTTCCTGAGACCAATGTTTTTGTCCTATTAAAAATGATTTCCTAGTTGTCAAGTCACTCATAGGCCAGTTACTGTAGTGTCTTACATCTAAATGGGAAAGACAGCTCCTTTCTTAAATTGATGATGTGATTTTAGTATCTCGGATCTCTTGGAGAGGACAAACCCGTTCACCGATTCACTTCAAAGGGCTGTGCTTATCATCAAACACACTGAAATAAAAAGTTTACATTTGGCTTTCATATTTGAAGGTTGCTACTGAATGATTTAACTGAAATGGAACCATCATACTGTTTGGGGGATGTTGCTTAGCAACCAACCAAGGTCGTGGCATGAGCTTTGGGAAGTTACCTTAATGAAAATGACATACTTATTTAATTTGTGTTTTTGTTTTATTTTATTCATTTATATTTTGGTACTGGGGATTGAACTTGGGTCCTTGCGCTTGCAAGGCAGGCCACTGAACCACTGAGCTAAATCCCCGGCCCTAATTTGTGTTTTTAAATGACTATGGTACGCTCAAGATGAGCCTGGGACCCATGTATAACAGAGAAATAAACAGCTGCTCCGATCTGCATGACCTTGAGTGATTAATTGCTAAGCCTTGATTATTTTATTTATTGAGAGAAGGCAAAATAATACTACCTCGATAGGGTTATTTGGAGAATTAAATGAGATAATTATATGCAAAATTATAATAAGCCTCAAATATTGTAAACTGTCTGCTTTTGTGATTATTAAGAATTAACTAGGAGAAAGAGACAAAGGGGTCACAGGAAATTATGACTTGCACACTTGGTTCTTCATATATCTCTCGCATGTTACAGGACTAGAAAACAGGGCATTTGGGTGCTCTTTGTTTATCAAAGAGCTTGAATAAAGCCAAAGTATTTTCTGAACAAAATATAGAGCACCCTTCCTAGAATCTGTGACTCTTTTTTTATAAACCATTATAAATGGAAATTAAAAGCTACAATTACAAACAAACTACTTTTGTTAGTCACCTTCCCCTTACTTTAATGAAATACCTGAGACAATTAACTTATAAAGAGAAAAGGATCCTTTGGCTTAGCGACATAGAGGTTCTCTCTGCTCGGTGTCTGATTGGCCCTCCATTGCTCCAGTTCTGTGGCGAGGCAGCGCTCATGGGAGAAGAAGCACATGGCGGACCAAAGCCACATAGCGTACGGTCAGGAAGCAGAAAGGAGATGGGGTGCCGCAGTCTCCTTAGAAGGTGCACCCTCCTCGATGAGCTAAGGAGATCCCACTTCTTAAAAGTTTCACCAATAGCACTGCTGGGGGAGTCAGCTCTTTAATGCATGTACCTTTACTGGGTGCTTATGCAAACCAGAGCACGACTCAAATGTTTCCCAGTTGGTTAATGGATAGATAAGATGTGATGTTTCCACACCTTGGAGTTCTGATGTCAGTAGAAAGGACCGAAGGTGGTGGAGCCTGCTACAGTGTAGTTAATTCCCAAAAACAGTGTATGAAGCAAAAGAAATCAGACACAGAAACCTTATGAAATGGAATTCTGTTTATAAAAGGTCCAGGAAATGCACAATTGTAAGGACAGAAGGTAGCTTGGTGATTGCAGATGTTTGGGCATGGGCAAAAAAGATTCACTGTAAATGGAGATAAGATATCTTTCAGGGGATGATGGAGTATTCTATAGCTGGATTATAGTCATGATTGTCATGCAACTTTATACATTTGCTAATAGTCAATGAAATGAGTAAACTTTGTGCTACATAAATTATGCCTCAATAGAGTTATTCAAATGAAATACTTCAGGTAAAATAAGCTTTCAGACTCTCAAACTTGTATGGCGGGGTATCGGTTCTTGCCTTGAGACATTAGGTTTCTAAAGGTACTGCACCCCTGACTATGTCAAACAGTATTATTTTAGCCAACCCGAGGAGCCACCTTGATAATTTTGCTAGGAATATCTGGTATTTGCAGGGGGCATCCGACAATTTTGAACCATGCTTATCCAAGATCCCTGACTGACTTCTCACTTCCTGGTGAGCTATGTTACCTACTTCCGCAGCATAATTCCCTTAACTGCAGAAATCCTTTCTCTGTTGTTGTTACCAAGATTGCTCAAGTAGAAATTCAAATCACTGCCTTGCATCTTTGAAGACTGCTGGCGTCTAGGTGGCTTGAAGTCACTACAGTAAAGATTCATGTGAAAATTTCTTTGGGGCCTGGAAAAAGCTTTCCTTCTAGCATATTTGTACATTTTGTCCTGTGCCAGAGTGTGAGGCAGAGAGGGCACTATATTTTCCTTTTTGTCTGGCTCAGGGATAGAAGTGAAATTCAGTGGTCAGTAGAGCTGCAGTACTGAGGCATGGGAGTATCTGTCTTGCTGCTATTTTAACTGTCTTTCCCCCCATGGTTCTATATATAATTGGCCCATTTATATTATGCTTAATTTAGTAAGCTTCCTCACCTTTGAGGCAGGCAGTGGGTGAGTTACAAATAAAATTAATGAAGGCACAACTTTGTTCATCAGCAATTAGGTATCGGTGCTTTTGAAATGAACCTGCAGAAGCAACAGCGCTGGCACGGTGTTGGTTATAAATACTGTACACATCCAGGCACGTATGTGTTTGATGTATTAGATATGCAGATACAGGTGTAAACATGAATTCTCACTGAAAAATAGGAGCAGCTAGTGAAAATTTGTGGCGAGGCTTAAATCTCTAGAAGCTGGTCTTTAGAAAAGACATATTAATGCAAGGTAAATTTTGCTAGGAAAATCTAAGCAGTAATTCTTCTGTTATAAACCGTACAGCATCATAGGGCAGTTAAGTTTATATTACTTTAAAATAACTTGTGCTGGAGGTTCTATGATTCAGACACAATTGTTTCTTTTAAAATTATTTCTCATGACCTCCATAGAACTTCAAGGACAACTAATGCCTAAGGAATCGGATCAAAGATGCCACTTGAAATTTCAAAATGTGATTCTAAGATATTCTGCAGTAGCCTTCTGGCAGCGAACATGGTACACGATTTGCGTTTCTGTCTTTGAAAACTGGTCTTTCCATCTCATCAAGAACAGTGTGGGATTGAACTTGCAATTAAAAAATAAGATTTATTTTCCCCTCCCCTTCATCCACCTCTTGACACAAACAAACCGAGGGTCATCAGGAAAACAGAAGGAAGAAAGTGCCGCAAGATTTCGAGGATGCCTGCTAGGAATATTTCTTAATTGAGTCGTTCTTTTGAGCTGCGTGGAATTGTTCTTATTAAAAATTAAATAAGAACAGTAGAGAAGAACACGGGAGGCTCTTTGAGATTAGAGCTTTGTGAGATTTACTTAAAAGGCTTTCATTAGGCACTGAGGGTTCTGTAGCATATTAAAACCTCACCTATACAAAACACCTGGTGTTCTAGCTCTCAGCCCCTTTCCATAAGGCACACGAAACACTGGTACTTAAAACAGGTATGAGGGGAGGATATTTCACAGAGTTCTTTGAAATAAAGTCTCTGTTTCTACACTGCTAAGCAATTAGCCTTTCATTCTTCTGTTCCCTCTTCACTGCCTCCCTTCTTCCCCTCTCTCTTCTCCACCTCTGTCAGTACGGGTTAGGACAGGTCCTAATGGCGCTTTACATCCTTATGTTGTTATTATTACTTAAAAAAATCAATTTTCTGTCTAGCACAAATGAAGGGAAGGTTTTCAGCAAGACTTGTTGAACTTTAATGTTCACATGCATCACCGGGGATGTTGTTAAAATGTAGACTTTGATTCCGTAGGTCTGGGAGGGAGCCTGAGATTCTGCATTTCTAACAGATCCTCAGCGCTGTCAGTCTATAGAATATTGTAGCGTGGCAAAGAGCTAAATTAGATTCATCTGATTCATTAAAACTGCGTGGGTCAGCACAGGGGGAGGTGCTAAAGATAATGGGAAATCAAAGTTAAAGAAAGAAAAGAAGCAAAAACAAAAGAAAAACTTCACTACACATACAAATATAAACTGCCTAATTACCCACACGGATTCATTTGATGGTTCACCCTAAGAAAGCCATGTCTTTAATGCAATTTTTGTCATGTCTTTATAATGCAACTTGGGTTTTGGCAAACTAATTGGTGTTTAAAATAGTGAGCATTTAAAGCACTGAATACAACACACACACGCACAAAGAAGTACTGCCAGAACATATATATATATATATATATATATGCGAGTCCACATAATTTTCTCCTAAGGATACAATAAATCTTGTCCTTAAACATAGCAGTTTTGCTATAGGCAGAGTCAGGGTTGAGACCCGAAAGTTATCAGAACTTTAGTTTTTCTGAAGTTCAGTACAGGGCTGGCCACCTACCTCTTTTTGGCCCTTGGGATCCATGAAATCAAGTGACAAGATTCACCAGTACATATTGGAAATGTTTTGCAAACTACAGAGGGTTGGGGAACTGCGATTTGCTCTTGTTATTGTTCTATTTGGATTATATTTTCTAATATTTTATTTCATTCAGAGATATCTTTTGTGTTATTGCTGTTCCTGTGAATCGTGCTGGTTGTACTGCCACTGGGGACTCTGGGTCAAAATTAAAATTTAAAGTGAACATTTCCTCCATCTAGCAAATCCATGGATTTAAATGAATTCTACCCAAATAATCAGGCAAATATGAGGAGAGGTTTGTACGAGGGTGGCCGCTGCATTATTACTGGAATAGAAAAAAAAATCCGGAAATTCCTAAATGCCCTTCTAAGGAACTAGTTCACTGAGTGGTGGTGCATCTGGAAAGTGACATATTTAGTGGCTGAAATCCCAAAATGAGGTGTGGCTGAGGTGCAGGCAGGGAATGATACACTGTATATAAATGTAGTTATGTTTATAAAGGAAAAAATAATGAATATGTGCTAAAATTGGATTGTCCATCTATCTGTCAATATCTCTATCTATCCAGCTTTCTTTTATAAGCCTGGCACAAGCTCTTGACAAAAAACAAAACAAAACAAAAAACAAAAACAAAAACAAAAAACCCCCCAAACCAAAAAGCAAACCACTAGAAGGCTAACAACAATCATTCCTAGGGGAAGAATGAGAAGGTATATTCCATCTCAGTTTCCATATTTTTATCCTCAGTGTATTTCTGTAAAAAAGAACATAAACAGAAAGGAGAACAGAAGAACTAGAGGACTTAGATTTGGGTCCTGTTACCTGAGCTAAGCACTCCAGGCAGGCTACTTACCTGAACAGGTAGATGCTCAAATGTCCCAGTGGGTTGGGACCATAGAAATTCATGGCTTTATTTCTTGGAGGACTTAATGAAGTGTAGAAATCACTTTGCCCTCAATAAAGAACCAAGATTTTTCTAGCTTTTTTTTTTTTCCTGTGACTTGAAGCATCCCTGTGTAATTGTGCAACGCCGGCAGTCGACTGTGATAGTTTTCTGGATGTAGCTCCCCACTCCAAGACCACGATGCCTCCTGTGGTTCCACCTCTCTCTTCTCCACTTCCCTCTGACCCCTTCCCAGATACTTCTTGGGTTTCCCGTGGAGCCTCAACAAAATGTCGGAAAGGCCCCTGTCATTTACGTACACTTTCATAAGAAAGAAAGACACTGCGTTCTTCCTCCCGGGGATGTTTGTTCCCGTATCTTCCTCTGCACCATCTGCCATCTGTGGTGAGAAGACCTGAGCCTGGAGCGATCAGGGAAGATTCTTAGTGCAGGACTCTGGAATCATACGAAGTGAGTCATTTCCAGTAAATATGGCCCAACTCGGTATTACAATATTAGTTTTGTTTTAGCCTTTTTACCAATTATATCTTAACTAATATAACTATTTTAAAAGGAAATAGTAATAGATAACCCACATACAAGTGCTCTGTTGGTTAAGAAAATGACCAGTAAAAATTCAAAAAATCCCTCTGTAGTGCTAAGCACCTAAAATAGTGTTATAAGCAAAAAATATTTATCCATCTCCCTCCAATAATATAGCACCTCTATAGTGTGCAAGAGACTGACACACACGGAGCCCTTCATGGGTTGTGGCAAAAGACCAACACTGACGATCCAGAGCTTCTCTTCCCGGGGGTGGACAAGGTGCCCTATTCCCTCCTGTGTGCCCCTGCTCAGCGCGTGCTCCATTGATACTGGCTGAACAAAAGCGTGAGAGTGGTGCTTTTCTGTCTATGTCAATAACTTTAAAAACTGATTTCTTAATAGTGTCTGTTAAAAACAACAACTTTCAGTCGCTGTTTGCCCACCTCCCCTGTCCGTCTTAGAGCATTGCTTTTTATCAAGAGCTGACTCCAGTGGCCCTATTATCCCAAAGCACGAATTTGCACAAAGGAGAAGAAGAACGAAGGCTGCAGCTCAGGCTGCTAGTGGGATTTGTAAAGGAAGAGAATGAACCGTGCGTTCTACGTATGTTTGCAGTAGCATTGTCAGTATAGAAGCTTTCTGTTTTCACGGAACTGTTGTCGAGTCTTCCTGAGTACAATGCTGCACGGAAGTTGTCGGGTATTAAAAATCAAAGGTTGAATCCTGGCCTTCTAAGAGCTGGCCAGTGTGGGACCATGGACATTCATATAATATTGTTAATTTCTATCATGTCTCCACAGTGGAGTTTTGCTAAATCCAAGTGGATCACAGGTTAAGACCAAGGAGAAATGAAAACAATCTAGGTCTGTATAAATGTGTACTTATATATACACATATAGCCACATACGTACACTGCCATATATCGTACCAGGCTGCTCCAGCTTGCAACAGATACGAAGAATTTGAGGCTGCAAGTTACCAAGTATTCCAAATTCTGGGTATTATAATCCTCTTCCTGGTATAACTGACATAATTATTGTTTTCAATGAGATCAGAGATTTTCTTCATGCAATCTATTTTTAAGAAAGAGATAGATATGTGTGAGCTTACAGCACACACACTCCTATCATATAATTATATTCTTTCTGAATCTTTATACTCTGGGCTGCGATTTCCTTTATGTCTTATTGGGGGTTTTGTCCAGCAACTGAATGACTGGAGGGAAAAACAGAAAATTTTTTGTTGTCTGCCATAAACATCAGTGTGGTTAAATTACAGCTACCTATATACGAGTAGCATTTTCGCCTGCTTTAAATCTTGCATTTTTCAGATTTCTACCATCTTCACATGTGTTTTCACAGCAAATATTCAGCTTGCGATTCTGATGGGTTGTTTTATTTTTCAAAAAATTAGATAGTTGGGATGATGTTGAGGAGGAGGAAGAGGATTGTGACGATGTGTTTGTGTTCCTACTTCAATCATTTATCCCTTGATATTGAAAGAAGAGCCCCAGAATTCCATTAAATAAATCACAGGTCGCACCACTGGTGTTGCTCACACATTTAGGTACAGTGGCTTTCAAATAGGGAAGATGAAATATAAGACACCCCATTAAATCTCAGTTTGAGGCACACAATACCTGCATTTTTAGTACAACTATATTCATTATTACACGGGACACAGAATACTGGGAGCAATTGATATGCTCAAATTTACCTGAGCATCCTGCAGTTTTATTTTCTAAATTGGGTGACTGAGTCCCAGCCCTCAGCACTTTGTGCTGGCTCTCACTTACCTAAGTGAGCTCAGACCTTTCCATGACCACTGAGAGCCAAGACCAGAGCTATTGTTGGGTGCCTGAGGGAGAGATGGCTTCTTCTTCCTCTGGCCTGAGGATGTTACCATGTGAGGTGGCTGCTGCAGCCCCCTTGGGCCACGGTGGGAAGCCTGGAAAGATGACACACAACGACAATAGCACACACAAGATTTATCAAGCATTTTCTATGTTCTGGCTGCTGTGCCAAGAAAAGCACACTAACTTATCGTTCTGTCTGTAGTCTGTGCTTGACCCTGGAGGTAAAGGTTAGGGTTAGATTTACGAGGTTTTACCACTGCAATTTTCTGGCTCAGCTTAGCAGTTTTCTGTCACACCCAGGTGTGACGGCTAAGTGATGACATCAGGGACCCAGGCTCCTTGGCCTCTGCTCATCCACAATCCTCAGCATGTGGTTTTCGTCGTCATGGTCACGGGCTGGCTGCTCCCCCTCCAGGCGTCTCTTCATGATGTCAGAACAAGGAGAGAGAGCCAGATGGCCTTCTCCTGGGATGGCTTTGTCTTCTATAGGAAACTTACGTGGGATAAATAGATCCATTATTTTTTTTTATAATTCCTACAATTATTGTTCCACTTCATCAATGAAAGGGCTGGTGTGCAGAGATAGCTGGTGACTTGTTCAGATATTACAAGATCATTGTACAAAAGATTTTGTGACTGTGTGCATGTCTGTGTCTCTTCATGTGCATGCGTGTGTGTGAGGCCAGGGAAGCAATAACGTTGCAGCTGCAGTCTGGAGGTGTTTGGAGAGAGAATTTCCTTCTTCTCAGGAACCTCCATGTTTTCTCTCTTGAGGCCTTGAATTGGATAAGGCCCACTCAGACATGTAGGATGCATTCTGTTCTACCCAATGTCTGCTGATTTACATGTTTATCTCACCTAAATTATATCTTCACATGACTGGTGTGGCAGGTGCTGTGGCTCGGGCAGGATAATACCAAAAATGAACCACACTATAGCCAGGAAACTAAGGATCAAATCCCAGTACTGTCACCAGGGCCATGCTTTCCCCAGGCCACTATTTGTGTGACTCACATGGCTTCTTTGAAACATCACACAAAGAGAAAATGATTGTTATCTTTCATAGCATTGACTTTAGTCAGTCTTCCCAGCATGAATTGATTTCATATTTTATTTTACAGTAAAACACCAGATACACAAAACCACATGGAAGAATTATATAGCTTAATGCAAAATATAAGCTGAATACCCTTATGATAAACACCATACAGCTCAAAACATAGGTCAAGGAAATCTCTTAGGTATTGTGTCATAATCCCAGTTCACTTCCTCCGCTCCCAAGTAGCCATGATATCATCTAGGGATTAGCTTACACTCATTTTTGTAAATAAAGTTTTATTGTCACACAGCCACACCTATGCATCGACTTATTGTTCCTGCTACTTTTGTGCTGCCATAACAAAGTTGAATAATTGTGGCAGAGTCTGTCCGGCCCTCAGATCCCCCCAAAACATATACTAGAACAAATGTTTGCCAACTCCGAAATGTGATTTTCATAGAGGTAATTTCCTTGAATGTCAGGTTATATTTTATCAACCAAATATCTGTGCTTAGACATGATGGTTTAAGTTGGCCTTTTTTTCTTTTATGTTTCTTACGATTTTGTGTATCTATGGATTTTTCCCTTTATCCCTTTATTATCACTGCGGTCTACTGCTGGAAGACCCCAGTCACTTCACCTGCAGCTTTCCCACTCTGGAACTCGGGGTTGCGTCTTCTCTGTGCAGCTCAGCCTGCTCATGTGTCTGCTGAACCTCTTGCAAATCAAAAGTTGAGTCCCGAGACCTGTGCTTAGACTCCTCTCAGTCAGTCTCCCCGGCCAGCCTCTTGGCGGGGATGCGCTAGTTTATGAGAGGTCATAGAATGTCTGTTCCTCTCTCTTCTTGTGAGGCCACAGCTGTTGACGAGCAATGCCTGGGTCTGGTAATTCCTTCTGACTTGCAAAATATCAATATTCTGATGGAATCAGTATTTTCTTTCTTTCTTTCCTTTTTTTTTTTTTTTTTTTTTTTTTTTTGGTACCAGGGATCAAACTCAGGACTTTGCGCTTGCAAGGCAGGTGGCGGCACCACTGAGCTAAATCCCCAGCCTGGAATTGGTATTTTCTTGTGTATGACTTTTAATACTTTTAGAAGGAGGTTCTTTGTCTCACCTTCCATTTGAGTTCCTAGAAGTTCACGTGGGAAAGGCAAGTGAATGCTCAACTCTTTTTATCGGATTTTTAACTGATTCTCTATCATCCTCCAGAGGTGACTACTTAATTTTATTATTAGCAATATTATTAGTGTAATTATAGCATAATAAGATATGTGATAGGTTTTAATCCATTGCAGTTATTATCGTTATTGCGACTCAAATTACTGCATTTTTGCCAGTGGAAGTCTTTTCTTTCAAGTTGGCTCCTGGGATCCTCTGAAAGGACCTCAGAGTCTGACGGGTCTTTTTCTTTCTGCTATTGCACAGCGTTCTCAACTCCTCTCCATTCTGTGCCCCAGATCTGGAAGGAGCCCCTCCCTATGTAAAATGATATTTCAAGGCCTCACACTGTGCTAAATGAGCTGTGGATGCTCATTCTACTGGCCTCGTCATTATTTTTAGGCTTTTGCAGTAGCAGAGCCAAGAAGATGAAATACCAGATGAGTTCCAACTGATAGCACCAAGTGAAATTCAACATGACAGGACTTTGCTGGGCCTCTTCGACGTATGTGTACATTTCTTTCTCTTCCTTGCTGAGCATTTGGTTCTCTCAAGGACACGGGGAATGATAAAATTAGAATATCTCATAACTACTCATTTGTTTTATGTCACATTGTGCAACAGCTCTGAGAGAACAATACTAATGCTGCCACTATCAATAATATGATTACTTGAAACTGCTACAATTATTTTTCATGTTTGCCCAGTTCAGCACGCTTGCCATTTTTAAGGATATTCCTGTGTCCACGTGGTCTTCACGTATGCTCAGTGAATGATACACTCTGCCCTGTAACCTTCTTCCACTGTGAAACCGCAAGCAAGGGTGTGCTTCATCGCCACCTGTGTCCTCCTGTAGGTGCTCTCTAGGAGTCTTGGTCACCTGAAGCGTGTTCTCTGGTAGGTTCTTTGAGATGCCCCAGAGTTTCTATATTCTCAAGTTTGTCAGATGCCTGCCTCAATCTATTTAGGCTCCTCCAACAAACTATCTTAGGCTAGGTCGTTTATAAACCCCGGAAATTTATTGCTCACACTCCTGGAGACCGAGAGGTCCAAGACGGAGGGTCCTGCAGATCTGGTATCTGGTGTGGCCTGTTCCTCACAGATAGTGCCTTCCATGTATTCTCGCAGGGCAGAAGGCAAAAAGGGCTGTAAGAGCCCTCAGGTCATCTGTGGAAGGGCACTCCATTGGTGTGATTTCCATTGCTACCACGAAATGGGCAAAGCTGGATACTGTAAAGTTTGCTTAGCTCACAATACTTGAAATGAAAAGTTATGCAGTGTGGCACTGGCTCTGGTGAGAGCCTCCTGGGCTGCAAACAATCCTCTTGCAAGAACTACCCAGGATCCCATGAGGATCACACTCATCTGCCGTGAGAGCAGCACCCTCAGTGGCTTCATTCTTTCCTTCTAGACCCCACCCATTACAGGTTCCACCACCCTTTAACATCCCACAATGGTGCCCAAGCTTTCAACACATGAGCCCTGGGGGACAAGCCATACCCAAGCCATAGCAGGCACTAATCCTAATCATAAGGGCACAGCCTTCCAGGAAAGACCTCCCAAAGAAAGGCCACACCTTCCAACAGTCTCACCCTGATGATTAGACTTCCATGTACAAATTTCCAAGGGACACAAGCAACCCAATGCCCAGGTTCTTCCTCTAGTTACCCACTCAACTGTGGCTCTTCTCTCTACCTTCCCACTTGAAATTCAAGGTTCCCCTGGGGGCTCAGGGTTTTGCTCTAAGTTCCTGCATGCTGCTAATAACTTTGTATCATTTCTTCTTGAAAGCCACTTTTGCTGGATATGCAATGATTGGCTCATGGATTCTTTCCTCAAACATCTCATTGCTTTTTATTTCTTTTTTCTTCATGTTTTTGTGGCTGACCAAAAGTCCAACAACAATAACAATTTTTGGTTACACATAATTTTCTCTCTTTGTTTAAATGTTCAAATGATATTCCACTGAGATCTTTAGATCTAGTACATTTTATTGGAATAACATAGAAAGTTTCCTTCCAGGTTACTCTGGGTACCAGGTGTATCCTTTCAATAAATAGCCTTAAAGATTTTTTTTATTTCAGAAAAATTGTTTCAAATTATGAGAGATTTCATTCTGTTCCTTTGCATTAGTTTTCTTCTTCAGGGACTCTTGTTTTCCATTGATATTTGTCACCTTCTTTTGAAATGTTTCTACTTTGTATTTATTATATTTTGCCTTTATTTTGATGTTCTTAATTTAGATCTAACTTTTAAATGATATTTTAATTTCTAAGTATTTATTGTCTTTTTTACCTCATTTCTGAGAAATTTAATTCAAATTTATGCCATCTTTCAGATATAACATTATCATATAATGCAGGTGGCTAGCTTTGATGTGCTTTTGGTCTTACCTTCCTGGTGCACTTTCACCTCGATAAGTATGTTTTCAGCTCACATATTTTTTTCCTCTTGTAATGTTGCAAAGGATCTGACCTCAATACTCTCCTGTTGTCATTTATATATGAAATTTATTTCCTTGACATTTTAGAGGGAAATTAGATCAGGATAAATTTTTTAACCTTCCCAAACTTCCCCATTTAGTTTTCATGGAGCATTCACAAACACAGCAGCTTGCTTCCTGAGATTTTCCTGGCTCTTATCTCCATCTGTGAGGTTTTTCTCTGTATATGTCTGAGTCTTCCATCTTGGTTTTCCTCCCAGTGCCTTCTCCTGAGTGTTGGCCCTGTTCCTGGAAGTGGATGGTGGCTGTGGCCACGGGGATTTACGTGGCCCAGACAACCGCTGCCTCTTTCAGAACACACGCTGGCCTCCTGCTCTAGTGGTCCTTACAGTGGTTGTGGCAGTCCCAGTCTTGCCTGCTGTCTGCCTCTGGCCCTGCGTCTCCCGGTGAGTTCCTCGGGCTCCTTGGCATTTTTCTTATTCTGAAGTCCATAGACACTTCGCTTCCTCTGCATTCTCTGCCCATCATCTAACCCGCCGAGGACTAGAGCACCTTGTTTCCATGCACCCATTTGAAATATGGAGAGGGTAGAAAGACCTTCATACCTGCTTTTTTGTTATGTGCCACCATGAAACTAGTTTTGCTATTTAGCTTTCTGTATTTTTATATAAAGTTTTCAGGAGACTGAAATATGCTATTATGGCCCAAATCACCCCAAATATTAGTTATCTCGTTGTAGAACAAATAGCCCCAAACCGGGCCGCTTACATAAGCATCCTTCTATTGCCTCACAGCTCTGTGGGTGGGAAGTCCAGGTGGGCTCTACTAGACCAGAGCCCAGACTAGGCTGAAATCGAAGTATTGGCTGGGCTGGGCTTTTACCTGGAGGCCCGAGGAAAGAATCCTCTCTCAAACTTCCTTAGGCTGTTGGTAGAATTCAACTCCCTATGTGGGACGGGGTCTCGGCTTCCTTACCAGTTGTTTCAGTAGTCCCTTCGGTTCTCAGATGCCTTCACCACCCTCACTAGGCCCTTTTCCCTTTCCAAAACAGTACGGTTGCTTTGACATTTCCTTTGGCCACAGGCTGCCTTACATTATTTTTTAACTTTATAATGTTGAAAAAAATGTACCCATCTTTCAGTACAAGGTTTGACAAATGATACTAGATGTCCAAACTTTCCTTCTGAAATGGGCTTTGTGTTAGATGAGTTTGCCCACCTGTCTAGTAATGTGTGTTCAGAGCACATTTAAGGTGGACTAGGCTGGGCTAGGCTAGGGTGTCTGGCAGGTTAGGTGTGGTGAAAACATTTTCAGGTTACAATATTTTCCTCTCTCAATGGGCTTATAACAATGTAACCCCACCATAAGTAAAGGAAAATTTATGTTTGGAAGTCATCTGACTTCCCATTTTCCTCTCAACTGCAAAAGAAAAACAAAATGCTGTTTATTTATACCTGCAAAATCCCTTTGAAATGCAAGGAAACATTTTTCTCTATAGTGACATTCTGGGTGGTCATCAGAGCCACTTTAAACTCTTCCTAACAGGTCTTCATTCCCTTCTTTTGAATCTCAAGAACTCCTGGAATTTCTCACTGTATTCTAAATCCTTGGCTTAGGGGTAGAGCTGGAAACAAGGCAAACATGTCCTGGTTGAACAGTATGAAAAAATGCTGGATGTCTAATGAATGGGTGGGAGTGTATCAGTAGACAATTCAAGGTCTGAATGCACAGTCAGGGGAAAGCTACAGAAGAATGGGACTTGATATTATTGAGTATATTTTAAAGCCCATGTATCATCTTGCATGGAAGTGTTGCTCAACTTCTGATGAGGAGACTAATTCATCAATATCTCTGCTATCATTGTCTGATGACTCATCTAATAAAAGATCTTGACTTACTTCTATGTTAACAATTAATGGAATGGATAATGCATCACTCAGAGTGTATAGAAGGTAATAAAGATATATAAATGAGAATTACATGGGTTAACTGGTATCACTAATGGTTCTTTTGTTCTGCAAGAGCATCAGTATCTTATTCAGGAGACACCTGCTCTTCTAGTTGCCAGAATGTCTTAAATATGCGAATTCAACTGCAATTGGTTTTTCAAGGGTGTCTCCCATACAAAAGTCCCTCACTGAAGTCTCATCCTTGTCACCATTTACTTCTGATCTCCTTTGCTCAACTTTTTCAGGGACTTTAGCCATATAGAGCCCCATGTATCTTGTCAGAATGTGGCTCTACTCATAAGTAGTTGCACGGTACTGTCAGGATTCTTTATGTCCCAAATCAGTTTTACACAGGGGCACTATTCATTGATTAAGAAATATGTTATAAAGGCTGAATGAGAAGCTAAGGTTCAGAACTGGGAAAAACGATACTGTATATTAGAAGGAATCAGCATTTGTTAGCATAAGTAAGACTTTGAGCCTTGATTATAAGTGTCAGTGTGTTAAAAAACATTGACTAATCCTAGTGTGAAATTACAAGTCTGTAATGCAAATATATTTGGGGAAATGCAAACACATTTATTCATGCATTAATTTACTCATTCAGCAGCAATTTATTGAGTGCCTAGCATGTGTCAAGAGTTTCTCTGAGCACCAGCGAGATGGGGGAAACAGGCAGAAAAAGGTATTGCCCTTTGAGAGCTTATATTCAAGTATAGACAACATAAAAGTGCACAGAATAAGTAAAAGCATTGTTTCATTATCATTTATTGTAATGATTTTACTTGTGGCAAAGAAGTTTGATTCAAACAAACTTGGAAGGATTGGAACTAAAACATAAAAAAGGTACACACTGTTTGTATTTGTCTTTTAGGTATGCATGTGAAACATAGATCTTTCTAGGTACACCATGGTGGGAAAGAGAGTGAGGGAGAAAGTGAGGAGAGGACAGGAAAAAGAGGGAGAGAGAGGGAGAGGGAGAGAGAGAGAGTGAGAGAGAGAGAGAGAGAGAGAGACTTAGGTACCAGGCCCAATGCGGATGGTGTTTTTCACCCTTGCAGACTAATTCTACAGGCATATCCAGTCACATGGCCCCAACCTTAGTGCAGAGGTGGCTGGGAATTGTGGAGGATCATGTGATTTTTCGGTGTCCAAGAAAAGCTTTTGCCAGAGCCATTCTCAAGAAATGCGTTGGTCTCTGGGTTTGATAGTCGAGAGTCATAGAGAGGTTGTTCTACATGGAAACTCACAAATCCTCCCAGGGAAGCTCTTGAGAGAAAATTCAGGAGCTTCCTTCTTTCCTGAGGGTCGGATGGCACTGTGATGTCACTCACAGGCGCTCTCTCCTGATGCAGAAGGGTGCGGCCCTAATCATCAGGGACACCACCTCCTGGCACCCACGCAGCTTCTTTCAGCCCCTCCCACGTGGAGATTAAATTAGACAAGCACAGCAACGCTGCCTCCTGCGTGGAGCCCTTCCTACTTCACACCGTGCTTCCGTACCAGTGGTCTCCACCCTTCACACACGTTCTGATTTCATAGGCTTCTCCGTGTGTCTACCTTTCTTCCCTTTTCCTTCCTTTCTTCTTGATTCATCGGACTGATATTTACTGGGCAGCTATGAAGTGTCAGGCATGGTGCTGGACCCTGGAGATACAGTGGTGACTAAAAACACTGCCATCCGCCAGCAGATCAAACTGCCTGCTTTCCTCCTTGTCTTTTCTCCTTCCTTCTCTCTCGCCATCCTTCCCCTTTCCTCTTCTCTTTGCTTGCTTCTGTTCTCCCTTCACCAGCTCTTCTTTCTTTCTTCTTTCCTAGGTACAGTTCAAAAATGTAAAGTGGTGCACTGTGCATGACTGATTCCAAGATTATGGTGCCTTCCTCCTACTTTTGCCTTCCTGCTGTCCTGGCTTCGATGTCACAGGACGACAAACTGTAGTCCACAGAGTATGGCTGTGACTGTGTCCAAAACCCACATGTCCAGAGGACCTGCAAAACCCCCTGTCTGTGCTCTTAAACTCTCACTTGAAGTCCTTCCCTGTGGCTTTCCTTTTGAGCTGGGTGCATGCTGCAACCCTGTAATTCTCCTGTCTTCTCCCGGCATTCTATTTAGAGATATCTAACAGCAATTGACTGGGTTTTTATTAGTTCTTTGGGTACATTTTCCATTTCTCAAGGATCTCTCATCAGGGGTCCTTTGCCAGTAATTACTGCAGCACTGAAGACTTGAAGAAGCTTCCTCTCAGCCTTGAGTGATGGGATTTCTTAATAGGACTGCTTTTTATTTTTGGAGGAGAAAAATTAAATTAAATGTGCTGCTCCATACTAGGCTTATTTAGTCTGCAAAAACATAGGAATAATTTTGTTAAAATGAGCAGACTTCTCGATCATTCTGTCGAGTTGTAAGAAAATGAAAAGACCTCTATGTATTTATCATTTCCCTATGGGTACTTGTATAAAAAGGGCCCTAGATGCTTTGAAAGGACAGATGAACAGAATTAAGACTGGTGATGTTGAGAAAGAGCCATTCATTGGGGTATTACCTTAGTCAGGCGTCAGTCACAGAGGGCCTTTTGGCCAAATGCAGATAGCTGCCTTTTTCTGTAAATAAAGTTTTATCACAACTCAGTTATCCCTGTGTTTTTGCATATTATTTATGGCTGTTTTTATGCTACAACAACTGAGCTGACCAGTTGTGACAGACTGTACATAGCCCAAATGTCTAAAACGCTTACTATCTGGCCCTATATATGTATAAACCTGTCAATCTTCAACTTTAAAGAACACATGTACTCTGTGTGTGTGTGGGGGGGTGTCAACTTTTCTTTTGCTGGAACACAATGCCCCACACCCACAAGTTACAAGAGCACAGGTAAGAGTTTGGCTCACAAGTTTCCAGGGATTTAGCTCACAGCTGGCTGGCTCCAAGGCAAGAACATCACGGCAGCAAGGGCGTGGGGAGCAAAGGTGCCCAGTTCACAGCAGCAGAGAGGCAGAGCAAGGATGCAGAGTCAGAAAGGAAAGGCAAAGGGACCACAGATGGTACCCAAGGCCACACCTCCACTACCCACCCAGACACACCCAGTGGCCTCAACTTTAATGGTCACAGGAAAGATTCCTAGGTGGCTTCCAAACCAATCAGACACAACAGTCTCAGGGTACATTTTAGTATTTCCATATATCTAATTGTTTAACATGGAAAGTTTTTGTTTACTTGTGCAATTTTGCTATTTAATAGCCAGGTAAGTTGGGTGATAGGATTAACATAAAAAGGTTTGTTCACACATTAGAGACTCATTAATATTGTTTCATTTCTACGTCTTCCTGAAGATTGAAGCTAGACTCATATCTCTTACGAGGTACCAAACTAAAATCAAGATGGATCAAAGATCTGAATATTAGACAGATACATTTAAAATGCTGGAAGATAAAATAGGTGAAGCTCTTGAAGTCATAGGTGTAACAAGGATTTTCTGAATAGAAACCCAATTGTATAAAAGTACCACCAAGAATTAACAAATAGGATGATATCAAATTAAAAAGCATTTGCACAGCAAAGGAAACAGCCAAAAACAAATGGATAAGGCAAGCAAGACACAAACAGTTCTAGCAGGAAGTAAGGACTCAAACAAGGCACAAGGCCAGCACTGAGGGTACAGCAAAGGAGACAACCAAATGAGTGCAGCTGAAAAATATTTTGCCAGCTACATCTCAGACAGAGGACTAATATCTAGAATAGATAAAGAACCCAAATAATTTAGACCCCCCCAAAATAAAAGACGCAATCAAAGAGGGGGAACTAAAGTTAAGAGGAAGCACAGATGGCCAATGAATATATTAAAGAATGTTCAACATCAATGGCCATTACAGGAATGCAGATTCCAACAACACCGAGTTTCCATTTTATTCAAGAAAGAAGGGCTATTTTCAATTAATCAAATAATATGATTTCTTGATGGTAGGATTCTTTCTGGAGAGGTTATGGGAGAAAAAGGAAAAAAGTACATTGTTGGTGGGAATGTAGACTAGTACAACCAATATGGAGATTTTTCAAAAAATTACAAAGAGAAATTCCTTTAGACTCAGCTATTTCCCTTCTAGATGTCTTCCCCAAAGAGTTAAAGTCACATATCTCAGGGTTACATGCACACCCATGTTTATAGCAGTGTAGTTCCTAATAGCTAACTCTCAGAAGTAGCCTATGTGTCCATCAAGAGATGAATGGATAAATAAAACATGGTATTTATACAAAATGGAGTACTGCTCTGATATAAAAAATGGTGAATTTGAGTCATTTGTAGGAAATTGGATACAACGTTATGATATTAAGTGAATAAATCAGACACACAAGCTTAAACATAATATGGTTTCACTTATATGAGAAAACCAAAGTATGAATAAATTAAAGAGCAAAATAAATGATAGATGATGGGAAACAGGGAGATAGGTCTTTTGCAAATGGGAAGGGGACCAAGAGGTGGTGATGGGAGAGGGGGGAGACAAAGAGGAACGGGACAGAAAGAGAATTATGTGCCACGTACATGGACCAACTCCCCACAATAAATGTAATCATTATGTGCTGCAAACTTGGACTAATAAAAATAAAATGTTTTAGAAAGCAAAACTAAACAAACGCAAATTAGCCATGGAAGAGCTAAATGTTAGTCATTTTTTTTGTGTGTACCCCTTTCAGATCTGCCACAGGACCGCTCATTCTGATGCACAGGTTGGAGACCACCTAGGCCCAACCCAGAGGACATAGTTTATTGTAGCTGACGAAAAATGATTTTCCCTGGGAAATAATAATGTAATATTTTAAGCTAAAAACTCTTTGGTCTGTGGTATCTGGCACTCAGCAATCAGCCTAACAATCATGCTGAAAACTCACCACTTCACGACTCTTTATGTCAAAAACACAAATGCTCTAAAAGAAGATCAGTTTCACAATTAGATAATTGGTGTGCGTGACATTCTTCTGCTGTTTCATTTGAAAACCGACTTGAAGACGAGGAAAAAGGAGCATTTCCTTAAAAAAAAAAAACAAGGCAAATAGCAGAAGATTTTGTTAACACTCAAATTATGTGTAGTGGAGGTTGAAAGAATTCAGGAGCCTTGAGTTTACCTATGAGGGGTGGCATGGTGGGAGGCAACTGTATTCTTCATAACCAGGCATGTGAAATAATATCATAGACAAAAGTGGCTTTTTTTTCCTTTCCTCTAAATTGTTTAAAAGTGTTAAACCTAACAGAGTGTGTGGTTATCTTCCTGGGACATGATCAGTAAATACTAGCAATAATAGTGATGGCTAATATTTGTTGGGTCCTTGCTGTGTGCCAGAGCTGAGCTCGTGGTTTGCATCCTTCCCATTAAACATTGTCTGAACTCTTTGAGGTGGCTGATACCCTTCCCCACTTCACAGATGCAAGAGGAAAGAAGTTGAAAATTAAACTCGGGTCATCCTGACTATAGCCCAGTGCTTTTTAACTGAAGATGATTTTACTCTCTGTTTGTGTGGCTCCCCCCGGTGCCTGGATACATTTTAGGTTGCATCTTGGTTGAGGAGCAGATCCAGGCACCCAGTGGGCAGAGGTCCCAGAAGCTACAGAGCGCTCACAAGATGCAAGGCCACATCTACAAGCAAGAGTCATCTTGCGCCAAACATCAGCAGGGCCACAATTGGGAAACCTTATTCTAGAGCATGTACAATGAATAGACTGTTCAGTCTCCACATGTAGAAGCTGTCTCAAGGGGATTCTAGCACTTTCTTTATCCAGGAAAGTGATTTGTGACACCACCCATCCTCGTGAATTGTCCTTTTTCCCTCTCAGAAGTCTTAGATAATGCATGCTATTTTCCCCATAGCCACCAGTTTCACATTTTATATGCAGCCATCTGGCCCGCTTTTACCTTTCCGCCATACTGGTACCCAGTGTCCTTTCCATGGACTTTCAACATCACAAACACCGGAAACTACCCACAGAAGAGAGAAATCCTGTGGCCACGATTCAAGCAATCACGCTCTTTCATTCTTAAAGTCTTAGCTTGTGAATAGAGTTTCCTGCCCCCTAAAGCAAAGACCCATGGCAAGAAATGAGAAGCCAAAAGCAAGCTGTCCTCAAGACCAACTCGTATTTAAGACAGGTAGACAGTCTTACAGGAGATGCATTCAGCTGTATCAGTATCTTTCATTCACCTGTGCTGGGCTTTCTCTGGCTTCAATCCTATGGTCCCTAATCCTTGACCCTCAGGTGGTGTGAACATCCAATTCATCTATGCCCATGGCCCCTTTCCCTTAATGCGAGTCTTTGAGCTGATTCTTCAGAGAAGTTTAGATTTAAATCTCTGATCTCAATCCAGATTAGAGTTGCAGAGCTAATGATCAACAGGCTATTAAGCCCACTTCCCATTCTATATCCAATTTTAATCAAAGCTGGTGGTTTTTAGAGGAAAGACTTTTCAGGAAAGAAGCTATTTTAAAAAAGCAGTATCTTTTAAAAGCGTCTCTCCAAATTTTAACTTGTTTACTTATCTTCTCATTAGGTAATGCGATGTTTCTCTGAGTTCCGAGAAGCGCTTTTAGCCCTGCCCTCTCGGCAGAGCAACTTGCCCCGAGTGCCGTGCTGGGGGCGTGGCACCATGCCAGGCATTGCAGGGGATGGGCAGGAACAGAAGGAAAGTCTTTACCCTCGGGGGTTTTACAGTGCGTCTGGGAATGGGACATATGCACACACGTGGGAAATGAAATAACAGCAGAGGTAAATGATGATAATCAGAAGCAATAACGCAAGAGATGGCAAGCACCATATCTGCTTTTTAAATAAAGAGATTCAGTTTATTGCTGCAGAGGAAGAAGGGTTGCATGGTTTGGTTGCTGTGAGAGATGGGATTTGAAGAAGGGAACATACCATCAGGGAGATGGGAATTCTGTAAGTTCAAGGCTGGATGGGAATCACTCAGGATGGGTTCAAGACGTGTGCTGACCCGCCATTGGGTCTAGAACATCAAAGCATAGTCAAAAATGAGCATGACAAAGCAACAGGGGTCTGAATACGGGGGCTTAAAGTGTCATGAATGGAAGTTTAGCTTCATTCTCTAGGCGATGGGTCGTTATTGCAGCTCCTATCCAAATTAAAACAGCTTTCTGTTGTCCTTGAAGTTCATTCACAGCTATCGTCCAACCCACCCTCCAAAAGGCAGATTCTCTGAAAACAAAAATCTAATCAGGCTGCTTCCTCGCTTAAAATCATCAGTTGATTTCCAAGTGCACTTACACTTGTGGTCCGTACTGTAGCTTATGCGATGTATTAGCAAATCTTCTCCAGGGAAACGCGGCCAACAGCAGATAGCTATGGATAAGAAGGGGGAGATGTTGGGAACTGGCTGTCACAATTATGGAAGCTCAGGAGTCTCACCATCTGCCATCTGTGAGCTCCAGAACCAGAGAGGCTGGTGGTGAGATCAGTGTGGGTTTGAAGACCCGAGAATCAGGTGAGCCGATAGTATAGGTCCTAAGGTTCAAAGCCCAAGAAACAGGAGCTCCGAGGTCCAACAGCAAGACAAGAGGGGCGTCCTGGCTTAAGAAGGAGAGTGAATCAGTGCCTCCTCTGCCTTTTTGTTACAGACAGACAGACAGGCAGGCAGAAACACACACACACACACACACACACACACACACACACACACACACACAAATATTTCATCATCTGCCCAGGCACCTTTTAGCCCAGCCAAGCTGACACATAAAACTGAGCACAGCACATGGCCTGTGTGGTCCAATTCTTACCTCATGTTAGGCACCTTTACTCCAAAATCACCAGCATCCAGCCACACTGCAGTCTGCTCTTTTGAATACGTGAGTGTTGTTTCTATCACAGGGATGCCCAACAGCTTGGGCTCTGGCTTGGACTTTTCTTCCTCTGCATTATCAATGAATATTCCTTCTCTGCAGTCAGATCTCAGCTCATTCCACTGCCTCAAAGTGGCAGGCTCTGATTCTGGTGCATTTCCTGCATAGCTCTCATTACTGTCTAAAAATGAACTGATGTATTTACTTCTCCTCTGTCTGTACCACTAGGTATTCATGAGGCCATGAGTTGGGAGGTAGCTTATGAGTCCAGGTGAGAAGTGGCTATGCTGTTAATGGTAGTAATAAAAGAAAATATTCATATTGAGAAGATATTTGGCAGTAGAATTTTTCTTGGTGTTCTTTTGGATTTAGGTAGTAAGAGACAACTAAGTGTTTCATCTTTCTCCCTAGGTTTCCGGGTTTTAGGAACTGGATAGCCAGGTGGTATAATATAAGCAGGTTCCAGGGAGGAAGGTTGGTTCCATTTTGCTTATGTGGAAGCCAAATACTTACTGGAATACCACCTACAGAAACATTAAACTTGAAAGTAATAGTCAAAGGATGGAATAATGGTGCTCAGTTCAATGAGGTGGCAAGAAAATGGTAAAAAAAAAAAAAAAATTAAGTAGGGGGAAAAGAGACTATTTTTCCTTCCCAAGTGCATTTAAGTAACTTTAACGTACAGCCTCTTCCCCCAAAGGCTCAGCTGTAATCCTAGATGTTAAAAATATTCAGGAAAAAAGACCCCCAACTTTGAGTAGGTAGTGGAGGAAGGGAGAGATCGTGGAAAGAACCTGATTCCATATTCAAGTTTATGGCAAATTACTGGATTTAAAGGGAGAAAATATGACTTTACAAATTATGAAAAAATCTTGAGCGTTATGTTGAAATTGTAATAGATTCTGGACTCCAAAGAACACTTTCACTCCAGAATGTAGAAATTGTTGCTCAGTTTTATGGCACAGGGAGACAAGAAGATGCAGCAAGCTGAGGGCTTTATTAAACTCTGGGCAAACTGGAGAGGATGTTTCCAGCTATTTGAAAGAAGTGGCTGATTTTTTTTTTCTTTTAACATTAAGGGAAGGAAAGCTAAAGAAAGGGCTTAACAAAGCTGTGTGGAGCATTTGTCAGGAAGTTCAGCCTGGGTTGTTTTTTTTTTTTCTTCATGGAGAAATTAGGGGGAAAGGTGACTTTTATTGCTGAAATTAATTTCATTGCCACACCAGCTAGCCCTTTCCTCCTCACTCACTCTCTGGTATCACACAGAGATAAAAAGGTGACGAGAAATACCGCCTTGGCTGCCCAAGCTTCTTACAGTCACAGAGGAATCTGGCAGCCCGATGTGAGGTTTATAAATATATCCCAGAAAACTGCAAAGCTCCAAACAGATACATAAAGAATGAGGAATCTGATTAAGAAATGAGCATTTATATTTTTACTGGGCTTTTACTTTTAACATAAAACATCTTGAAAAAATGTTATGATTTAGCATTTATGAATGACTAGATTTTAAGAGAATTGTAATATTTTTTTAGGGTATTTCAGCTCCATGAGTTATTTCTTATAGATTCAGATAATGACATTATAAATCTTTCTGTGGAGGCAATTACTAAGGCAGAAATGGCCTATTCCCCATTGGCTTTTAGGTTCAGCTCACTGACATATTACAAGCAGGCTTACCGTGGTCATTAAAACCTGATCTGGGATTTATTGTACCTCTTTAAACTCTCAGTACTTTGAAAAGTATTGAACAGAACGGAATACAAAGTGAAGTTACAAGGGGAGCCATCAAGGCAATCAGGAGACAAGCAGATTTAATTTATCCACCCAAGACCACCTCAAGTATTGTGAAAATATCTGAAATTGGAGCATGAGCTTTTTTTTTTTTTTTTTAAACAGAGGCAAGAACATGATTACTAAGTGTGGATTTCCACCTGAAATTCTTCCAAGTATATGTTGGAATTGAAAGTTAAAAGGACCTTGGTGTGAGCTATTGCACAGATGATGGCGTGGGTTTTGAAACCTTTCCTGGAGACCTGGGGCATTCCAGAAAAACAGCACTCTCTGCCCAGGGCCTCCCCCATCTTCTGTGGAAACAAAGGTCACCGTGGTGTGGGTGGAAATAAGCCAGAGCTTTCCCATAGGCAGCCTGGATTTCCTCATTCACTCATTTGCTTAGCTTCCTTGGCCTTACTCCTTCTGCTTGTCCTCAGATGATAACAGAATACCCTTTCCTGGAAAAGATATCTCCAGCTCTGTTCCAGCAGATGTGTTGAATCAGCACGGAGGGGTGAGAATGAGAGAAAGAGAAATACAGTTAGGGTGGTTTTGTCCCAGGCCCGGTGAAGAGAAAGGCCTCTGAAGGAGGTAGGCTTTACGTTGACCCCTTGACCATGCAAACCAAGGCCGACACCCAGGAGGGTGCCAAGTGTCCCTTCTTTGTTGGGTTGCTTATGGAAGGGTGTGGAGCTGCATTCTTTTGAATGGGAATACAGGCAAGACCCAGAAACACTTTCATCACCTTGCACAGAAAATAAATTGAAAGCGTTCGGCATCTATTACCACTTGTGGCTTGCTGGATATTATAGCCTGGCAACTAATTCATCACTTGTAAAGCTATATTTTATAATAAATCAACAAATAAGACAAACACCAAAATTTGTATAGAAATCGCTATAAACTTATCTCTGCAGATAATTTGAAAATAGGTGGTGGTTGTTGTTTTTTTTAATCTCGATTACCTGCTACTAGTAGGCTACGGACAATTGCCTCATTTTAAAACATGTGCCTTAATTCTTATTTCTTGGAACCTCTTAGAAGCTGATGATTAAAATATTTCCCTTGCATTATTTGTTGAAAAAATAATTCTCATTAAAAACAGACATACAAACCTCAAATCACCCCATTGTACTGTTTGTCCGAAGTGCTTTGATTTCCATGGCTGGCTCCTTATCACACTGGTCAGAACTGGAACGCTACTGCCTTCTCCCACCCTCTCCAGGCTTCACGCTCAGTTCCTGCTCCCCCTACTTTAACACAGTCACCCTCCCTTTTTTGTAGAAGACCACAAACCTTCTTTAAGAGGTTAGATAGGAAATAGTGTAGGTTTTGTGGACTATGCAGCATCAGCTGGAGCAACTCAATTCTCCATGACGGCACAAAAGCAGTCCTTGACAATGTGCAAACACACCTGCTCATCTGTGGACTAATAAAACTTTATTTACAGAAACAGCCTGTGGGCCATAGTTTGACAGTCCCTGCTTTAAGAGGATTTAATGTTAGAATTTTTGGGAAGGGGGTATTTATTGATTTTCCATATTTTGGGGGATCTCTTCAACAGACTTTGATATTTGTGAGGCCAGCAATGAGTTCTACTTAGCAATCTCCCACTGCAGGTAATAGATGTACTCCATCACTATACCTGGAGCAAATAAGAGCTAATGCTAATGCATATTATGTCTTCCATAGATATCTGCTAAATAAATGAACCAACATTTCTCCCTGAAGGAGTATTAGTGTTATTGTAGTCTACTGTTTTGAATCACAACACTAACCTGTACCTTTTCTGGAAACTTCGTAAAATAATATCCAGTTATTAAAAACAATGAAGACTTTTGATTTACTTGCTAAACAAAATATTGAAGTTAAATTATTTAGAGTTAGGGCCAGGGATTTAGCTCAGTGGCACTGCCCCTGCCTTGCAAGTGCAATGTCCTGAGTTTGATCCCCAGTACACCCCCAAAATTATTTAGAGTTAATTTGGGATTTTTCTTGCGGTTTGGTTCAAGCTCTTAGTTCAGCATTCCTTTGGGCTTGGTTAAATCTGATTTAAATTTTTGACAATGCATGGTTGTTTGGAAATTTTCATGTAAATACTGTGGATCTTGGAACTGAGGTCTCTATCTTCAGAATCTGTAGCTCATGGCACGGTGCATGGGCATTCAGCTCTGAAGAGTGTCATGAGCTCTCATGGAGATAGCCACTTTTATCACAGTGTCATTCACTATCTTCGTAACGTTTTGACCAGTCCATATGTTTGACTGAAGCCTAATGTAGTTAATTTCATAGAGTGGTTCTATTTCCTCCCACTTCAAGATGTTAAAAATCCTTCCCACAGATTTGGACATTCTTTATTCTCTATAGTAGCTGTCACTGCCCATTAAGACTCACTTCTCATTGAAGAAGTCTCTTGCAGACAATAGCAATCTTCGACAGCACTCTAGGCCATTGCTGACGCACAGGTCTACCCTCGAACTTGTAAGATTGTGCTAGCGCTGGTGAATATCTAATCCACCGGGGAGTTACTGGCGGGTGATAGAGCATGAAGTTTGAACAAAAGCCTTTGGTGGGAGTCAGTCTGTTCATGACTATACTGGCTGCAGATTGATGTTTATCTCTTTATTACCCTTTGCCTTGTTGGAATGGTGGGGCCAACCTCTTTCCTTATATCAGGAGTTGTGGTAAGGTTTTCATTATGACCTTGTATTCCATGAAATGAGACTTATGAGGGGTGTCTCATAGTAGGGCCCATTGCCTTTGTCACTTGCTTGGTCCAGTCGTGAAATAATTCCTAAGTAACTCACCTATTCAGATTCTTCTCTAAAATTGGCAAGTGGACATCGAGAAGAAATCACCTTTTCACTGGATTTGGGCTCCGATGGTAATACTAGGAAGAACGAGTCTACCATATTGAAAAAGCATAAATAAACAAGACCTAAAGTAGAAGAAAAAACAGAGCCTAGAAGCTGTGGTTTGAGCTTCTAGATCCACTCTTACCTGGAGATAAGTCTACTCTAAACTTCCAGTTGTAAATACTATTCATCCCCCCACCTGTTTTTAAACCTAACTTTTGATTTGTCACTGGAAATCAAAATAATTCTATCTAATATAGTTATTTTCCATTATTCCTAACTTTATCTGTTCTCCATCCCATAGCACTATGGTATTATGGTATACAGTTTTACTATAAGAAATACCTTTTGAGCTGCAGTTGAATGAGTTCTTTGTAATTTAATTCTACATATTTTGGTGGATCTGTATAAAAGGTGAAAGCATAGTTCAAGTGCCCACAGAAATCTAACTGTTTCTTATATACATATGCTGTAATCCCTTCTCTTAAAATACTGAATTATTAGATTTATTTGGAATAGATGAGTATGTATTGAGACAGACAAACAAACAAAAGAAAACAGCTCCTCCTAGGTAAGCCTGATTGAAAACCGCAGATCTATACACTCTATGACTTATTTATCTTGTATTAGTAGTATTTTTATTGGCTCATGGCATTGGGAATTATGAATTATTTGTATTAAAGTCTCTTTTGATAGATGAAAGCCTCAGGAGAACTCAGCTTAGATCATGTGCTCATCAAAAATATTTTCAGTGGCCAGGGGTAAACATACAAACAAACTTTATTTGGTGTGGCCTGAGTTACTCATATTTGGAGCACGGAACTGATGTTGTCCACCTCACTGGCCAATGTGCATTAACCAGTATCTGTTTGTGGGGTAGAGGGAACCGGTCTCCAAAGACAGCGATATTGAGAAGACTAAGGAAACCATGTATGGTGCTCTTATTTGATACTTAAATTCCTGATACAAGAACAATGCTTGGCAGACTTTTTGAGCAATTTCTGTGTGTCAAAGTTCTGTTTCATTCATTGTAGAGATATTATATAATTTTCACAGTAACTCCATGTAGTAAGTGCTTGAGTGCCCTGCTCTATAGATGAGAACACCAAGGCATAGATATAATGAAAACTGCCCCAGATCACAAATGAGAGTGGCTGTGGCCAGACCCAGGCAATCAGGCCCCAGAGCACATGCTCTGTGCATCAGCAAACTACAACCACAGGGAAACAACCTATGCTTCTATATAATGTGTTATTGATATGTATCTGCATTAACTTATTTATGTAGTTTCTATGTCTGTTTTCATGTTAAAGTGGCAAGCTCAATTGTGACAGAACCCACAAAAGAATATACTATTGATTTGACTTTTATACATAAAATGCCAATCTCTCTTACCAGCTCCTGAGCGAGGCAAGAGATTGCTCAATTTTTTTTTTAACAGTTTTGAGTCAAGAGACCCATCAGTTCTTGCATAGCCTATTGTATATCTGGATACAGGAAATATTTGTATTTAATTTTAACTGACCATCATCTCAAAACCTTTTTTCAGACTTAAAGAATCTCTCATAACATGCCCTGGTGGGTGATAGAGTCCACAAGATAGATATAAGTCCAGGCATCCAGTATGTATTTCCCTGGCTCTCTTGCAGCTAAGCTTGTAACATAAACTCAAAACCTAGGAGTGGCCAACCATACCATCTCAGACCATTAAGCCTGGAACTTTGCAAAGGAGGAACAGTAAGCTTCCTGACTGTGTTAGCCAATAAGGTGGAGAATCTTTTATGAGATAACTTGGATTCTCAGGAAAGGTAAAGCTACCTTCATCTCCTTAAAATAATTCTGATTTTGACATTAATATAATCACTGAGAAATTATCAAAAGTTTGATGACTCTCCCTTCTAGGAATTATTTTTAGAGATTAGTATGTGAGACACTTTGCCACTTCATGATCTTCGTCTCTGACTTTACCTCCTAGCTGTGGAATTAGCAGATCTTTCTCATGAAAGCTGTTGTTTAGGACTTGGAATTTTGTTTTTGATTGATTTTTTGTTTGTTATTGTGTTTTTACATATATAGGACAATAATAAACATGAGGACATTTTGTTTAACCAAATTCTTCTGTATCTTGGAAAGAACAAGTCCCATCAAGGTTGTTTAAAATGTACTTTTCTATAAGATTTACCCATTTCTCATTCATTCCATTATAGATTTGGAAAGATATTCCAGTATGGAGTAGAAGGATGAGACTCCCCCATAGCTTCCGTGGATATCTCTTAATACAGGCAGATTAAGAAAGCAAATGAATCCGTGGGTTTCCGAAGAACAGGACAATCAAATAGTGAAAGAATGCTGTGCATTTTTAGCCCTCTATCCTCTGTATTCAGCCATTTGCCACTTTCTGCCCTCCCTTCCTGTGCAATAGACTTCCTCCTGGACTTGCCCTGTTAGCCTTTAGAACAGAAGACCCGAGGCCCTCTCTTTCTCGGGTCTCAAGCTGATGGGGTAATCATACCTGGTAGAAGTTTGTACCGAGAGCTTGGGTGCCCTCGTTCCTTGAGTGACAGCTTGATACTCCCTTACCCTCACTATTCAGTCACAAATACGTGACTGGGTGAAGATGTGCGAAGGCTCTGTCGTGCAGCAGACACTGCAGTGCGAGTAACACTGAGTTGAGACTCGGGTCATGTTCTTCAATTTGAATGTGAGTCTAGTTTGCTGTTCATTTCAGAGAAAAGAGGATGGGGGAGACTCCAATGTGCTGGGCGAGGACTCAGTCTCAGCCTCCTGCCTCGTGTTCTAAAGCGATCATACTATTCATTTACTGCACAAATATTCATTTTTTGCCATTCGTGTGACTCCCTTCGTCTGACTCCACTACACAGGAATGAATGCAGCATTCCTGCCCTCATGGAGCTTGAAGTCTCACCGGGGCTCCCACGAAAAGACTGAAGAAAGGACGGTTACGAAAGGAAACAGGTTACAAATTGTGATCATGGACACCGAAGAAGCCAATGGGAGACCGAGCAGGGAATTCAGGCGGAGGGCAGAGGGAGGAGGTCAGGCAAAGTCTGACAAGGCAAGTGACCTCTCCTTGGGGGCAAGAGAGCAGCGCACAGCAGGAATCAGAGAGCAGGTGAAATTCACCCAGCCGAATGACAGACGGAACAGAGCCAGAAGGTCCCCGTGCATCTCATTCCCCAGCAGCTGCAATCCTGTGACGCTGACGGACTCACAGAGAAAGTGCCGAGAGGTCTGGAAAGTCATCCCAGCTGTGACTTCCAGGTGCCAGGGTGTGTGAACGTGTGTTTTCTGGGGCTGCTTTGTTTTTCTGTGTCCTCATTTTCCTAATGCCATCATGTAGCGGCCTCACCTGAATGCCAGACACTACATGAGGCAGCAGCTCTGGATCCAGGCAAACAAAGGGGACGGTTACCATGGTAACAGAGGCCACAGAAGCCCTGTGAAAAACTCCTCCTCCCACTCTCCAGATCCCTCTCTCCAGGAGGAGTCATGCAGAGCCCGCAGCAGCAGAGCAGCCTTCCCAGCTGTGGGGCGTGGAGGGTCTTTCTCAAGTCACCCCACCTACTACCGAACCCCTTTCTAGAGTTGAGCAAAGTTACTCAGTTCTGAGCACAGAAGAAAGAAATGAAGCGGGTCAGATGTTTGTAGAGTGGACCCTTTAGGGATTATTTTGGTGCCTGACATGCTGCCAAACGTGGTTCTACTTACTTGGTACCCGACTACTGATCAGGCAGATTCGTAGCACTCCTCACAGTACAGTGACAGGAGGGACTGCCCAAATTCTGTGACTGATCACTGCTCCCACTCTTGGGAAGGGTGATTTAAAAAAAAAAATTCATGTTCTGATCAATTTTAACAGATCAGGATATCTGTAAAAAGATAATGCTTGACAGCAAATGAATTGAAGTTGTTTTAATTGGAACGAAGTTCCCTTGTGCGAATTTAATATTTTTCTTTTATTGACATTTCCAGGAATCCTTCCCAGATAAGTTTAGATTCCTCATGAGATGCCATTTTCTCCTATCCTTTCATACTCAGAAATTACTCCTGTTTCTGAGTGGAGCTAAGGTTCTACTTAGTTTATACCTTTTCCATTCTGGGCCTTAGGCATCTTGGACATTTCCCTGAAATTTTGGCTACTATTTGGCTACTATTGGACCATCATTACTCAGGTGCTCAGTTGTGTTTAGGAGCACAGTTAGGAGGTATTAGTTAAGGCATAGAATTTAGAATTGGGTGGAACTGTTCTAGCTCCTGCTCCCACCCTTAGGTTTCGTACTCTCTGGGGTCAAGCTGTGGGCAAATTACTTGGTCAGACTCAGTTGTTGTATTTGCATTTCTCTATTTCCTACCACGATGGTGACAAATGCATCAAGGCACCTGAGTTCAGAGTCATTCACCTGTTGCAATGAGGGTGTGAAGGGGCCCACCTTGCCTGTCCAGCTGGTCTCCGCGGGGATGGTGGCCAGTACCTCTTTGTTATTTCCCCCTTTCCTAACGAGCACTTGACAACAATAGACATAATAATTGATTTAAAATATCCTTGAAGACAATTAAATTAATTTCATTAGTTAATGAGTTTATTTCTCCTTCATTCCATTTGAAAAAGGAAGTGGAGGAGGGATAAATTATTAAATAATAGGACTCCTCAGTTAGGAACAGTAGACTCATCTCAGTCTCTCTACTTCAAAGTTTTAATGGGAATTTCAAGAAAAAGGTCCACACTTTGATGTGTGACAGCCACACTCTGAGTCCTTTTCTGCTTCAATTAGCAAAGTGCCTTGTATTTCCTCTCCACCCTCCAGCACAGGCCTTCCATTGCTGGACACAAAGAGGGCTTCTCACTCGTGCCGTGTTCCTAGGGCTTCTCTCCTTGTTCCCACTTGTGAAGCGCTGGGCCTGTAGAGATCCCTCGGCTCCAGTGAAAAGGAAGCCAGTGTGCGCAGAAGCAAAGAGGAATAAATGCGCAGAAGCCTTCTCAGAGTGGTGTCTCAGCCCTGGAAGCATTTCTCAATGTCTCCTGCCTTCTCCTTCAAAAGTGCTCTCCCGAGAGCGCTGAGATAGACCGGCCTTCGATTCCGAGGGAAGACACAGGGCTGGTTCTTAGGAAGGCACTGAGTGAGGGCCCGTGGGTGATGCTCTTTCCCCTGGCTACCATTCTCTATCCACTAGAGGTCTACGAGTATTTTTTTTTTGGACTGCAATGTTCCCAAGGTATGAGATTCTGCTCTGATAGATCAAATTCTGTTTGGGGAAAGGGAATGACGTATGTACGTAGATAGCAGTGGGGGACGAGGTAAGAACAATGGAGACCTTCAAATATATTGTTTGAATTTGTTTTACAATATGGGAGAATGACAACTTCTTTGCTGTAATTAAAAATAAGTAAGCATATCATGTGTGAAGTCGGAGTAACATTGACATTTTTCTGGGATTAAGTAAACTATCAGGCATGACACCATATTCATTGAGAAATGCACACAGAGAAAGGCAGAGTTCATATGTACATCGTTCTCTGACTTTTGACAAAGGTGTACCATCTGTGTATCCAACATTGGGTCAAGGTTTAGATCAGAAGTCGGCACACTTCTGTCTATAGGTTGGACTATTTTTGGTGGCCTGTGAGAAGATGGCCTTTGCATTTTTAAAGAATTATTTGAAATGAAAATACAAAAAATAGACAACAAAGACTATATGTCGACTTCAAAGTCTAAAGTATTTGCTGTCTGGCTCTTTTCTGAAAACTTTTTCTAACTACAACAAGGTATGACCACCGCACTAGAGTTTCCTCATATCCTACCAGTCAGAGCCAAAGTGTACTCTATTTTGTGTTTCCATAGATTACTTTGCCTGTTTTTGCATTCATAAAAGTGCAACCATGTACCACATTCTGTTAAGGAGCTGGATCCTTCCATGGGGTGTTTCTGAAACTCACTAGTATTGGTTTGTGTATCAGTAGCTCAGTATTTTTCATTGCTGAATAATATTCCATTTTATGAACAATTTATTCTGAAGTTTATGGGAATTTAAGTTGTTTCCATTTATTTCCTTTTCTGGTCTGAAGACAGGTGTGATAAACATTCTTGTCTTTTAATATGTGCCAGTTTTTATTTCTTTTGGGTAACACTCTAGAAGTAGAATCTCTGAATCATACAGTAGGTGAATGAACTTCATAAGAAATTGCCAGCTGGGTTTCCACAGTGGAGACAATAGGAGTGCTGACTGCCTCTCCTGTCAGAAATGTGTGAAAATTCTGGTGGTTCTGTGGCCTGCAGTGCCTGGATGCCACAGTCTTTAATTTCAGCCATGTTGGCAAGTGCAGACACTGTTCTTAAGTTTAATGCTTTAAGCAAAACTATTTAATTCCATAGTGGCCTTTGGAGTTAGGTACTACAGGCTGAGCATCCTTAACCCTAATGCCTGAAACCTGAAAGACTCAAAAGCCAGAGTTTTCAGAGAAGCAATAATTATGGAAACTATTGTGTAAGGTAATTCTCTGTGTATGAAGTATATATGAAACACATCAATTTCATGTTTAGACTCTGGTCCCATCCCCTAAATACCTCATTGTGTTCATGCAAATATTCCAAACTTAAAAAAAAATATCTAAAGTCCTAAACAGTGCTGATGCCAAACATTTCAGAGAAGGGATACTCAACTTATCTCCATATTTCAGGGTTTCAAAAGCTATGGTGCCCAGGAATTAAAGATTTGCCTGTGTGACACAGCAGGTAACAGACCCCAAATGCATGCGTGTTGAGCTCCTACCTTGTTCTGCCTCATAAGCCCTTGAAGTTGCATCACCTGACACACGGAAGGCAGGGGCTGCCGACAGGAGGGTGTGGCTGGGATTGCACAGGTCCCCTGTGTGTGGGTGCAGAATGGCACCTCGCTCTCCAAGCAGCCAGATGTGACACCTTTTTCTACTTGCAAGAAGAGCCTGCCTTGCTACCTATGACGCTTAGTGGTGCCCAGCTTGTGTTAGCTGAATTAATACCTTGTACAAAAACTTCTTCTTGTTGTATTTTTTATGTTTTTAGCAGTATGGCAAATGAGAAATTCTTTGTGTATCTGGCTAGTAATTCAAAATGAGTCCAAAAGCAGAGCTCGTGTTTAAAGAAACATCAATTATTTATCTATTTTTGTCGAAGTGACATTCACTTAACAGAAAATTAACTATTTTTTTGGTCCCAGGGATCGAACTTGGGACCTTGCACTTTTAAGGCAGCGGTGGAACCACTGAGCTAAATCTCCAGCCCAGAAAATTAACTATTTTGAAATGCACAACTGAGTGGCATATTTGACAGTGACAGCACTGTGCAGTCACTATGTTTCTCTGGTGCTAAACTGTGTTCATTTCCCCCAGAGGAAACCTGTACCCATGGACGATGACCTCCCTGTCTATCCCCACCTTTCCTGGCTCTTTGTTCATATTGGTTTAGCTTGACCTCGGTGGGATGGCTCATGTAAATAGAATCGTGTAGGATGTGATATTCTGGGTCTGCTTATTTGGGTTGGTATAGTTTTTAAGGTTCACCCACACTGTGGCATGTGTTGGTATATCATTACTTATTATGGATCAATAATTTCCATTCTAAGTCTAGATCACAGTTTGAACACACACTGTATTTACCCTTTGGGTTACTTCTACAAGTCTTTATTTATTGTAAATGACACTGTTGCAGATATGTGTACCTGCATTTGTTGGAGTATCTGTTTACAGTTTGTTTTTGTGTGTGTGGAGGGGGCAGAGGGGGCATACACAGGAGCAGTGTTTTTGAAACTGCAATCTACAGAGATACAAGGAGATGTTTAGTGTTGGTGGTGACAGTGGAAGATTCTAAGAATGTGGACCACTGTATGTTTTCTTTACTCATATATCAGGAGATAAGTCTCTCTGAGGGTTATTACAAAGGAAGCATCGCTTCGAGTGTGCTTATCTATGTGGGGAAAAGTGACCAGTATCTTATTTCAAAGCTTAGAGAAGCCTGCAGCAATCTACTCACTAAAGGTGCCCCACTGAGAAGCAGAGGCCTCTCTGTACAGTCAGTTTCCCCATGCCTTGTAGAACACTTTTGCCTGACATTCCATGGAAGGCCCTCCTGGGTTAAGTGTGTCTCCTTTCTACCTTCTTTACAGTTTAGGATTCCAGATATCCAGTTAGTTTTTGAATTTTCGGTGAGAAACAAATGATATTTAACAGCGATATGTCCCCAATGTTGCATAATTTGTTATTTATCTAATATTCAAATCATGCATTTTTATCGGCTCGATCTGGTAACCCTGTTCCTTGTGGCCCAGAAAGAGGGGATCTCAGCAGCAGCACCTTGGAAGAGACACTGGTAGCGAAGATGCTTTGCTCACTCATTTCCCTGTGTGAGCACCGTTTCCTTTTTTATATAAATAATGTAAAAATTTGGAGATAAAGTATGCAGGGCATAAGGAAGGTGAAATGGAGCCTTTACAATGGAAAGTGCTTTCTCCCTGGCCCTGGCTCATTAGTGCAATCTAGTGGTTTAAATTACCCAGCTAACCTCGTCCACCACTGGCAGATTATAAATCAAGTAGGTGGCCAGCACCTGAAGGACTTGTAGGGCCTTTGCAGAATGTCCTCATCAAGCTAAGAGGGGCAGAAAATTTCCTATTACTGTGTCATGCATAAATGGTAATGCCTGAACCTCCACTTACGACGTATTACCTCTGCGCAGTTCACTTGCTAAAGTAAAAGAAACAAAATTGGAACCTGCTCACCACTTTGCATTACAGAGGAAGAAATAAGATGGTGAGTCTGCTCCAACAGCTACACCATCCACTAGACGTCAGTGGATGGAATCAAACGTGTTCCGCACAGGAGAAGGATTGGACCTGTGTGTCTGTCTGTCTTTCCCCCTTTATTTTTGTCTGTCTCCGTGCCTGTAGTTTGTGTGAAATTTTGAGAGATGAATTCCATTTTCTCTTCATTCGATGGCTGTCACATCATATTACATCATGCAGCTTGGATCACAACAATGAGATGTTAGAGTTTAAATTAATAATATTGCAACACATCACTTGATAAAGCGATGTGCTTAATCCTATCGAGCCTGCTCAGGTAGCCTGACTTCTGCCCAGTGCCTTGAATCTGCAGATTGTGGTGGAATTATTCAAGTTCAATTGCAAACAACCTATAATTGTGAGCTGAGTACTTGAGCTCCATGGTAGAAAGCATTAATTTAATATGCTGGGGAGATTTAACAAGCTCAGTTTAAAATTTTTTTAATAAAAAAGTTGAGGAAGGGGGGAGCAGGGACTTTGAGGTCTCTGAACGGCATTTTCTAGTCCTAGAAACACCTCCAACAAATAGCATGAACAGCTGCCTTATGTACTCTGTTAGCCAAGGACCCCCAGAAAGCGGGACCCTGGTGGGTGGGGATAGAGGTAAGAGGGGGTCCTCTGAAGGGGCTGGATTGGGTGATGTGTTCAGAACACATTTTTGCAGTCGTTATTACAAGAGTAACGCCCCCCCCCAGAGGTCTGGAGTGTGCCGACAGAACTCAAACTGTGCTGCATTGAAAAAGAATAAAATCAGGTGCCCAAAGAGGGAGATGAGTCCAGGGTACATAAAAAATACTCCTCACCCAAAGCAGATTGTTCTCGCAGGACTTATTTTCTTTTTCATGTTCCCTTTTCCGCGAAGACAAGACAAAGTAATTAATAACTATTCGTTTTGGGCACTGCGGGAGGCACCATGGGAACTCAAACCACTGGCCAGGGCGAAAAGAGGAAAGGGCTGTGAAGGGCGGCCCCGCGCGTTCACCTTCCTCTCTCCCTCCCACGGGGTCCCCATCACGCCCTGAGCCCCTGTTACCCTCCTCCTAGGGCTGGGCTGGATCCCTTTCCAAGCAGCACCGGGGGGGGGGGGGGCCAGAGCCGGGCAGACAGGGTTTGTCCGTGGCCTTCTTCGTTAAGGTGGGTTGCCAATTGTCGAATGAGTTTCTGCCCAACCTGCCGAGTGAGAATGCAAATCCGCCACCCCCGGAGCTCCTCATTTGCAGTTATTGATTCATGTTTGACTGTGAGTTCAAAAAAACGTTGCCTTTGAAGCTTCCTGTCTGTGCGCGGCTTCTCAGTCCAGGTGGCCTGGGACCCCTGGCATGCGTTTTGATCTTGGTATCCCCAACGCCAGGGCGGGTCATTTCAGGTAACTTAAAAGCGAGATACCATCAGAGAGGATTTGGAAATAAAGTCTTTGCCTTGTCACATTAATGCGGTCCTATCAAGTGGCAGTTTATCAAGAGCCACCTCACAAGGCTTTAATGAGCATGCTGCCTGTTCTTGTACAATACTAATTAATCCCATTTTTTCACACTGCCGTGATTGCTTCATGAAACCCACATTGTTTTATACTCGCTAGCAAAGCGGCCCTTACTGATTAAATCTCCTTGCCTGCGATGGGGCCTGACAACTGAATTATACCTTGCTCAAAATAATAATGGGTATCAGCTAATAAATACGGTTTAACACACACAAAACTATGCAGCCAAAATCACACCACAAAATAGGAGTTTGACTTATAGGCTCAGCAGTGTTTCATTAAACATCTGTATTATAATTCACTGGTTTTCCAACTGATGTAATAACTTAATTGATGAGAACAAAGACAAGCTTATTTATTCACCCAATTGCTTGCTTCTTGACTAACGTTTTTCCTGGGTGTTATTGTGGAAATAAATATGCAATATTCTTTTTATAGAAGTCTAATTTAGGTCCTTTTTTCCCCCTTATTGAGAAGTCAGCATCACCATCTGTATCTGACAAGTTTTTGCTGTTTTGCAAGGGGACCATTTTGTAAGTGGGGTGCCGGCCTTGCCCCTGAGGTTCAGATGAGCCAGCAGAGGTCTACAGTCAGGGTCCAACCCCCACCTCCCTTAGTAAGTAGCCACAGATTTTCTTTGTGAGGGTAAAAATTTGCTCAAATAGAACACACACGCACACACACGCACACACACACACACACACACGCACACACACACGCACACACACACTGTTCCAGTGCCTTAAATTAATTCCAACAGGACTGAGTTGATTTCGCACAGCTGACGAACGCTGTAGACGCTCTCATCTCCAGCCAGTGTCTTCCCAGCTCCCTTTAAATGGCAGCAGGGTTGAGTGAGTTCAGTGAGAATATTACACCCAGCTTTTTTTCTCTGCGTAAGGCATGTGCTTGCTAGAGCTAGAAGTAAAAACAGGGGATTTTGTTGCCCCTGCAGCTTGGGGTGCGCGTCTTTCAACACCAGGAATTTAATAATGTGCAAAGAGAACCAGTGCTCTTCTGTCTTTGCAATGGATAGGTAGGCTGGCATTCATAGCTGAAGGTAGCTTTTCTTTCAGGTGACGCTCTAGGCCTGCGTCTCTGTGCTTCCCTGGCTGCCTGAGCTTCTTGCTCTGACCACACTGTGCTGTAACTGCGCACTGGGTTTCCGGCTCCTGAACTATGTGCCGATGAACGATTCCAATAATCCCGACTGAGAACTCACTATGCTTCAGGAGCTGTTCTCAGCCTTGAGGATATAGTTCAGTGAACAAAAGAGACAAATTCTTGCTCTGACAGAGAGCTTGGCTTTTGCCGGGGGAGACAGGCGGGGTCCAGTCAGTGAGCAAGTGCGGGATGCGTGGCAACACGTGTTATGAGGAAGAACAAAGCAAGAGAAGGGCTGGTCATTTGTGTGGCTCGCTTTGGCGACTTT
Organism: Fukomys damarensis; assembly: GCF_012274545.1. Classification (NCBI taxonomy): domain Eukaryota; kingdom Metazoa; phylum Chordata; class Mammalia; order Rodentia; family Bathyergidae; genus Fukomys; species Fukomys damarensis. The sequence goes on along the minus strand of NW_022900934.1, from coordinate 9,183,530 downwards.
CACCAAATATTGGCCTACATTTGATGCAAAGCCCTTTGCATCAACTTCACATTCTTACGCTGTGTCCCCTCTCCCTTCTCGACAGGGTCCGAGACCGGAAGATTCCAGCAGGGTTTTCCCAGAATGCACCATTGTTCTTCAGCCTGGCCTCCACCATTTCCAACGTACAGGCCAGGTGCCTCCAAAGACATTAGCTCCTTCTCTCCTCTGATCTCACCCTAACATTCGGCCGCAGAGGGACAGTTTTCTCTCCTGCCTTTTGAAGGAGTCAATAGAAAACGGAACAGCTTTCCAGTTCTCCATTCTCACCTTCCACACAGACCCTATTTCCTGCCACATTTCAAAACATCTAAAAAAATATCACCACGGCGACGACGCTGTTGTTTCAAGAGTTTAAATAACTTTCTATATCCATCTCCTGTGTAATCATCTTCCAAAAAACCTCAACACAAAAGCAACATTTTCCCTGTTTTGGGGGAGCCCAGTATGGCTCAGCTCCGTCCTAACACCTCATTCTTTCAGCGAGGGAGCCTGGCACCAACTATGGCTCATTGCTACCTTCACTTCCTCAGTCTGTTTTGTCACCGAGTCCTGCTGCCACTTGCATGCGTGGACAGTTTCTCTTTGTTCCCGTTACCTGTCCCTGTAAGTTGTCCAGGACCTCCTTATCTCAGGTCAGGTTTGAAAAGCTTTTCAGATTAGCGTGTTTTCCCTTAAATGCCATCGCCGTGCTGCTCCCTGCAATGTTGCTTTTGGCGCGATTCTCCCTTGCTCCCAGGCTTCTAAGGTTGATGTAGGAGAATAGACCAGTGTTGCTGTATTCTCTTAATTATTTTCAAAAAGCTCAGAAATACAGGGTTTTTGTGAAATCTTATGTTTTTAATGTTGTCACATTATTCAGAAGAGGTTTAAATTCTGTGCAAACCAAGCAAAAGTATTGTCAGATATCTAGTCAGTGTCTGTTTTATACTTTTCTTACTTGCACCCTGTTTGAGCCAAGCTTCAAGTACAGGCCATGTAATGTAGTTGGTTGATATTCTTTTGTTTCTCCTTAAATCTCTAGATGTCTCTTCCCCCCCTCTGAAAATCCATTTGTTCATTTAGCGTGCAATCTGGACTGTAGAGTTCGTCGCAATCTGACTTTTACTAATCTCATCATCATAGTGTCGGGTGATATCTTCCCATGTCCCCTGTACTTCCAACAAGTTAACTACTACATGGAGAGGCTTGATCTAATCCATTTTTTCTTCTCATTTTTTGAGGGGGGACTATTTTAGAAATTCTATTGGTATATCTATCATGATGCACATAATACATACTTGTGCCTATTTTTGTGATGTAGAAGTCATTGATGATCATGGACTAGATTAGTACTTTTATTCTTGTGCAATGGTGATGTGCTAATTCAAATGAGCCTTTAAAAATGGAAGACCAAGCAAAATGCTATATTAACTTTTAGAATCAGACTAAAGTCTTTACCAGTAGACTTGCCAGGAGCAGACTCATCCTTCTGGAACATGTACAAAGAGATGTGCTAGACCTGGGGTACTCATAAGAGACAATGTTTCAGAACTGGAAAGATACCAGCTAAAGGAGCAGACAGGGATGGGTGGGGGGAGCAGATGCCAGGGAAAGTAATTGCAATCAAATTCCTTAGGGGCTCAAAGAAGTATAGAAATTCAGAAGAAGAGATGACTAACTTTGCCTAGGACAGTAGACAGTCAAGAAGCTTCTCAGAGGAAGGCTTCAACAGCTAGATCAAGACAGATAAAGTTCAATAAATAGATAATAAATAATAATGATAGTCATAAAAACGTCCCAACTTGCCAGGGCCTCTTGTCATTGGTCCGTTGCATACGAAGTAGACATGGGGCCAAGGACTTAGCTCAGCGGTGCTACTGCCTGCCTTGTGGGTGAAAGGTCCTGAGTTCAATCCCTGGTACCAATAAATAAATAAACAAACAAATAAATAAATACATTAATTAATTAAAATAAATGAATTAGATATTTTTGCCAAAAACCAATTTTGAAAAAAAAAAGATTTGGGCTTATATTTAGGGTGGTGCTTCACTAATCTTGTGAATAGTAATTTGTGGATGTCCCAAGTGATACAAAAATTGGTAAAACTGAATGTGAGTTTTTTTTTTACCTTTCACCCATTTGTTTAATTACTGACTTTAGTTTTTCTCTTTAGCTGTGTGCAATCTTGCCTATCATTTAAATTCTGATAATGGAGAGTTAATGTTTTCACCTCCCCAAAATATACCAAAAAAGGGAGTTTCAAATAACTGTTTAAAAATTCAGGGATGACAAAGTCCAAAATCAGTGGGAGTCAGAGGTCGTTTAGTCCGATCTTCTGCCTTTAGAGAAGTACAGTTTGCCTAAGACTTTTCAGACTGTAGAACTGCAGTCATCAATAGAAATACATATTATCTTTCTGTTGCCATGAACCCTGGGAAAGAGAATGTGTTCACCTAAATTTGCACTTAACCAAGTCAAAAATGTTAGAGAAATATGTGACAACATTACACGAACTTCAGGGAGGAGGCAATAAGCTCCTTTTTCCCTACGGATATTCTTCTCATTTTTCAATTTAGGTATTAAAGTTATCTGTGCACTTTAAAAATCAGACTTAAAAGTCTTAAAGGCAAAAAGAGCTTTTTCTTCTTCTTCTTCTTCTTCTTCCTTAGGTATCCAGACCTATTAAGAATTTCTGCCAAATGTAAAAGAGCTACACAAAAATCATCAGAATCACCCATCCATGTTATTACAAGCTTTGATCATACAAAGTTGCACTGATGTTAAGAAAAAAGTACCATCTCATTGTTCCGACTTTCTTTCTTGAGTTTTGTTCGTTGATTATAATTATGATGTGTGAAGTAATGAGCCCATACATGATGGGTAAGACAGAAAGATGATTTATTGTTTGGGGAGTTTTATGCAAGAAAAATATGCAGACAACAGGGAACTAAGTCTCTGAATGTAATTTATTAGACAAGATGGGATGTAGGTCTTTTCCTTGACAAGGTGCAGCTGCCTGCTCAATGCTACGAGTTGATTTAAGTATTTCCAAGATCACAAGTATGTGTGAAGGATTGGGTGTTTGTTCCTTTCACTCCAAGGGCAATTTTAGGCTTTCTGAATTAGCGAAGGATGCAGTACAGATTTGGGGAGCTGTGGGGATTGGGAAGTCCATTAGGGAGGGGCTGAGGTGTCAGTTTTGCTGGGAAATATTACTGTCACTGTGTTTACTGCACTGTATTCGAGTGTAGCGTCCACTGAGTGCCGGATGGACAGTGGAACACAGCCCAGGTGATGTGCGTCACTTCTTTCCTCCTTATTAAATCTGACTGCCTCGCTGTTCACAGGTGAATGCCCACATGCTAATCAGTGAGCTGGGAATAATGGCTAGAAAGCATCGGCAGCAACCAGAAAGTGTGCATTTCCGAATCGCATTCTCTTCCTTCGCACGTTATCGAAGCTTTTTGTCCTTTCCCCTGTATGAATTTGACAGTGATCGAAGAGAGTCCAATGCATGTTACTCGAAAATCAGGTAAAACAAAAACATTTCATCTCACGACTAAGTGGACTTGCCCTTTGCTTATTACCTAAGCGAGTGGCTTTTCCTCGCAGTCTCAACTCTGTTCCTGGCCTTCTGCTCTACTACCTTCAGTCCCAAAAGAAATTCATCCGGAAGTCTTAGAAATGTTTTTCTCCAGAGCGTGTTTTTCTTCCTCCCACACTTAGGGCTCAGTCAGCATCCAATCTTCCAGCTGCGCTTGGTTTTGCCTCCCTTCTTCTGTAATCTACTTCGCAGAGAGCAGCTTACCAAGTGTCACCCGGGACACCTGAAAACCGCATCTCGGCTCTGCCACGGTAAAATCCAGATGCTTGTCTGAGGCCACCAGAATGCCATGAGTGCCAGTCTTGGCTGATCTCTCAGACCACATCCCTTCTTCCCTCCTTCTGGTGTCCTCTGCTCTAGCCTTACGGGCTTCTTTCTGTCTCTCCAACACTGGGTTCCTTCTTGCCTTGAGGATTTTACATTTCCAAAACATTTTGCTTTAAACAGTACTTCGGTGGCTGCATCCCTCCCTCCATACTTGTTTCAGGGATCCTCACAGAGGCCTTTCCTGGCCAGTGTAAAGCACTCACACCTCTGGCTATTCTCCGCCCGTTCATTGGACTGTATTGCACTTCACCCTTCTGAAGGCAGCGCCTTTGGCTGTCTTGCAACCTGCTCTACCCTGAGTTGGAGCCTGGTCCACAAACTCCAGAGCTACGCTAAGCACTGTGCCCGCTACATGGCAGGGACGCACCTGCTGCAAAGGGAAGTGTGCATCTCAGTGATGGTGGAGAAGGACCACTCCTGGTCTGTTCTGAGAATGGCACATATTGAAAGGATTGCCGGAGATGTTCAGACCTGGATTTGATTCTCATTCTGTCACTTGGTTGCCACATGCTACCTTGTTTAAACTCTCTGCTATAGATTTAAAGTGGCACCAGTTCTTTGCCTCATTTCTCATTCAGGGGCAGAGTCCAAGCACCATCCCCATTAGCCCTGGGCGTGGCTGTGTGATTTGCTTTGGCCAGTGCAGCACCACTGTCTGTTGTGTTGGACCACCAAGCTTAGGCGTGCTAATCACTAGCGCACTGGTGCTTCCCGGATGGAATTTGCCCTTGGCTACCATGTTGCAAGAAAGCCAGTTTGGTTTACTTGAGAGCCCATGTGCAGGAGAACCAGATTGCTCCAGCTGATGCCAGCAGCAATTCTGGGACGGAGGAGAGAGGCCATTCTGAATGCCAGAGGACTCTGCCCATGTGTTCGATGCAGTTCCATAAATGAGCCCAAATAAAAACACCAGAGAAACCGTTCAGCAAACTCTCTGACATGTGAAACTATTACACTGTTGCTATTGTAAGCCACTAGGTACTGGGGGTGATGCATTATTCAAAATTATTGGAAGACCAAATGAAATAATCAAATTAGTGTCCAGTGCACTTTCTGTTCACATGTGGAGCTTGGTTATTCTTTATTCGCTGTGATTATCCTTGTTCTGGACTTGAATGGCAAAATTTTCTTAGCCAAGAATCTGAGTGTGATTTCTCTGGTCTGACCATGTAGTCTAATGGCATTTGCAAAACACATCTGGGGATTGAGCCAATCAAGCATAGAGGAAGAGAGACAAGGCCGATTAAACTCATTCCATGGCCATTTCTTAGGATGATTTAGGTGGCAAACTGAAGCAGATTAAACTACAGGTAATATGGAATAATCTTCCATTTATTAAGTGTCTCGTATATGTGTGGAATTTATTAATGAAGTCCATACTTTGTTTTCTTTATGTTTGAAGTCAGCCCTATTTTGCAGAGGAGAAGACTAAAGTCCTTGGAGTTAAATAAACTGCCCACACTCTCCCCACTGGTATGCAGCAAGGGTGGGAGTTGGAAGCTGGTCCGGCTGACTCCAGATCTACTCTGGGGCTCAGCCTTTCAAAGGGGTGGGGGCCCTGCTGTGGGAAGGGGGTCACTAGTTGGCGCAGTGAGTGGGCATCTGGGATGGTAGATTGCCAGTACAGAGAGTGTGTGCCACAGAGCCAACAAGCACTGTATCATTAAACACCATGCAAATGAAGTCCAGAGAACCGGGGAAGCAGGCTTAGGGCCTCCCTGACCTGCCACCTGCAACAGCGAGCACATATCGTGACCGCTGGCCTTGGGCTCAGAGTGTTACATGCATCTTTTGCTTTGTCCTCACAATACCTCAGTGAGGTAGGGATGCTGGTGACCTCTCTTAGATGCAGACATGAAAGCTTACAAAGGCGAAAGGCACTGAGGAGGTGACACAGCCAGTGTTCGGGCTGGTGGTCCGATTCCAGCCTCTGGGAGCAGCTCTGCCTGTGGAAGCCCTGCAGCCTGAAGACGAATACTAATTGGGGAAAATAGAACAAAAGGACAAAGGAATGAGTGGTGTGTGTGTGTGTGTGTGTGTGTGTGTGTGTGTGTGGCTATGTGGACATATTTGTGTGCAGGTATCTAGAATTAGAAATCTGTAAAGATTCCATAGGGAAATCGCAATGGTTTAGGGTAAAGTTGGGGGTGGGGACTACAGAGCATCAGAGAGTCCAGTGATGGGGTAGCCCTGAGTATATGGAGAACCCTAGGGTGACCATCCAATGCCCATGGCTTGTTCTCTTTGGAGATCCACTCAGGCCAGCCTCTTAAAATCCACAACTCTTCTATTCTTAGAGCCAGTGGCCTGGCCAATCAGAACTCCAACCTCCCTCAGACATGGTTAGCAGGTGACAAACAGACCCATAAAGCCATCAGCACAAGGGCCATACGGCTCCTTTTTGGTAGATTTAAACAGGATGGGACCTAGGCTTGGATGGCTGGCAGCTGCACTAATATCACATGGAACCTGGGAGCGGAGCCAGCTCAGAGAGAATCTCTGCTGAGAGATGGCAGGAATCGTGTTCTGGGGACTTTGCTTCAATCCCAGGGCTAAACTAGATTTGCCTGTAGAATTCTCAGTTACATTAGCCAATAAAGCCCCATTAATAATGAAGCCAGTTTGAGTTAAAGGTTTCTGTTATTGGCCACAGAAAAAAATCTGCATGCAAATTAAAAAAAAAACTTCATAGAAAAAATTGAAATTATTATTATTTTTACAAATACACATACACTGTGACATATAACTTCAACTCAAATAAGCTTTAATTTAAGACATTATCAAGGATCGAGGAGGATATAGAATTTAGAATCCTGTTTCGAAAGTCAGCAGACTTGGGTTGGGCCATTAGCTCAGTGGTTCTGTTGCCTGTTTCAGAAGGGTAAGGTCCCGAATTTGATCCCCAGTACCAAAAAAAAAAGAAAGGAAGAAAATAAGTACCCTTGAGTTCTAGTCTTGGCTCTACTGCTCTATGACTTTAATGATACAGTTGCTGATTTAGTCACTTAGCACATTCTTTGGTGAGTATCTTCCTGTAGGCTTAGAAATCTTTCTACTTGAGCACTTTCTTTTTAAAAACCTGAAATTATTAGCCGTGGGATTTGAGGCAAGTTCCCTCCCTTCTCTAAGCTGCACTTTCTCTTTTGTAAAGTGATAATCATAACTGCAATCACCTCATCATGAATGCACGAACTAATGAAGGAACAAATGGATATTTTGTCTTTCGGAGAGGTAAGATGATTTGAGCATGCTAAGATTATTTAGGGGCATAAGTAGGAAACAGAGATGATGTACTCTGGGGTGAGAGTGAAGTTCATTTCCACACGTGCAGTATGAGTTAGGACAAGACTTTGAAATACAGTAGTTTAGACAGAAATGACTGGCCTGTCTTTCATAGAGCACACAGGGTCGGTAGGGTGGCTCAGAAGAAGCAGGGTCGTGGCTTATGTAGCTGCTCTGACACCACCAGGGTGCCCTTTACCCTGTGGGACACAGCTCATTTCAAGATCAGAGATGGCTATGACTATACCTATTCCCCTCCCGTCCAGGAAGACAGGAAGGGGGAAAGGGGAGGAAACCCTCCTTTCCTACTAAGGAGCTGACCGTGAATTTGAAAGCTTCCATTCCTTTCTTATCTCATTGCCCAGAACCTGGCTCTCTTGGTCACAGAAAGCTGCAAGGCAGTATGGGAAATGTAGTTTTAACCGGGTGACCCTGTGCCTAGGAAGCACTCCTGCTGCCGTGGAAGAAGGGGAGCTACTCTGCCACATGTGTGTTTCCCCTCTCAAGGGAGGCACCATGTATTCATTTGCTCCAGGTCTGTTCTTGGTTCTGGGTTCCAGCCATCCCTGAGGCACCAAACAGGGCCTGAATCCAGCTGGATTTTGCTCTCTGTGTTCCTTTCTCCGCAAAGAACATTTCATACAAGTCTCTGGCCTTTCCCAAATGTGTGTGTGTGCTTTCTTTTTTGTGTGTGTCCAAAGTTACTCTTCAACAGAAGGCTACCTCTTTGCGAATCAAAGGCCACTTATACTTTATATTAGCTTCTGCTTTATTTCATAAATTTTTTTAAAGGAAACTCTTTCCTCTCATGCAGGAAAATCTAATTATGCAGTGACAGCAGTTGGCTGACTCGGGCACAACACAACATGTCAATTTTCCGTTGCTTACACGGTCTCACAGAAACTGTTAGAAATTGTTTTGAAATCTGGCATACATTTCAGTCATGTTAATTCCTACAACTGTGCCAAACTCCATGAAATTTGGCTCCTCCACACTCCAGGGAAGGTGGGGGATTGGGAAAGGCAAGCTTTTTTTCCCCCCTGGCAGTGACATCATCTCCTTGTCCTCCCCTCAGTGTCCTCAAATAAGCCAAGAAGTAATATAACTTTATATTACAAGGCTGTGTGACAAAATGACTGCAAGAGACTGGACCCATGCTATAAAATGATTGAAGAAATACAGATGGCATAATGTTTTCTTTTCTTCCAACAGATTTGTGCCAGATGTGTGAATATTGATAATTTCTCCGGGGCTCTGCTCAAGGCACAATATAGATTTCTGTTTGATGGGGGAACGAGAGAGTGAGAATCCATCCCAGGGATGGTATTTACAGGAAATGTTTTGCCTCTTCTTCCAAATCTGTCAAAGCAGAACCAGAAATCCCAAATTTCCAAATGAGCCTCTGAGTCACCCTTTGTTCTGGACTCAATTTTTATCTCCCCAGTAATTGACAGACTGGAAAATTCATTTGTGTAGAATTCATAGAGTGGAGTCTCTCAGCTGGCTCGGCCTTTCCTAGTGCATCAGTCTGGAGTGTAAGTGTGGGGAAAATCTAGGTGAAGCCTCTTCGAAAAGTATCTGTTGAATCACAAGGGCTTCTCCCTAGAAGGAAAGTTCATAACAAAAATATTTTAGCAGGATGATGCTTCCCACTGGATGCAATGAGAAGAGTAAAAAAATTAAAACCAAAACCAAAACCAAGTATTTCCAAAGCTTTCCTGGGCTTTTGTTTTATTCCTTCTGGATTCTAAAATATAATTCTGGGAATCAGAAAATTGCAATAAAGTTCAATTTCTTAATCCAACTTCGATCTTAATACTACCAGACAGAATTGTTGAGAAGATGTAAAAAGAAACAGGGATATTTATCATTTCTGAAAAGCTTTGATCAAATAATGAAGTTAGTTTCTAAATCAGTATTAAAAAGTCTTGTATTTATATCATGCTGTCTTCTATGAAGTATTTCAAATAACTTTAAATAGAGGTGGGAAATACTCTGATGAGGAAAATGTAAGTAGGAAAATAAAGAAGGCAAGGTGAAGAGGCAGAGTAGATCATGAATTAGAAAATGATAAATGGCATTGCTCAGGATTTGGGCAATATCTGTTTGCTGTAGTTGAGACTTAAATGTCTTTTTGAGCTTCTTGGCAGCCATGGTAAAAGCGGAGGTCCAATCACTTACTTCAGAAAGGAGAGACTACATCAGCTCCTAAGGGGAAGGGAATTTATTTCTAGGCTATAATTTTAGTTGTCAATGAAGGGCACTGATGACCCCCGGAAACATTTAGCGATGGCTACAGACACTTTTGCTTGTCACAGCCGGGATCGGCAAATATCCCTGGCACCGAATGGGTAGATCTAGGTGTCCTGTTCAACAGACTGCAGTGCACAAAGGATCGTCGGGCCCCAAACGTCAAAACCCAAGTCTGGGAAACCCTGGGTTAGAAAGTTAAATTTTCGTATGGGTCTCCGTGATAGTCTGAGATACTCCCATAGCACTTGGCTTTGGAACCAGGCAGATCTGAGTTTAAATTTGTACTCCATCACTCAGCAGCTTGGTAGTTTTTGGCGACTCGATTGACCCCTGTCAGGCTCGGCTTCCTGGCGATAATTACGTAAATCCGACAGGGCGGCTGGAAGGATCTGCAGGAGTGATGTTCATGGAGCATCCAGTGCAGTCCTCGGCACATAGCAAGAGCACTGTGGACGTTCAGCATCGACTCGGCGCCACGAGAGGGAGGCTAATGCTGAACTGCTATTTCCCAAAGACGGTTATGGGTTGGGAGAGGCTGTGCGGTGAAGCTCTGTAATGAGCTGTTTAACCTGTGGCTACACTTAAGCAAGCTCAGGAATATGGGTGATTTCCCACTCTCAGGCACGACTCTCTGGTGGAGGTTCAGGACGCTGTGGTGCGTGGTCATAGCTCCAGGGCTGCACCCTGTTGCTCGCTAATCACATCAGCAGCGGTGGAATGCTGTGGGCCGTGCCTCTCTGTCTGGTGCTCATGTCTTTTACAGTCTGAGAGAATCATCATCCAATACAAACACTAGGCAACCATGTTCTACGGAACCACATGCTCCACCTTTTGGCAACGTAAGCAGGGCTCATAGCTTCAGAATTTAGATTTTATCGATGAGCCTAGCCAAAGAGATCTGGATCCTCAGAGCGTGAAAAGAAAAACGTTTCGCTGCTGCCCTGACTTATGATGGGTCACCGTGATCGTTGGGCTATTGCTAGGTGCCGACGTCAATTTCCTGACATGCCGGAAGTGCACTTTCTAGAAGGGCTGTGAGCATGCAACAGAGAAATACTGGTGTGCGCGATTAGAACTGATACACCGGGAAGTAGAGCGAGATCTCAAAATTCTTCCAGCTTATGGCTCCGTCGTTTACTCCCTCAGAGTTCTGAGTGTCTCGTAAGAGGATGAGAGGAAAAAAAGAGACAACAGGGAAGATAGATGGGCTCCATAAAACCTCTCTCTTGGTGCGATTCGTGTTTCATTGGCCAGAACCCATGGCCTGAAAGTGCAGTTGGGAAGCAGAGTTGCTAGAGGCCGCTGCACACCAGGGCAGGGCACATTCTAGCGGACAGTCACCCTCTGCCTGCTCCCAGAAACTAGTGGGGTTTGGTGAATCCACTTCTGCTCTGCAAAGCATTTCCATTTTGAAAGCAGAGATAAAACGCTCATGTCTAGAAACCATCTACAAGATTTAGTTCAGTCCTTTTCTTTTCAGCAGTAGGAAAAATGGAAAAAGTGGACATGTGACAAGTTTGATAGACTGGTAAAACTCTAAAAAGGCCATTATTCAAATATTTATGGATCCTTTTAGCTAATGGATTCAAATTTATAATGCTGCACTTGTCAACAAGATAATTTTGCAAAAAACATTAAAGTCTGAGCAGTTTGGTCCCTTCTAACCCTGAGGCCTCTCTTCTCCCCAGAAAATGAGCAGCTGTTCTCTATGAAAATGGGACGCCCGTGCACATTGTGTTCTTCTGAGACCCAATGCACGTAGCACACCAGCGTCTACGCTGTGCTTCGTGCTTCGGAGAGGAATCAAGCATCTGATGAGATTTCCAAGACGAGGTGAAGGCATCCATTTTATCACAAGAATAAAGACAGGCGGTGGCAGCAGCATCAGGCTGCCACAAATACCTTAAAAAAAGGGTGGATCATTGTAACAGAAATTAAATAGTAACGTACTATGCAAGATGTAAGGCACCAATCTTTGCCTTTAGGCTCTGGACTAGGACCCACGGTGACATTAAAGTGTCTGACACCATTTTTACAACTGATGTGTTGAAAGAGGAAGTGCCCTGTATCACGGATGGTAATAGTAATTAAGCAACTAATAATGGGATTAAATAGTTTTTGTGGAAAATAGAAGTGTTGTGAGGCTCTGTAAGTGAGCACATATTTGCGGATATTTTCTATGTGTTGTCTCTGCCAGCTTGACATCTTGAGACGCTAGACAAAAAGGGAAGAGATTTTTATAGTCACGGTACACTGAGAATCACTAGAGAACCAGAGAAACGGGAAGTGTTAAGAACAGTTTTTTTTTCTTTTGGAGAACACACAATAATTGTACATGTTTGTGTGTTTAGGGGTCTTGGGGCTTCAGCAATATTCTGAAGCACAAATCAGAGGATTTCTCAAATGCTATTTTTCAATAGAAGAAAAGCCAGAGCAAATAAACCAAGTCCTTGGACATCTGCATAGACTGAGCCATCTTGTCTGTGGCACGACTGGCAGAGTCTGTGGGGAGAGAGAGGCCTGTCCCAGACCTTCCCACACATGAGGTGGGATGCTGGGGCACATGGCTGGGATTCCACATTTCCTTGTTATTCAGGAGAGAAGGACAGGACCACAGAATTGGCAGTGAAGCTACCTGAGTACATCTTCATTCTGCCTCTGACCTACCGTGTGATTATGGACATATTATTTCACCTTTTCTCACCTTTAATTCTAAAAAAAAAAAAAATACTCAAACTCCTCTTTTTCCCTAAAGAATACAAAAGACAAAATGAGTTCCTATTCAGTAATAGTATAGCAAGAAATGTAACGCCCAACACAAGGGTAATACGGGTATTAAGAAAATTAGCATACAGTGATCTCATGGGATATCCTACAACCATTCAAATTCACCTTACAAAAACTTTTAATATACTGGGGAGATTTTTATAATTTTATTGTAATAGTAAATGAGGAAGTAAAAAAAGTTGCCTAGCTAGCATGACTAGCTATTCAAACTGTGACACAAAGAGAAGGTTGTGGAGAACTTCTAGTTAATAATGTAGATTCAGCTGATGTGTGAAATTACTTTGCTCCACTTGAGTATGGGAATGCTGGAAAATTATAAATTTTAAATATAGAACTCAGCTGGAAAGCAAGAAGAGAAATCTTTGGAGTCTCCAAGCAAAGTGTTTGTGAAGGGCTGAAGGTGAACGTCGGTATGGGGAAGGGAGAAGAGGCCAGAAGCCACCAGTGGAAGGTGAAGACAGTTCCCCACCTTCCAGGCCCACTGTGTGGAATTTTATTTTTGCCCAGAATCCTGGGAAGTAAGAGTCAGCAATGGGAAATTGGATCCCCAAGCCTGCATCATGCATGGATATGTGGTCCACGATCAGGCTAATTTTGGGAGGGAGGCACAGAAACCAGAAAGTAATATGAGGCTGATGTGAACTGACAAAAGCTATCTATCGGGGCTCAGCAGAGGCACATGGCAACCCCACGGTTACCAGGATCTCCCCAAACTTGACCTCAATTCCAAGTGAGTTCAGGGTCATAAATGATAAGGGAGTGAACCACCATGAGGGTCAACACATGAGAAGGAGCAGATCTTTTCTCTGACAACTCCAGAGAATAGGACCATCTAAAAGAAGTTAATAGTGCTGTGTTACAACATTCAAGGTGATGAAGCCACATATAGAATTCACAGTGAAAGTTTATAGAGAAATATGGTCCTAACTGGAAGGAAAAAAAAAAACCTAACAGTAATTCTAGAAATTATACATGACTATAATAGTCATTGTTTCCTTTATTTAGGCAATAACCCTAACTTGGTGGTTTACAAAGGTAAACATGTGTTATCTCATGGTTTAGCTGGATCAAACCCTTGCAAGTGGTTTAGCTGAAGTATTCCAGCTCAGAGCCTCTCCTGATTGCAGTTGATGTGGTAGGCTACATCTTAGAAGGGCTCACTTCTGACATGGCTCACTCTCTGCCCAGCAAGTTGGTTCTGCCTGTTGGTAGGAGGCCTCAGGTCCTCCTCATAGGGGCCTCTCCACGAGGGACTTGAGAGTCCTCACAGTAGGTGTTTCCCTTAGAAGGAAGGCTCCCAAGGAACAAGGAAGTCCTTTTGCAGCCTCAGAGCCACAGCCACCCAGCCTCATGTTCTTTGCCAGGATCAAACCACTCCTACTCAAGGCAAGGAGAATTAGGTTCCTTCATATGTTGATTTTTGTGCATAAGTGGTTGTTGTTTTTTGTTTGTTTGTTTGTTTTGTATTGGGAGATAGAACTCAGGACCTTGCACTTGTCAGGCAGGCTCGGTGCCACTGAGCTACATCCCCAGCCCTAAGCTTCCTTCATATGAAAGGGAGGAAGTTATTAGATTGTCACCCTGTTAAAAACAGAGCATCGTTGAAGCACAAGGAAGTCTACTTGTAATAGTGGTTATATCTGTAGGAAGGGTTAAATCTGGTTTTATTTTACGCTTTTGATGATTATTCCAAACTTTCTACAATAACAATACTTCAACATATACACTCTTAGGGGAGAAGCTTGTTTATGCTTTTAGCTACAAACTCTGCATAAGTCTATGTTCTATATGCTGTAAGATGGGAAATTTATTTCACCACCATCACTAAACCTCTGTAAGATGCAGACTACTTTTGTTCCTATTTTTAAAGAAAAACATGGAGTACAAGGAGAGAGCCACAATTATTTCTATAGCTGGGGTCTTGTATATAAAGCCATTCTCATGCACCTAGCTTTACAAAGCATCTCACGTGATTCATTGCAGTGCCCAGTATTTGATGATGTCACCTGTTTCTTCTTCCTGTCTTCCCCTTTGTGGGATAGTAGAGTGTTCAGGTGCACTTTTGGGATGGTATTAATTACCATCAACCCATATGAAGAGCCTTAGAATTGCCCAAAAGGCATTTGAGCGAGCTTCCCATGTTTATAAGGGCTCCCTGGCTGGGCCCAATCTTTCAGAGATTACACATGTTGTAATCCATAAAAGGATTTTTAATTGTTTATTTCTTTAAACAGGCAGAATAATTAAAAAAACAACAAGATTGCAATAGATGGGGATCCTTTTCTCCTTTTATTATGTGAAACACCAAACAAAGAGCATCTTTGTTTTCCTGGACTTTGAGGCTACTCCCAAGCCCACATGATCGGCATCTCATTCTCACCAGAGGATTTAACAGGATTGGCAGCAAAGCAGCCCTTCTTTCAGCACATGCCACTTTCTAAGGTCTACATGTGCCTAGCATTGGGCTAGGAACTGAAAATCAGATAACTATGGTTCTTTGTCTTGGAGACAGGCACAACACTAATGATTGCAACTTAGTTGAATAATTGTGAATAAACAGGATCGTGCTTAACTATCAGAAACCTAGAACTTACCCAACCTGCATCTAAGATTCAGAAGCTATTTGACTTGCTTGATAAAGCTGGAAAGTCCAAAAGTGAGTTTTGGAAAATTTTGCCCTCCTTTTTACATTATTTTTGTGTTTTAATAAGTGCCACTTCTTTGCACTTTTTCTTACATGATGATTAGGGAACATTTTTATTGGTATGTGAAAATCTTTTGTTTTAACAAGAAGATAAATCACAATATTACATATCGTATGATACAAACTGAGCAAAACTGCATAGGCAATAGTCACTTATTAGCACACTAAAATATTCATAATTATTATTTGGGAGTGATAGTCTTTGTCATGATTTTGACCTTTTTCTTCCTGGTAGGGTTTTAGGTTTAAAAATGTGATGAAACAAGCCCTATATATTTAATTTTGGATTAATGCCAAGTGAATGGCTTATGGTCCTATCGTGTTGGATAAAAGGATTTTGGTTGGGGAATGTGTGCATATTCCAGGGATGATCTGCCCCGTTCATCCTTGATTCCTGGGCAGATGATATGGCAGGATCGATGGCAAATTGAACATTGCACGGAATTTTAAGATGAAAGGGAGCCAGCACAAAAGCGATGGCTAAGGAACGAGAGAGGAGGATGGAATCTGATGGAGAGCTGATTCGATGTCTGACACATTGCAAGACCGTTGTGTGAGTTCAGAGAGTAGCCACGCTCAGAGGGAAGTTTGGGTAGGGAGCTCCATAAATAAGTAATGACCACTGAGGGTTTAGCCAGCTTCATATTTAAAGAGATATTTATGAACTGTTGCAGGAGTTGGAGTGGCCCACCTCTTCTCTCTTCTCCTCTCGTTACAGCCGAAGGGAAGAAACAAGTTCTAAAGAAAAATGCAGACATGCTTAGAACCACATACGACCTGTTCATTAAAAGTAAATGTAAGAGTTAGCACAAGTTTTGACTGAAAAGTTCGTCTTTATTTCCACCTCTGATACAGCTTCAGAGAAGCATCCCAAACAGGCCCTGCCAAATGCAAGGCCTCTGGCGACAGAGCGTCTTGGCTTCGGAAGTTGGGCTCGGCAGTGAGGTGCAGAGTCTGCACAGCCGAACAGCAAAGCTTTCCCTGTCTCCAGGCTCCAGCTGTTCAGTACAGAGATGAAGGGCAAACGCAGTGTACCAGTGTTATCATGTTTGCATGCTTAGTTTCACTTTGTTTATCTTAAAATTAAGGCATGCCGACAGCCACCCTAAAGTTTGTTGCAGCCCACAATGGTTCAATTCCACTATTTTTGTATCTGTGGCTTCTCTGTGACATACGAGACCAAAACATCCGTGAGGACCCGGAATGTGAACACAGATGTGTGCACAACTGTGGATGTGGGATGAGATTATACAGCACAGTTTTAAGAGCTGAAAGTTTGAGAATGATGGTCTCATCCCAACTCCCCTCTCTTGACCAGCTTTGGGATGTTATGGAAAAACATTACCCTTGCCAAGTCTCAGTTTCCCTATTCATATGATGCAACTAGCAATCCTGTCTGCACTGAGTTGTTTTCGGATGAAATTAGACAGGAAATGTAAATAACTTGGAATGTTTGCTCAGCATGCATTGATCATGCAATAACTACTGCCTTTTACTACAATCGACTTTATATAACAGTTGACCTTATATAAATAGACATCAGTACAAATACATGTTAATGATTATAAAATAGTGAGAGCTGGGTTTTTAGTTTCTTCTGCTATCTGTGCATTTTAATTTCAGAAGAAGCAGATTGCTAACCCTGTGTTTATATTGCCTTTTGCCTCAGGTGCCGTAAGCCCACTTTGTATCATGAGCGTTCCTTGCCCATTTCCCCAACACATGACTCCAACTCCATTGCGGGAAGGCAAAGAGAGTCCAAGAGGGTGGCTCTTTGTGAGATTGGACTATCTCCTTTGTTTATGTAAGCAGAAGGGAATTTGCCTAAAATGGATGTGTAAGCCTCCGCCTCTGCCCCAGACTATTGCAATGGATGCAACTATAATCCTTCTTCCTGGGTGTTGGAGGCGGTTGTATCTCATGATCAGTTATCTGCAGACAGGTGTCTTAGAAAAGTGGCTTGGCTTGAAATTGTCTATTCCATCATCCTGTCTATGGAATAGTACACAAAAAGATTGTTGAGGGGCCACACACACTTTTTCTTTAAGTAAATTGGGTTTTCTTTGAAAGGTATTCTCAGTCTTCCCATGACAGGTGTGACTCTCAAAAGACAGAATCTTCAGAGATCAGTGAGTTCATTCGATGATAAATGAGTGTTAGCCTCTGAGCATCTATGCTACCACCTTGAACGTTCCCTGAGTTCAAGCTTGGCAGGCAGAGGACTGCAATGTTATCCACCCACCACCATCACCTCCATGTTGGTACCTCAGGACTATGGATTACATAGTATGATGGGAAAATCAGGGTGGCCTCCTTCCAATGATAGTTTTATAGGCAAAGTGTTTTATCTTCAGAATCTGGTGATGATGAAATGTGACTTGACTTCCTGATTCTAAGCCAAATCAGCATCCATTGATATTCAAATATAAGCCCTCAGTCTATCCACAGACTCAGTTCAATACCCAGGAATGATGGCTTTCAACTTGAAGACAGCTTACAAAGGACAAGGATGCCATTAAGGGTTCGAGACCTTCAAACTGGGTATAAATTTCAACATTTATGTTAGGATTGTATGAGCATTTTTTGCTGCATGAATGTGAGTGAGTAAGAGGATGCGAGCTTGAATAATGATGAGAATGATATTTTGAACAAAAGGTTACAGAAAGGTTTTAAAAGGGGAATTACTTTGACCTAAAATTGAAGTATATAGAATTAGGCTGAGATGAAACTGGTGGATTACAGGGAAATCAGATTTCACCATAAATTGAGAATTAGGGAGGGGATGTTTAAGAGAAGGACACTGTTTTGCGCAATAGATACAAAAGCATTTATTGATCACCTACTATGTGCCAATACTGTGCTAAGTGCTTACATACCTGATCTTGTTTAACAATCACAAGATCCATGACAAATTCAACATTGAGTCATGCTTGAAAAACAAGCTCAAAGGCAGCCTGAATTTATTTTACATTCTAATGTTGCAACTGACTATCACCTGAACAATTTGGGGACCTCTCTAAGCCTTGGCTCTTGCTCCTGACACCATGCTGCATCCTCAGATGCGCATTTGGGATGATGTCGAGAGAGCCCTTCTCGTGGTTTAAAATGAATTCTCAATAAATGTTGAGAGGAAAAAATTATTACAGAGGAAGAAACAACCTCAGAGTGTTTCTGCAACTTATTCAAGGCCTCACAGCTAAGTGGCAGGACCAGGACTTCATCTCAGATCTGCTTTGTGGGAACAGCTATGTATTAAATTCTGCATGGGAGGGGCTGAGGATTCAGAAGGGAGGCATATTGTCCACTTTGGCTATAATTGAACACCCGAGGTGGGGTGGCATGGAAAGAAGTTTACACAGCTCAGAGTGTGGGAGGCTAACAGCCCAAACAGAACGGTGCCAGCCCTGCCGAGGGCTGCACCACCTCATGCCAATGACACGGGAAGAGACCCTGCAGTGTGGGAGAAAGCCAGCCACTGGAGACGGGCCCCTCCTGCTCTCTTATATCGCTCTTGGGGGACCCCATGAAATCTGAATTTCCTGAGGACAGCACCATAGTAGCTTCTTATGAGGCTCCCCTGTCTGAAAGTCCTTCCAACTACTCACATGGCCACACTTCAGACAGACTCCCACACGGGAACCCTGGGGACACGCTCACACTGTGTGCAGACCCTACCAGGAGTGTAATCAGTTGCTCAGCTCTGTAGCACAATACAGTCTACTTGCAAGAGTACGCTTCATCAGTCAGAGGGTTAACGGCTAGAGAGGATCAGCAATAAGCAGTAAATCCTCACAATTCAGTTCTGAAACTTTCAAATCTGTGTTATCCTTAGGTCCTACAACAGATTCCTTTGTCTTTGGTATCAGAGTCAGATTAATTTGCATACTTGGAAAGGCATAGCTGGTGTAATGTGATTCTATGACTTGGGATAAAAATAACCACATCTCCTTCATTAGTTCCAATTAATTACCTGAAGTCCCATAAATACTAATCAGTAGACATTTCAGCACATCCAACGTGCGAAGTTCCCTGACCTCACACCTTGCTGCCCATGCCTGTAGGAATTGTTCCCCACTTCCTCCAGCTGCATTCCTCTCAGAGTTTGCTTTTGGGAGTCAGCTGGAGAGAGAAAGGGTGGGTTGTGAAGTCTGCAAACTGATTTGCGGTCCAGGCTGCTGTTGTTTCTAGTTCTTCCGCATGGTGTCACTGTTGAGAGTTACGCTTACACAGCCTATGTGGCTTTTCCAACCACCACGAGGATGCCTTTGTGGAACTTGGGATCTAGCTTCCTCCAGACTTGAGCTTAGAATCCCGTTGTCTACACTCGCATAGGCTTCCCGTGAGTAGTCAATGAGCCCTGTAGAGCGTGTCCTCTGTGTGAGAGGTCTGTCCCATGGTGCAACCCCAGCAGGTGTCTCCAGCAAACCACTAGGGACTGATGTTCGTTCTGGATCCCCAACCAGGACGCCTTTCTCCCCGAGCAAGCCCTTGTCTTAGGTCTGCCACGGGACCTGGGACAGGACTATCTCAGGCAATCAGAACATCCAAAATGAACGAGCCGAGCCCCAAAGGAAAGGGGTTGGGACACTTCGCTTTTCTTTGCATCAGGCCTCTCTTCTAGGGACCACATCTGATGACAGATGATACCGGAACGGGCAACTCTGTGAGATGCTAGGTCCCCCTTCCCTCTGAACAAGAGAGCACCTGCTGGACTCTGCATGCAAGGCCACTTCCCTCCCACACACTTCTCTTAGCTACCTGGCCCCCCTGGGCACACAGAGGTGACCCCCTTGCTTTGTCCAGCTTGACTTCATCTTTCTCCAAACACAGCCCTAGGCCTTTCCCAGTTTCCATCCCTGTTCTCAACACAGGGACAATCAGTTTGAACAAACCCTGCTGTTTCCTCTGGTTATGTCTCGGCTGAAGCTCTTGTTGCGTGACTGAAACCCTCCTCCAGCCCTCAGCCTACATCAGTGCTGCTCGGCCACCGTGCTGCTGACACTTGGGGCTGGCTCATTCTCGGCGGCTGGAGCCATCTTCCGTAGTGTTTGCTGTGAGCCTCCCTGAGCAAAGAAAATCCATGCGTTTTCCTCCATGTCTTCCAGAGGCAGAGCTAGTGGCTTCTTGGGGAGAAAGAAAGGAATCACCACACAGGAGTCCTTCTGAACACCTTTGTTCATATTTTTGCAACCAAAAGTCATGGTCCAGGGTTGAACCAGTGGGATTTTAATCACTGAAATCTTGGAGACTGGAACCGGGTCTGACACTTGTCGAGCTGGCTAAGCAGCCTCTGACAGCATAGCAGAGCAAGAAGTGGGGCTGCCCTGTACCTCTCTTCCAAAGCCATTCCGGAGACTGGGTGTAAGAAACTCCATGCTGATGAGGTAAAATGAAGAGTTGACCTTACAGAGGATTGTGAAAGGTGAAAGCATTTATTCAAATAGTGTTCATAGCAGCCACCACTCCCATGCTACTTTAAATCCAGATATTGAGCAAACAAAGAAAGACACAAATAGCCCACGGCCCATGGCCCACAGTGTGTGAAAGGCCTGGGTGCTGTGACAATGAGAAAGAGTTAGAGTGGTCCTGATGTGGCTCTCTGAGGATGGGGCATGGCAGGCAAAGGCAGGGAAGGGAGCAGCAAGGCCAGTGGTTCTCAGCTCAGGGTAATTTTGCCCGCGTGGGGACCCCTGGCAGCATCTGGAGACAGTTTAGGGTTTCCTATTATGTGCATGGGAGGGCCAGGGTGACGCTATTGACCTCGAATGGGCAGAGCACCGGGATGCCGCCAAGCACCCTACCATGAACAGGACAGACCCCACCCCCAGGAACAACCCAGTCCCAAATGTCAGTGGCACTATGGTTGCCAAGTCATTGATCGAGGCTGGTAGCCAAAGGAGGACTCCAGCCATGTGACAAGAGTTGAGACAAGAAATGGCCAGAGGACCATATCTTTGGAAAAGGTATGGTTTGTTCAAACTGATGGTTCAGGGAGTGGGCACAGGGATTGACCTCTGAGGAGAGGCGAAGGCAAGTTGGGCAAGGAAAGAGAGTCACTTGCATGTGCCCCGAGGGGCTAGAAGGGCAAAGGAAAACAGCAGAGCCAGCAGGGGAGCTGTGGCGGGACTGGAGAGGGCCCGGGTGCTCCCGTTCTTCCAGTCACGAACAGGACAACACAGAGACGCAGAGTCCCTAACCATTCCCACTTTTACAGGAAGTCTGTTCCCTGAAGCTTTATATCTCCCTGCATCCTTAAGCCATTTTTAAAACTGTCCATACTAAGGAAGAAAAATGTCTGCAAGTGAAGCTTTGGCCTTTAGAGTTTGGGTTTGCAACACCTGGGTCAAACATACAAAGAAGTGACTAATGTCCTCAACTCTAAAGAGAGGCTCGGGGACATTTGTGACTGTGACAAGCAGAGCGCCTGGCCATCCTGGGTGGAGGCCATTGCTAAGTCTCATTTTTAGGGGAGGGAGTTGTCTCCTTCCTCCCTGAGTAGGAACCATCACGCAGTCCCAGCCACACTGCAGCCACCGAGACTCAGGCAACAAGATGGAAGGAAAAGACAAAATTCTTCCCTCACCCCGGTTGATAGGTGACTTTGCACTAGCACTTGGAATATTATTAAGTGTTTGAATTTCTTCCGATGTCTTTTTCACCGAGATGACTGTCTTTCTGCTTCCCTGACAGCCTCTGCAGGACCAAATTGACAGCTCTTTAAAGGCGGCTGACGAAAAGCAGCATTAATTAAGTCATTGCCGGACTGTAATTGTGTTAAGAAGTAAAAATCTAATATGAGAAAAGGTTAGTGAGTCCTCTCTTGTGTCAGATTTTCTACTCCCGATGAATATTAATGTCCTTAATGAAGACAATCTTTGCCTCATCAAGCCAGTGTTCTGCGTTCAGGTGCCAAACCCCCCAGCATTGATTTGTTTTTAAAGAACAAATATGTCAGGGGAGAGTGACTGTCCTGCTTCTCATCAGCATCATAGAGGATGCTTTTGTATTCCCGAGAAGAGTTTGCAGATTTTGTGTGCCTGTGTGAGCGCTGGCCAAGGGGAGGGGAGACGCTCATGTTCCGGCCAGATAAATGAGTTGCAGTAATTTAATAGGAGTGTTGTGTTTGATCGCATTAGCTCCTTTTCTGTGCATGTGAGCAGTATTCATATATTAGTGGGGTGACGATCAGCAGTTTTAATGATAAGATAAGAATTCTCTTCAGGAAAAGGGGAGGGTGGCAGTTGAAACGTGGAAATGAGTCCGCGGGACAATCGGACTCTCCTCTGCCCTGACCCTCTTTCCTCCTCTGCTGGGGCAGTGATGATGGGGCCGAGCGAGGGGCTACTTACATAGGGTGGGGCTCACAGCATCCAGCTGCACCTCCTCTCTCTCTCTCTCTCTCTCTCTCTCTCCCTCTCTCCCTTCTCTTGTTCATATATTATTTACTACCACCTCCTCCAGTCAAAGACAAAAACCTAACCTCCCTTCTCCAAAATTCTTGGCCAATAAGGTACCTTTTTCAAAAAATAATGTACACATGACCTCTCTTTTCTAGAAAGTCCAGAGTGTCTTGATCCTGCAAATAGGCAGCTAGGCACCATCTTTTATCCCTGCCCCCCGCTCCCCGCTGGTGAGACCATGATGGTGAGTCAACAACTGTTTCACGCACTCTGTTCACTAGTTGGAACCTGTGAACAGTTAGAATTGGGTTGGGCTGGAAGCAACAGGGAAACTTCAGATTGGTAGCTCAGCTATGAGAGTTGTTGCTTACGTGTCCAGGCCCCCGTTGGCATGGTTTCTGTGAGGGTCAAGGTTTCAGGCCCCCTCCAACTTTCCACTCATCATCACCAGTGTGGCTCTTGTCTTCGTTGACCAAGATGGCTCTTGCAGCTCCAGCTATCACATTCACTTCCAGAGGAGTAAGGGGAATGAAATATACTGTCATCCCACAGGTGCTAGACAAGCCACCTGTATTACTTTATTTTATTTTCGTATCGCTATATGATATGTCACTGTCATATTAGTTTTCTACTGCTAATCTACTGTTTTCCTACTGTGCAAAATCTGTACAAACTTAGTAGCTTTGAAACAACACAAGCTTATTATCACACAGTTCCCATAGGTCAAAAGTCAGGGTGTGGATGAGCTAGATTCACTGCTCATGTTCTCCCCGTAGTGAAGTCGGGTGCTGTGATTCTTATCTGAGTCCCTGGATCCTTTGGTGGTTGGCACAGTGCACTTCCTGTGGCTGTGTGGTTGACGCTTCCTGTTTCTTGCTGGCTGTCAACCAGACACAGCCTTCAGCTCCTAGGGGGTCCCTCTGATGCTTCATCTGCTGTAGAAGCCCCTCTGAGGAGATGATACCCAGATCAGCCCATCAGCAGCCCACGGTATGGGAGTGGTGTCCTATGACACCTGAGAGATGCCATCTGAGGCAGGAGTTCAGAGGGTGAGGAACACCAGCGGTGAGAAACTTGGGGGGCCAAGCAAGAATCCTGTCCATAGAGACTGAAGCTGAGAAGTACTGACTTAGAAAGTTATCCACGGTTGTCAGTGGAGTGGCCAAGGATTGTCTCTGTGTCTTTGTGACTCCAGATCCCATGGTTACTTTAAGAAGAAGTTAGTGAAGTTATTGCCAATGCACCTGCAGTGCTTCATGGAGCCATTGGTTTTGCACAATGTCCCTTAGGTGAGTACTATCAGGTATAAAATGTTCATTCATTGACTTGAGGAGTGTTCACTGCATTTGCTATGTGCAAAGAACGAGATAGGAAAGATTCTGACATGAGGCAGAATGGAAAATGGTTAAGACACTGACGGAGTCTCTCTGAAACCAGATGGCAGAATTGGAATAGCATCTCTGTGGCCTGTTCAGTACGTGACCTTCTGCAGCTCACTTATCTTCAGTGGGCTCGTCAGAAAAATGGGTGTGATGGTGGTGATGGAGCACAGATCCCGGTGTAGATGTGAGTGCACAGAGCTCAGTCAACATTTGTCATTATTATGAAACGTTTATATCCGTGTTGTCTGTTTTTAATTGCAAACTCTGGGAAATCAGGGGTGGAGTCTGGAAGCGTCTCTGTTGCTCTATCAAGTCCTTTCATCCAGAGCTAAGACTAATCAGAAGAGTAAGTCCTGGGAAGACGCTGAGAGCTCATCTCTGCCAGGAGGAGGCAGCTTTCCGCGTCTCTGCAGGTGCACGTGCCTGGGCATTTGGAATTGAGGGACAATGCACATTTCATTAGTTCCCTCCAAACAGGGAGGGCTGCTACGCTGTGTCTTTGGAGGGGGAGACTGGAGTTGGCTGCAGTGTTGCTCTCAGCTGCCAGACCGTGGGACGTGAGAGAGAATGTCAGGGCTGGTATTTGGCAGACAATGAGATGGTTCCAAACCAAGGAGGGTCGACCTAAACAACAGCCTTCACAAATGTTTTTCTCAGCCCTTGATGAAAAAGGAGAAGGGGGAGAATCCCACAAACTCTTGTAACATATTCTGGAGCCCTGGGAGTCACGATTTGTAAGTTTCAAAAATAGGGATTGGTTAATTCCTAGTGCATAAAAGAAAAAAATGTTTAAATATGCAAGTAATATGTGTTATCAAGTGCTCTCCTTTGACGTAGAAATGAACCATAAGAAGAGTGGACAAGTCCCCTTCGACCTGACCTCAGTTTTGTTTTCTCTTTCTCTAAAGAAGAGAGTTATGAATTGGAAACGTGGCCTTCTGGTCCATTTAAAAACAAAAATTGCATCTACGTACTACTCCCTGAGGAAATGTATGTGATCATTCTGTTATCTTTACACAGAATATCTGGAGAATGTATAGATATACACATACAGGACATATAGGATGCTTTACATTTTTATTAAAATATCATG
Organism: Fukomys damarensis; assembly: GCF_012274545.1. Classification (NCBI taxonomy): domain Eukaryota; kingdom Metazoa; phylum Chordata; class Mammalia; order Rodentia; family Bathyergidae; genus Fukomys; species Fukomys damarensis. Next base: position 9,158,677 of record NW_022900934.1, on the reverse strand, counting down.
GTGTGTGGAAGAGTTCGCATGTTCTTTTCCTTCAACCCTCATCCTGAGGACCCCTCGTGCTGTTATGTGTTGATCATCTCCACCTTTTAAACTGCTGCATATCCTACATTTAGTCTGCCCATTTCTTTCTATCTTGGCTGTTTCCAAGTTGCCCAGGCCATGAATGATGCTGCCATACACACCTGTTTGAAACGGTGTGGCAGCCCTGGCTTGTCTGCCACCCCTTCCTTTGGTCCTGTGACAGCAGGGTATCATCTCTTAATGATTTCCTGATGTCTGTTAGTGTCTTCTCCAAGCTGGTCTAGTGATAGAAGCCGCTCAAATTCATGAACCAGCACATGGGGTCAGTCGCTGTTCTAGGAGTCAGGGCCACAAATCAAATTAGGTACAACCTTCCCTCCCACCCTCAGGCAGCTCACATAACAAACGCTATGACAGAAACTCATGCGAGGAGCTCCCCTGGCTCGCGGGACACCCATGCTGGAGAGTTACAGAAAGCTCCCAGCAAGAGCTCTTTCCATTTGATGTAGCTTTTGAGAATGGTCATTCAGAAAGCCCAGACGCATCCCTCCAACCTTGGTAAAGATGCTGAGGGGAAGACAATCTCATCTTCAAGGACGGTGATTTCGACTCCTGGTTGGCATCACAAGTGATTTGGGGCCTTAAATAAGACTGAAAGGTGAGGAAGGACAGAAGCAAAAGGGACACAATTAATGGACTGTGGATCTGTATTAACCAGGAATGTGCCTTAGAAATTTCCAAAGAGCATTGTTTTAATATGTATATGAATGTGTAGGGAGGAAGAAATCTATTTCCCTGGGTTAATCTATTGACTGCTAGCTAGATTTCTAGATATGAACATTTCAAATTGTAATTTTTAAGATTAAATGTCTGTTGTAGTATTCAGCTTCAAATTTCCTGCTATAACCCTAGGGCCCTACTTCCTCTCTACGTTGTTCCAAGCTAGTAATTTAAATTTCTCTGTGTAATTACGTCTAACTCTTGGATGCCCATCTCTCCAATTTCCACTGAGCCCTGACCCTGTGTGGGCAGAGGGGGAAGGTCATGCTGAGCCAGGGGCCTGTCACCCAGTGAGGGGTCAAATGCTTTGATCACTGGATTCCGATCATTTCTTGTACAGATAGTCATGAAAGAGCATGTCCAGAGCTGCCCCGGAACGTGTCAAGAACAATGGGGTAAGTGTGTTTGCAGCAAGGAGGAGGACTTTGAGAGGGATTAATGACAAAGTGTCTTTCGATGTAATATATTTTTAATATAAAAATTTAGCATAGTTTTTTATCGCCCCGTGTACAGGTGGATCAACACAATTATCAAAAACTTGTAAGACTGCGAATGTGTTTACTGCGGATTTAATCTAGCTTTATGCATGTTAAGTGTGCACTCTACCACCGAGCTACATCCTCAGTGGTTTCATATTTTGAGACAGGGTCTCACTGAATTGCTATCTATCTATCTATCTATCTATCTATCTATCTATCTATCTTTCTATCTTTCTATCTATCTATGTATCGATATAAACACACACACACACACTCTACATGTATGTATGTTTTGAGAAATATGGCCATAAATGAAAGATAATATATTTTAGTGAAGAAAATTATAGCAAGAAGAAATTTGGATAAGATTAGGCAAATTTTTATGGAAGCAACGTATTTGGGGCAAAATTATTTGAGAGAAAAATATAAGAGACTCGCCTTGGAGGAAGATGGAGACCAAAGATAAACATAAAATTATACAACAGTCTGCAAGATGACAAGTCAGTGTCCCTGAAGCTAATCTAAATGTGTGAAATAGGCAAAGTTTAGGTATCAGGGCCTGGTGGGAAGCCCTACAAACTAAAAGCACACCCTCCCGTGGCTGCAGTCATTTAGGAAGGGAGGTTTGGTGATAGGGTCAGAGTCTTCAGATTTTGAAAAGAAACAGAGATCTAGACTTTTTCGTCATACTTTTTCAATTTTTTAACCCTGACCATTCAAAGTTAAAAACAAAATGTGAACCGAATACATGTGCGTGTATATGTGTGTTTTGCTGGTTTGCAGCCTGTGATCCTTTATTGTGTAGGTAAGTTATTGCTAAGTTTATTTGCTGTAGCATGACAAATTCAGTGATAAAATATATTGTATCAAAAATGGCACTGATGGTGGGACCCCAAAACACACAAGCCACAGTGACTATTTAGGTACAATATCCACTTAGACCAAATTTACATGGTTCTGAATTTCCCTTACCGACAGGTCATATTAATATTTTTCCTGTTGTTGTTGAAAAAACTGAAACCACCTATGTGCCTACCACATTCCCTTTTTCTGTTTCTCTCTTGTTCTGAGTTCCCATCCTGTTTCTTCCAGCAAAGAACGACAGCCCCGTGTGCAGCCAGCCACTCCTAGTCTGCATCTTGCTGAGTATTAGCTACGCTCAAGCGGGTAGATGTAGTCCAGCCTTTGTGAACAGCAGGGAGCCCAGAGGTTCCATCTCATCCTGATCCATGAGCTGTGTGCGAATCACAGCTCCCCAATCACTCTAGAGCCCAAGATTCTTTGCCCAGACCCCTACCAGGACAGCACCCCAACACCAGACAGGGAATACAGCTCTAAATGTCAGAATAACTTAAAGAATTTTAAAAGTTTTGTCCTGCAATAGGAAAAGTTATTCTCCCTACGGTCAATGGGAATCCTCTCCATTGCCATTTTGATTGGTACACGCACACCCCCCCCCCACAGGGAGATTTGAACCGAAAGCTTGGCTACTGAAGCCCTCAGACCTCCAAATGTTGACTTGTGGGAGCATCTGAAGGAGCGGGGAGTTTTCAGGACGCACAAGGACGCCTCAGTTGAGGGTCATTTTGCTTTCTTCTGCCTCTCTGCTTCCTTGGAATATTGGGTGTGTCTAGAGAAGTTTTCTTATCGCCATATTTGGGGTACTCTGGTAGAGAACAGAGACACCGATAAGCATGAAATGCACAGAACGGCCCCAGAGCAAAGACTTTTCTGACCCCAAGTGCACTGGTAGTTGCAAGAGAAATGTTGGCTTTTGCCAAGCTGACAGCTGCTCTGGAGAGTCAGCAGCACCCTCTGGCAAAGTCACTCACAGAGCTGCGAGGGGCCTGGGCACCTGTGTATTTTCATGCTTGCACACTTGAGTGCTCTCCTACTGAGCTGCTGTATGACTCAGGCTGGAACCAGCCTTGATCTTACGACCTGGCACATAATTCTTCCGGAGGCCTAACACAGGTAGCTCCAGCCTGGGTCACCCCTTCTTATTTCTATTGCTCTGTGCAGTAGGGGCCAGTGATATTCACCCAAAAGGGCACTGTGCATTCTGAATCAATTTTTCACTGTTTTTTAGAAGCGCTCAAAAATAAAACAAACAAACAAAAGCTGAAGGGGCACAGGCATTCCGCCTCTCACATTTTTTCCTCACCTGCTGTTTTCTGCGGTTTATGAAGTCAGACACAACTAGGGTTACAGGAAGCAGCAGCAAACGAGATGGTGAATATTCTCCTCACCTTCACACATCTCTTCCTATACAGAGCCAGGTAGCAAATATTGTGAACTGTTGGACCCTATGGTCTCTGTCACAGCTTCTCACCTCTACTGCCATAGCATGAAAGCACCATCCGACATGAAAATGAATGGGTGAGGTGGTGTTCTAATAAAACTTTATTTATAAAAACAAACCACTGGCTAGATTTGTCCCAGGAGATATCTTTCCTCATTATGGTCTCAATTAGTGAGACAAACATTATTTAGATAAGTGCCTGATGAATCGTATTTTCCCCGTCTGTCTGGTGTTCTCTTCTCCTGGCTCTCTGCATGATAATTCCTTTGTTATACACAGGTCTCAGTTTAAATGTCACCTTTGCAGAGAAGGCAGTTCCCTAACCACCTATCAGAATGGCCCCTTACTTCTCTATCATGACAGCCTGCAGTAAGGGCTTCCCAATGCATATATGCCAAAGCATCTTATTTACATATTTGTTAAATCTTTGTTTATTTGCTTGAAAATAGGGCCTTGTATAATTTTACACATGTATCTCCTTCTTGGAGCAGTACCTGGCACATGGTAGGCTTGGATTATAAAGGAATCATAAACACGGACTTCATAGTTGGACACAAAAATTGTCCTGAGGTTTGTGTAGGGAGAGGAAATCGAGTCTTATCCATGATTCCTATAGACCATCATCAAACGAACGGTTAATTCCCGTGGCTGACATGAATTGATGAATATTATGTGTCAGGCAATGCTCTAAGCATTTATGCACATTAACAATTTTATGAAGTAAGAATTAATTTTATTCATTTTCTAGGTAAGAAAAGAACAGAGAGATCAGTAAATTGCTTAAGGGAACTGGTAAGCCTGGAACTGAAAACCAGGAAGACACTCTTAAACAGTGTCATACCTGCCTCCACTCTCCCTCCCACTGACCAAAGTTGTAAATTAACTGAGAAGTTAGATGATAGTGCAGATGGTTCACTGCATCGGTCCCGTGTTCTAATCCAGCAGAGCGAATGGGAGTGGTGGCCCCAAATACAGCTTACTGATGACCTTTCTGTGGGGGCTGTGGAGGAATTGCCTCTGTAGAAGAGGGGATGAAAACTGGCCTGGATTTGCTGGGCAGGGCGCAGAGGTGAGAGAAAGCCAGTGAGACCAAGACCGCTTGGTGTGGCCAGCATCACACCGGGGAGTTAGTGCTTTGAGGGGGAGTAGAATCTAGACTCTTACAAATGCCAGTTTGCAGTGATAAAGGAGACTAAAGGAAAAGATTGTAGAATGAAGGCAGTTTTATTAGTATTCATCATAAATAATTTCAGGCGGACACTTTCCTCCTCCGAACTCACTACTAACTTCTGGGAGGGTTTCCATCTTCCAGTCACATATCAGACTTGGCATTTCAAGTCCGAGGGCATGACATTCGATCACAAACCCTAACCTCTCGTCTTGAAGACATATGATCTGAATTTTAAAAGTCTTGTTCCAGAAACCCTTACAGCCAAACTTTCCATTAAATAAGTCCCAGATACCCAGACAATCTGACTGGGATAATATGGAATTATTTATAAAGACTTGTTCTGAGAAAATCACTGTGTTAAGGCGGTGGAAATCCCACCTTTGCCTCTCACTTAGAGTTCAGTTCTTTTCGATGTATCCAAGAGTGACAGTGGGTAAAGAGGATTCGGGGCCACACTGATTAGGTGAGGGGACCTTGGGCAGCTGTTAGGGGGATGTTACCTTTGACAGCACATGTTCTCGTCCTGTGACTTGGATTCTAAACCGGCTGGGTTCTTCTTGAGTAATTGCAACCTCTTTTATCGTGGGTTGCTCAATTCACGTCATTTACTCAGATGCAAGCTTTTGTCATTAAGTGATGCTTAGAAAGATCAGGAAACAGTCTGCTTTTGTTCTCCAAACCAAGCCTTCTTTTGCATCCTGCCTTTAAACTGGAAAGTTTGATCAGACATGTTTCCCAGTGATCTTGGAGTTAAAATATATATCTATATTCTGCTGGCTTTCCAGGCCTCAGAAAATCGGATTCCTATTTGTTTTCTGGCTTCCTCCCATTCCCCACTCTGTTCTGCCTAATTCCAACCCATAACCTTCTTCCATTTGCTTGAAGCAGTGAAGTCCCTTCCAACATATTCTGTTTTGGGGGCTCAACTATTCTTTGTTTCAGCCTCAGTGCAGTCTGTTCCAATCCTTCCTGTAAGTGCTGGCCTGAATTCTACCCACTTAGGGAAGCCCTCTCAGACCTTTTCCTCCAAACTGGGCCAATCTTACCTTCTATTTATTATCATGGCACCATTACTCTCTCCTCCACAGAATGTACACTCACGTGTGCTTTTTGTTACTTAGTACTTCTTTTTCTGATAAGCTGCAAACCACCCATACCAAGTTATCCGGTATCATTGGTGCCTAGAGCAACGTTAGCACAGGGTAGCTGCTCAATAAAGGAAAAAACGAATAAATGAATAATGAACAGCTGAAGGAATCCCTGGTGTGTCAGTTGTTTAATCCCTTTAGTCATGGTCTGGAGATATTCCGAAAGGCAACTCAACATCTTCAGCATCCCAATTCTTACTCTAAGGTTTACACAAAATTTCTACATTATTTTATATAAGCACTAATTCTATTGCTTTGCCCAATCTTTAAGACAGTTAATTCAATGAAATACACCAGGAAGAGTGTTTATTGCATGAAGTCTACTCTGCTGATTGAAAGCATATTACGCTATTGAAAAACATCAGAAGAAAATTTATTATGGCTCCATTACCCAAGATATAGTTTTCGGAACACTAGCTTCTGGTCACGCGCAGTTGTGGAACTAAGGAGAAAAGTTAGATAGATTTTGTTTTGTTTTGTTTTAGTGAATGATTTTTAGGTTCTTAGATATATTATGAAAACCAAAATGGAGGTCTTAAGATGAAATATTTTCTTAATATATTTGACCACAGAGGGTTACCTTGCTCTAGACTATCTTTTGGAAATGCTGATATGTGTAGGAAATGTGGGTTAATATTTCATGTTTGTGCCTGCTTTGGGAGATAGGATTGTATTGATTTTTTTTTTTACAGAAACTCCACTTCTCCCACAAAACAAGTTTTGGGAATTATGTTCCCTTCCTGGCACTGGCCAGTGACTTCCAATGCAGCAACATTTCTGGCTTAGGGTTTGCACATCAGCAATAACTGTCATTGGAGCAGAAGCCTTGAGCTCCCATTGTCATTTTCACCAGTGGAGCTGTAATTGGGAGAAGAAAAGGCCAATGGGCATGGAGATATTCAAGTTAAATCTGCGTTTACAATGACACAACTGGTGAATAAAAGGGAGCAGTATTGAAATCTGAGAAAGTAATCAGGTTTCAAACAACTGCCTCAGAACTGTACAATCAAGAAAAACTTGCAAGAGCTAGCTTCTACCAAGAGATACAGAATTCAGAAGATCAAATCGAGAACTTACATTAGTGTGGGTTCCTACAAAAAGCAAATAACTTCAAAGTAGTTCATGCATGAAACCCAAAAGAATATGGGCTTTGCCAATAGGTACTTATCAGCCTCTTAGCAAATAATATTTCTGTTTTGTTTAATGACTACAAGGCATGACTCATGAATTTAATAGTTAACAGGATAGTCTTATAGCCTCAGGTACTTTTAACCATCAGAGAAGAAAGGGGGAGTATTTTGGGTACAAAAAGGACATGAATTTTATAATAAAAGTAGCATGAGGATTCGGTGTATGGAGGCTAGAGATCTCTATGGAATACAGAGTTAAACAGATTACCATATGTTCCCCTTCAGGAGCATTTGAAAAATGAAGACCAAATGTGTTTTATAGAATGATGTTCTTCATAATGCAGATAGCCACTGATTTGAGGCTGCAGCTAAAATAAATATGATACCTTTTGAGTGCTGTTCACAGACACTAGTGACCTATCAATTTCCCTATCTCGGGAAAAGCGAACCGGAGGATGACAGCTCACTCCCAGAAGAGTGGTTGATATACGTTAAGTGGCTGTGTCTCTGCTGCTGATTATTAATTGTGGCTAATATAGAGCGAGACGCTCTCCCCAGACTCTGCAGATGCTTCTTGGAATGCGGAGGTCTTCAGGCCTAGTTGAGAGAGGCCCTGCTGTAGAGTTAGAAATTCCCGATCCGGTTTCTAGTCGTGCAGATAGACCTTGGGGCCGAGCGAGTGGGGCTTCTGAGATGCTCGTGTTTTAGACCCTAGGAGGGGTCCTGCCAATATATCGTCTTGTTTATCTGCATCCGTAGCACCTGTGCACATCAGATGTTTTATGCACAATGGCTTACAATGCTGTCTTTTCTCATTGCTACTTTCTGTCTGTCAAGCTTCTCTGGATAGATGGGATTAGAGTGGCTATTGGCCTTTAACTTCCGGTTATTGGAAAGGTGAATGGAGGGTGGGCTTATATGGGGGTTGATAACACACACTTGTGCCGTCTTCTGTCCCTTCCATTTGTGGTTAAGTTACTCCTGGTATCCTGGCGTAGGAATGACTTCTAGGCGCACTCAGCTATCTGCTCTACTCATTCTATTCTGCTCATTCTATTCTACTCATATAACTGTAACAAACCTGAAGATACACTGGCCAGGTGCATCATCCATGTCAGCAATGCAAATTAACGAAACCCGACGTGTTGTCTGTGCCATCAGTGGGCAGCAGAGGCGGACCATCATTCACAAGGCAATCATCTGGAAACCCATCTGTGGGAGAGCCTTCTGCATATTAGATGTAAGCAGTGTGATGGAAAATATGGTGTTTCAATTTTTTGAATTACCATAGTGAAATACATACCACCCTTCACCTCCATCAGACCATTTCCCTTTGCATCAAGCACTTATCCCGTTGCTCTTGCTACTTTCTGAAACGGTTCCGGATGTCCTCTTTTGTGAGTGTCTTCAGCCGTGACATGCCTGCCCTCGCGTCTTGCACTGCTTCAAAATGTTTACCTGTCGTGGCCATTTTGACTTTGGAGAAGAGCCAGAAGTCACACAGTGCAAGATCTAGCGAAGAAGGTGCACAGGACACATTGTAATGTTTTCACAAGTCGCATATTTGTTGAATGACAGTTGGCAGCAGCATTCAATGTGGTTTTGATCACACCTTATAAAAATATTCATGAAAGAAGAAGCCATTCATGCTTCTGAGAGTAGCAAGAACTATTGGATTAGTATGTTCAAAGGGGAAAGGAGTATTTTTTAGGTGGGTTAATGACAAAGAGTCTTTGATTGTAAGTTTTTAAGGAAATGCCCCGTTTGTACCATACATTTCCATCACACCTTTGTGCCTTTCTGCCATCGCAGTGGAAGATTTAATTCTCCTCAACACATAGTCAATTTGAAAGTTCAGCTCTCTCAAGAGCATACTCACTAATGCAGCACACAGAACACACATTATTCTTCTTTTTGGTAGAATTTTTAAAATTATCATAGCTTCACTGTTTAAATTTCTTGCTAACATAATGCAGAATACAAACATGGGAGAAGGTAACATAAAACTAAGAGTATACTAGTAAGTAAGTATACCAGTAAGAGTATACCAGTAAGAAACTGGTAGCTAGGGTTCCTTAATTTGAAGAGTATTTAAGATCAGTCACTACCCAAACAGCTTGAAAGTTCCCTGAAATCCTGCAGTTCATGTATCAAAGAAATCAGACAGAGGCTTTCTCAAATTTACAATTTTTCCAAAAAGTGTAGATGACATTACCAATAATGTGTTATAAAGCTCCCAAGGATATTTGTAAACTATCAATAATAAAAAAAGTTTTGATCAAACATGGTAGGGAAATGACTAAATTATTTTCTATTTTCTCCATAAAAATATAAAATCTTTGTCATGAAGAAGTGATCAAAGAGTACAAAGGCAAAAAATATTTTAGAGATGTCAGACAGTTAATAAAACATTAAATTACTTTTCTAGATTTTTGTGACATCACTGGTTAGCTTTTAAAATACGTAATTTGTCTTGATTTATTTTCTCATTGCAAATAAATGTCTATTTTCCTAATTCAGTATTCTGCAGAGCCCTATGCTCCCACCCCCTCTCACATGGGTGCTCAGAAGAGCTCACGGCAGGCCAGGTGTCCAGGAGCCATTGGTCCTGCTTCACATTCATATTTTATTCTTAGAAATGAACTCAGAGGTGCTCCTCACCCCAATGGCAGCAGCAAAAGACAGGGCATTTCCTCCTTCCATGAGCCCAAATTAGATGCCTAGGAGGAGTTTCCTCCACATGGGCATCCAGAGTGGTCACTGCACCATGCTGGCCAAAGAAACACAAGAAACTCTGAAGACAGGGGCCACACCCACCGTTCTTTCTAGTTCTCAGTTTTACCCAGGGAAGGAGCTTAGCACTTCCCAGAGGCGAGTGCCAGCAAAGCTGTGATCCTCTGTGGCTGTTTTGGGGATTGGGACCGGGGCACTGTACGCATTACACAAGCACTCTAGCACCGAACTGCTTGCATTCTATTCCAAATAAATAAAATTACTAGATTTACACCTTTGAACAAAGGCTTGCTCTTTCCACATTTCAATCCCTTCCATGGTAAAATGTAACAATTCCTACTCAATAATTCTGTGAGTCGATACTGGTCAAATACTCAAAACAGTACCTAGAACATAGTAAATACTCGTGAAATCTTAGGGTTTTACCCTCTTGTGTGTTTTACCCTTTCATTTAGAAATATATGTTTGCAAATTCACTCATCTGTATGACAGTTTCATGATTTTTGCCATATTTAAGTATCTTCTACAATAGTTCTGTAATTGCCTCCTATTCTTACTGAACTCAAATTGGCTTAAGTAATAATATCAGTGATATAAAGAAATTAGAGTGAGAGCTATTTTTCTCCAACATTTCTTCATTCCTTGATGATTAAATTTAAGTCAGTGTATGGGGTCCTTCCCATGATCCCAAGGATGCTATACTTCAAAAAACATCTGGGTGAACAACTGTTGTCAGACTTACTTTTATCTTATTTGTTTGTTAGCATATTCGTTTACTGATTCATCTGATTATTCATTCAATTACTGGCAGAGTTACTAATACATCAAGTTGTGGTCAACAGCCCTTTACAGCTTATGTAAGGTGACTAGTCGGCATACTTGATGCTGAAAGGGTACAGATACCAGCCGGGTGAGTTCTTGCCCTGGGGAGTGCAAAGACAGAGCCGGTCATACAAACAAGCAATTACACCACAAGCTCAGAGCTACCTAAGAGACTGAGCACTCGGGGTTTGGGAGCTGGGGGCAAGAGGGCAGCTTCCTTTTGCCTGGGGGAGCCTTTGCTCCTGCTGTGGATGGGTCTCCAGGGACGCACACCCCGCCCTTCCCCTTGGTGCTCATGATGCAATTATCTGTGATTGTTGCCAAGGGCTGTGAATGTCAGCTGAGAAAAACTTCTTTGTTGAATCAGATGATGGCGAAAGTACAGTAGAACGGATCCTGATCAAAATGGCTTCGTTCAGTCATCTTTTCCTTCTTCCAACACATATTTTTGAGCAGTTACTATGTGCTTGCCCTTAAGCATACAGTCTCTCCCATGGTGGAGCTTAAAATCTATCGTGGGGGTCAGGCACTATGACAGGATCATTTGCTTACAAGTGTGACAACTGCCCAGAGGACTTGTGTAGGGTAAGGAGCACGGAGAAAACCCAGAGCAGGCCAGGGAGTTAAAGCTACCAGCTCAGAGACAGTGAAATGGAAGGGAGGATCCAAAGAACGAAAAGAACCTTAGCAAGGTGGGTGGGAGGCAATAGTAACAGTGAGGGGAAAGAAGTGTTATGGGCACAGGTAATAATGTAATAATGTAATGTAATGAGATGGAATAATGTAATTGAGCAACTTCGAGGGACAAACCTAATCTCCGATGGTCATTAGTAAAAGCTCCGGGTAGAGAAATGTGGGGACAGATTCAGGGGGTCGGATCACTTGGGATATTGCAGGCAATGCATGGTCCATCCTTTTCCTAGAGGAAGCGGGTAAACGTGATGATTTTGACCTGGGAGTTTCCCAGCTTGATTTTCACTGGGAATATCTCCCCCACCCCTCTCCCCTCTCTCCTTCCCTCCCTCCCTTGGCCTCTGACTTCACCTTGGAGAAATGCATTGCCAAGGGCCAAACCGAGTGCTCAAATCAAGGGTAGAAAAGTTGCAAAGGAGGGCTGATGAAAGGGAGGAAGAGGAGAAGGAAAAGGCCCGGCTGGATGGTCCAAATGAATTCATTGCCAAGGTGATACCCTAGCCTCCCAGAAGGGTGAGGGCACAGTGGAAACAGGTGTCACAATGTCATAGGGATACTTAGGGTTCCCTGTGAATTCTATGCTCTGGAGAGAGCCTGGCAGATTAAAGTTCACATCCTGCCTCTATTTCTTGGGCAGCTTGACTTTAATCTCTCGGCCCTCGATTTCTCCATTTCTCCATTTCCTAAACGGAGATCATAGTGGCACAGCCCTCATACCGATTGTAAGGTTTAAATAAACAGTACCTGAAAATTCTGGCAGATAGTAGGAGCTCAGGAAAGTGGACGATAGGTGTGGGATCGTGTCCTTTTCTTTTGCCCCTGGAAACAAGCTTCTCCATCAGTTTTACACTGTATTCTAGAGCAGCAGCTGTACTGTGAAAATATTCTTTCTGATATGCTGCACATTATAGTAAATGGCATTATTCATGGATGTGTCAAAGCCATAAAATAGGAGATTTTGAGACGATCATAGCTGTGAATGATTAATATTTTCATCCCAAGATGCCACGAAGGTACCAAGGCTATGTTAATTATTACATGCCTGTGCCGCAGACTGTGGGCTTCCTCCCCAAGTGCCTGTTAATTTGCTCGTATGCTGTGTGGCTGATGGGACTGGAGAAGCCTCCGTTCAGAGCACACGGTGGATCTCCAGCCTTTCCCCCTGTCCCCAAGAACAGCTTTATACCTCAGTGGAAGGAAAACAATCAGCAGCCTCTAATCCAGCCACAACGATGGGGCTTTGGCAGAAATGTTAGTCAGGAAATGCTTAACCAAAGATGGCTTTGAGCTTTTTTTTTTTTTTTTTTTTTTTTTTTTTT
>NW_022900934.1:9079249-9145847 GCF_012274545.1 Fukomys damarensis | reverse complement strand
CTTTTTTTTTTTTTTTTTTTTTTTTTTTTAATTATTAGCAATTTACATCCCTTGTCTAAGTTTTGTTTTGGAAATTGCAGATGCTCACTGAAATCACGACTACCTGGTGTACAAACATTATCAGCTCTCCAATTATTTTCTATTGGCACTAAATGCTAAATTTCTCTGGATCACCATCTCCTTATTGTTACTTAAAGGGTATTTTTTACATATACCAATTGTTTTCTTTAAAAGCCAGCTGCATTTTTGATGTGAAGAAAAGCAACTTATTCTGTGAAGATTTGTTTAGGTTTCACTGTTACAGCTCTTTATTTTGAGGAGCTCAATTTCATATTTTCATCTTCTAAAACCCCTTTTATGAATATGTAGATTTAATACACACACACACACACACACACACACACACACACACCCCAAAGGCCACAAGCTGAGTCCACATCCTTGAGTTGAATTTGTGAATTTTTCTGAACCTTAGCATGCTTTTACACATTGAACCAATTCCCTGCAATTTCCGTAAATCTCTCTATTCATGTGATTTCACTAGGATCAGTGTCTGTTGAAAAATCTAGTTCAAGCTGCCTGGCAGTCTGAAAAGAGGAAGATCTATTAATTTAATCATTTGTATGAATCATGTCTAAATGATCTCAGCAGAGAAAATGTGCTAGCCATTTAAATCCCATCATTACATATTATATAATAATTACTACTAATTCCAGTTTGGATGGGCCGCAGTTTGGCTTTCCATCCCCTCAGTGTGGAGAATTGGATGACCTCACCAGATACAGCCCCTCCTCCGGGCCTTAGGCTTCCTTTTGCCTTCCTCATTATGGACTTAATAGCCACATTCCGCATCAAGGGTCCAGTCCACTCGGGGTCTGCTCTGCGACCCTAATTAGCATTCATTTTGTGGTCAGGATGACACCGAGCAAGCCCAGTGTTAATCACTGGGGTGTCTTCCTCCCTCTCACTCTGATCTGTCAGCATCCTGTGGCTTGTCCCATGCCTAATTTTTTGCCCTCACCAGCCAGCGAGCACCTCCACATTGTGCGGCGTCAGAATTAGAAACTTTTGACAGATCTGTAATCACACAGCTCTCATCAACTCTGTGCATGTTAGTCATTTCATTTCCACATCCTCGCAGTTAATATGCCTTAATTTCTCTCACTTTGTGAATATTTAATTCCTCCCTTTTCAACATCATTTTTAGGTTGTGTGAATCATTTTCAAAGCCTTTGCTCTTCTCCCCGCACTACCATCTGCATATTTTATGAAATGGCACGGGTAAGTCTCCGAGAGGTCTTGATAAAAATGGAACTGGCAGCCTGCTCATTAGCTGTTTACCTGGAGCTGTGCGAATCCCTGGTAATAGCGAGCTCCCATTTGGGTCCGAATTAGGATGATCTGACAAATAACCACCAGAAGCCACCTCGGGGACATCTGCTTGCCTTCCGGTGCCCTCTCTTCCCTGGAATCTGGCTTTGGGGGCCGACCTGGGGAGACTTACACCTTGGAACTGGAGGCAGTCTAAGTTTTGAAGTGGAGACACGAAAGCTTTATCAAATTAGCACCTGCAAGGGTGGCAAAACGCCCCCAGACGCATTCTAAAGGTCAGGTTGTTTGACCTTCTGCAATTTCACAGATGCCAGAAGCCAACTCTGCTGTGACTAAGTAACCAACTGTCCCATTTGGCCGGGACTGGAGCTGCCCAGAGTGTGGGGCTTACACCTTCGCTGTAACTCCCACCAGCCCTCAGGTAGTGCTTGCTGGGAAGATGGGAAGGAGATGGGAAGATCTTTGAAGGGTTGCAGACAGGAGCCAAACTGCTTCGTCCCACTTAGCAGGAAGGGCTTAAAGCAGAGCACAGACTATTGCTCTGTGGTCCGCAAGTTTTGCTTGGATAATGGAACTGTTTTTGGTGATTTACAATCTGCATCCAAAAACTGAGATTCTATTAAAGATTTTGGATGTCCACTTCTGCAAAACCAGAAACGTGGCTCCATGGTCTCTCCATCCTTTGTGGAAATGATGGATCAGCTGTAGTCCAGTAGCAGCTGTCCCTTTAGGGACAGCATGTGCTTTTTGATGTTATAACCCTCCCTTTATTGCCCCCAGCTGGACCCATTAGTTCTGTGTACCTCTTCATTCTCAGGCTGAATCTGATTTCCTACTTTTGGATACAAATTAGGAGTGTTGGCTTTGTAGTCGATTCAAGCCTCAGTTCTATTGTCTCTTAATTGTCTACGTTTTGTACAAGATAAACACACTGGGTCTCTAAAATTATGCTCATAATAATATGTTGTTATAAATATTGAGTAAGATGTGTACATCGTGGAAATGCATATAACAGCTTAGCGTGGGCTTGGCACATAGTAAGTATTCATTAAAATGGCTTTTTCTCTCATTATTTTATTAGTTTTACTGAAAAGTTAAACCCAGACTTGCCCAAAGGCCAATTTAATATAGAAGTAGAAACCAAGTCAACAAAAAACCATAAAAGGTGACTATTTTTAGCATTATGAGAAATGTTTTAATCATGTCAATGGAAACCAAATATTGAGGTGTGTTCAAGGTGGACTCCAAGGTGACTATCACATAATTAATGCTGTCATTGACTCTGCTACGGGACCCAGAACATTCCACTCTTGGTGGACAGATGATTTTAGGTTCCTTTTTGCATTACTTAATCCTCTTAACACCTTTTGGAATTCAGCAGACCTATACTTTTCATGCAGAGTGAACTTCTTTGTAGTAGAATCTGTTTCCTAAAGATTTTCTCCTGCTGAAATGGTTTTATCCTATAGTAGTTGTATGTCATTGGGGATTTTATCACCAGGCAAAAATGATATAATATTAATACCTTGGATTCACATAGCATTTTTGTTCTGCACAGTTCAAAGGTACTATATGGTTCCCAAAGACATGGTATTAATGAAGAAGAAGTGGTGCCCTTAGACATAAATGTTTACTTTTTTAAATGTTTCTGCTCTTTTAAACCAGACTACACTCACAACTCCTGCTCAGAGTTTTTCTAAGTAAGTATTTGGGAGCTTTATACATGGATGAAAAGTATTCTTTTTTTAGTCATTGGCATCTGGCTTTGAATTTTTGATTGGAGTCCCTGAAGCTGTCTGGACCTGACACCCACAAAATGCATATTTTTAAAGAGAATTTAATGAAAGGACTAGTACAAAGCTGTGGGAAGGGTGAAGGGAAAATGCTAAGCAGTGTCCGAGTCCCAGGGAGAGAGGAGCATTTTTATCTCCATTGTACCTGAGGGGGAGGAAGGAAGGGAAACCAGCCAGCCCCATGAGACACAGGAGCCCTGTGTCAGCCCCATCCTGTCACTAGGGACCTCAGCCAGCCTGTGTGACTCCCCAGAGAGGAGAATATATGGAGATTGCTCTCTCCTACTTCCATGAGCAGGAAGGGATTGAGTCCTGGAAGGTTTGTGACATTCCACGAAGATGCGTGGGCCTGAAAATACAGCTCACAATTCCAAAATATAAAATGAGATCCAGTAGCAGTCAAATCTTTAATCAATTTTATATGCTAGATGATGTCAATGCATCAAACCATAACCTAATCTTATTTTGTTCTCTATATGTTTATTTGAAGTGAGATGTTCCCTGCATGTCACTCACCCTTACAAATTTCTCATTTGTCTGTCTCACATACTGGATTTCCTAGAGAAGGCTGTGTTTCAAAGTTCTTTGTACATTACCATCTCAACACGGCTAAATTAATAAGATCATTAAGTATTTGCTCCAGCAGAGATATTGGAGAACGTATTGATTAGTAAGAAACTTAAAGAAGCAGAGACCTATAAGTTATGCTCAGTCTCATGATTCTTTTACCAGTAACTTTAATTTTAAAAAGATTTTTAAAATGAAAATCAGTATTTTAGAAAAACTGCCAGCTGTACTTTATTGATTCCAGAAAACTTTTTTTTTTTTAAGCCTACGAACTACTTGGAAATTAAGTTTCATCTCAGTGACATCTTAGACTTGATGAAATAGGGTGGAGGCCAACACTCGTACTTCAGGAAAGTTCACAGTGACATTGGGATTTAGGTTTTTAAAGAGTAGAGGGCGCTCCACCCAGGCCTGGCACCCGATGGCAACTGGTGAAACGGTCTCTTCAGTCTTCCCGTGCTCAGCTGTCCTCTGCACCTTCTTTGCTCTCGGGAGTGTACTGGGTCTCATCCAACAACTCTCAGCGTATGGATCCCGGACCTACTTCTCTTATGAAAAGAAAGAGAAGTGTGGGATGATTTTAAAATCGTAAAGCAAGAGCGCCCATTTAACCCGTGATAAATGAACAAATCAAGTTATTGGGCCGCTTGAGTGATGGAAGAGTGCGGATTTCTTCCGGTACGAGAGAAAGGGGAGGGGATAAAGGAGTCCTGAGCAGAGGAGGTAGTAGGAGAAACAGCACTGGAGACATTTAGTAACCAACCTATCCAAATATGACGTGGTGAGCTAGGACGGGCCCAGGGGTCCCTGGTTTTCAGTCTCCTACTCTAGGCTTTTAAAATATTTTCCACTTTCAATCAAAATTACGTGCCGGCTATGGTGATGCACCCCTGTAAACCCCGCACTCGGAGGGGAGGCTGAAGCAGGAGGATCGTGGTGAATTCGAGGCCAGCCTGAACTCTATAGCAAGACCCTGTCTCCAAAGCAAAACAAAATAACCAAACAAACAAAAAGTATGGAAAAGTATGCTCAAACTATAACAAATAATCTCTTAAAAAGTGTCTCAGTTCCACCGAGGTGCATATTAACAAAAGGCTTGAATAAAAGCAGCTGGGCTGTTCCCTTTACAGAGAATGTTCTGATCAGTGCTGGGGGACTATAGCAGACCACGCCCCACTGGGTTATTGTTTCTCATGGACAATTCTTCCTGTATTAATTTCAGAGTAGGGATTGGTCAACTGTGAGGCAGATCACTTTTTTCTTAGATGTGACCTGTGAAAATCTGAGATGACAATAAATTCCATTTTGTGAGGCTGACCTCAGACATTGCAATAATGTGTGCGACTATGTTTTACACTCTTTAAAAAAACACATTATAAATGAGCAATGATTCAATTTTTTAAAGAAAAACAGATCATCTTATCTTGCAAATAAAAGATGATTCCACACGGGATGCTTTCCACACCGCTTTTCTCACCTTAAAGCCTCCGAGGGTGGGAGCGTTCAGGGCTCTCTTGCACACCACAGCCTAGTCCGTCCATCGGTTGGAGTCATCTTTTCTCAGTTTCTCCACGTGACTCATTCACTGTGCCCACCATTCAGGTATCTGCAGCTGTCGCAGCCTCCCCCAACCTTCCTCAATTAGACCGGCTATTGTTTCTGATTAAGATATCACATCCCAGACAATAATAGCAATTAGAGTTGGAACTGGGACCCTGTGGGTCGCACCATCCACATCCCTGCCAGTGAAGAATGTTTTACATTACATGGTAGTTTTACGTGGTTTTCCTGATGCTGATTTTTCAAAATCCCAGCACCCTTCAGCCTTAATTATGTCCCCATCCGACATCCCCATCATGACTTAATCTTCTACTTTGCATTGCTGATTCTCAGAAACTGGCGTGACATGAAGGTCTCTCACTAATACCATCTCACCGAGATACACTGAACAATGGCTTTTGGTTTTGAGACCAGGAAGGAACTACACTGTTTGATTTGATTATTTTTTGGTTTGCCACTGCTGTGTTTGTTGTTGTCGTCGTCAGGAGTCAGCAGTGGCTTTTATATCAGCAAATATTTTTCAAAATGCTTGTAACACAGTAGGCCATTTTTTATTTGAATATTCTTTTATAGTCAGACATCCTTCCGGCCAATTATCCAAACATGCCTTCTATAAGGACAAAGAGTTGGGTTGCAGCAAGAAGCTCAGAGTTTGCAGAAAGTTTTCTTTGAAGCAGCTCCTCCATTATGGGGGTCGGGAGAATTGTCTTAGTAGGGAAAATGACCCTGAGTGCACTTTAATATCAGAGGATGATGACAAAATGATTATTATCACTACGCACTGTTGAGCTCTACCCCACGCTGGGCACTGTGAAAATTGCTCCACTCACATTATCTCATTTAACCCTCACTGCTGCCCAGGCCCAAGGCTGTTATTGCACTCAATTTACAAATGAAGAAAAGGAGGAGGTCCAAGAAGTGTGCTACAACTTGCCAGGGTCACAGAGCAAGAAAGTCAGAGTGACACGGAGCAGTTTTATTTTGATACATATTTTCATTGATTTAATTTCTCAAACAGTATTCAATACTATTTTTAAATGAAGTGAATGTCTTGCTAATTAAATCGAATCCATAAATATTTATATCATATTATATAAATATAATACTATGGTGATAGCTTGTTATGTTAGATTATGTAACCATTATGAATCAATAAATGCTCACTTGATTGGGTTTAATTAAATACATGAGCTAGTTGGTACAAGTTAGTAGATGAAAATTAAAACTGTATAAATATTAAAATGTAAATAAATCTGCTGTTACTATTTTCCTTTGAAGTATTGGTAGATCCCTTTTAAAAATGTTGGTTTCCAAAATACCTGGGGGCTTTTTGTACCTTATAGATTGTGACCGGAATGGGTAATGGGGCTCTGGCTGCTTTGTTTGAATTTGGGATTTTCCCAACTTCATGTGGCATCACAAGGACCTGCACATGATATTGAACTACAGATTTTCATGACTGTTGTTATTTGTTGAAATTATCTTATGTAAATCAAGCTCAGAGTAATTCGGTAAATAAATGTGTTTGGAAGAGTGTCATTAACTTTGTTGTCGTTGTTGTTGTTTTTTGACCTCTGGCAAAGCACACTCTTGGTTGTAAATTTAAAGCAATCCAGGAAGGACTGTGAATGACATGATGGAACGACACCTTCTCCTCCCAGTCGAGCTTCCACCCAACTCCCTGGCAAATCTCCTGCCTGTAATTTTTGTGTGTGTCAATTTTCAGGAAGTTGCTGTAATGTAAGTTTCGTGTACATTTGCTTTCGTTTTAAGAGAAATGAAATGACGCGACATGTCGTGCTAAAAGTCGTGTTTTAAATGCAACGCGGAATTGTATTAATGATTAAATACTATGTTTAATATGTGTCACACGTTGTTTTCAGCCTTTTGCATGTATTAATTCATTTAATCTTTCCAATAACACTGTGGGATGGGTGTATTCTGATTTCTCTTTTATACAGGATGACATACAGAGTCAGAGATTAGGTAAATTGCCCAAGGGCATCGTTATTAAGGAGATGAAGCTAAGATCTAATTATACCTGGGAGATCTTTCAATATCAGATTATGGCAATGAATGCTATTACTTTTAACACGTGCATAATATTTCATCATTTGTTGGATCTGCCTCCTGAAAGTAAAATTCAGAGATTTACTTTTCTTTGCTATTTTAAGCACCATTGCAAAACCATCTGTCCATACACATTGATTCGGAGCCACAAGCAAACATCTCTGATTCCAATTCCTAGAAGTAAAATTGCTCAGTAAGGCCAGGCACCTTTAAACTTTGAGAGATAAAACCAAACCATCCTTACAAGAAATTTCTCCAGGTTTCCTCTTGTGTCCAGAAGCCCTTCTTTAAATCACTAAGCTGTGCATGGCTCTCCCTGAATTCCCAGCTTGTAGTTTGAGGCTTTGAGCTTAAGAACTGCCCCTAAAATGATCAGAGGAGACAATACCCCAGTGAGTTCCTGCTCTTGTTGGTTCCTCGGTGTGAGTCAGGAGGAACTGAGAACCCTGTGGCACTCTGTATACTCTGGCATTGCTGCACACATCGCCTACCATGGAGTGCTGCTCCACTCCACCTCCTACTCCATCACTTGTACTCTTTGTAGGGAGACCAGTGCTTCTCACCGCGGATGACTTGGTAGCCCAGGGAGCTTTGGCGATGAGTGAGGACAGTTTCGGTTGTCGCTTCTGAGTGACGGGAGAGTGCTAATGGTGCTTGGGATGTAAATGCTAACCTCCCTGCCGTACACAAGACATCTCTTCCACTCCAACAGAGGATGTCCAGTTGCAAAAATGGCAATATGCCTTGGGGCGACAGAATCTGCACCTCAACTATTGTGTTCTCTTTGATGCCATTAGTAAATTGCTCGGGGCCAAGAGGGGATATTCCTTCCTCAGAGTCCCAAATAAATTTCCAAGTGAAAGACTGAAAGAAGGAAAGAGGGACCATCTAAAGAGATGAAATAAATGTAGGAATAAGTGAGTTTGTTTTCAGGGTTTTAAATGTAGAGGAAACACCTTAGGAATGATGCCACAAAACCAAGTAGACTATTCATTTGCACGACAAATATGTATTGAGCGCCTACTATGTCCTAGCCATTGTAAGAGGAGTGTGGCGAATGAACCAGACACCATTCCTATCTTTGCAGAGTTTTCTACTTCTTGAGCACGATGGACAATATGGAAAGTAAGCAAAGCATAACATAAAGCCAAGCTGTTAGCAAGGAAGGCTTAGGATGCGTTTCTAAGGGAGCGAGAAAGAGCTACATTTGCATGTAAAGGAGATGTAACATTTATGGAACTGTAGCATGCAGGATAAAAAGCGGCCACTCTTCAGGATAATCGGAATAATCCAGGATCCAGGCATGGAGCCAACGAGGTGGAAGGTGCGGGAGAAAGTTCAAAATGGTGGGTGCAGGAACAGAGCCTCCATTAGGGCCTGTGCTGACTGTTAAGAGCTAAGTCACAGGGGTTTTTACCAAACCTGCCTTTGGATTTTCACCTGAAGAGGAGAAGATTGAGGTTGCCAAGCTGGGAACAAATGAGGCCCCTGTGGAAGCTCATCATCTTTATCCTCTGTCTCTCCTTCAACACTGACAGCCAATCGTCAGGAGCTGCCTGCATCTAGTCTCCCAGATGCTCCTCAGGCCTCCATCCACTCACAGAAAACCTCCCTTGGTGGCTCCGTTGCTTCTGCTCCATTGGTTCTCGGCCGTCACTGCTGCCAGTCACTTCCCATGATGCCCATTCCCAGGCCTAACCTCTGATGAACTCAGTCAGAATCTCCCAAAACTCCCTAGGCTACTGTGCAGCCCTGGTAGGATTCAAACCGCCTACCATCTTGCTTGGAGAGTTAAGCTCAGAATTCTTACTATTTGTTTTCCATCTTGAAATCTTCCATTTTCACAGCTTATGGGAGTGCGTCTGTTCCCCTCAGCTTAGATTTACCGTAAATTTCCAGCTTCATTCTTTTGTTCCATCCACTCAGATTCCCTTGCTTGTTGCTGAGTAGTCTGTGCTCTTTCATTCCTCTTTTCCTGAACACCGGGATTCGTTTCCTACTAACTCTGTTGGCTCATTCTCTTGTTGTTGCTGTGGCAATACTGGGGCTTGAACTGAGTCCCTTCACACTTAGCTATAGCTCCAGCCCTTTAAAAAATGTTTTGGGAGACAGGGTCAAAGAATTGCCCAGTATGGTCTTGAACTTGTGTTCCTCCTGCCTTGGACCCCCACAGTGGCTCCTCTTATGTTTCATGGCCCAGTCATCCATGCACAGATCTACTACATTATTCCTTTCTCTATCTCTCACAGCAGCCATATTGTTATACACTTCAGCGCTGACAGGCACAGGCTACAGGTTGCAGAAGTGTAGCCTATTTTTTTAAACGTAAAATAACATTTTTGCTAAGTGGACCTTATTTCCACCAGTGACTGGATGTTCGTTTGTTTGGTACCGGGGATTGAACTCAAGACCTTGTACTGTGAGGCAGGTGGTGAAACCACTGAGCTAAACCCCTGGCCCCAGACTGGCTATTTTTAATCTCATCATTTCACTTCCAGATTAAGTCTCAGTAATATTCAGGATTCACTATCCCTCCTTCCCTTGGCTCTATCACTTTGGTAAGTTGGGGTGTGATGAGAAATGGAGCATTAGGAAACCACTGAAGCCCACAGGACCAGAGGGGTTCTCTCTTCTGGTGCTTGAAGATCATGTTTGGGTCTCCTCATGACTAGCATCTTTACATTTTTTTGTTCATTTCCTGTACCTTTCATATTTCTGCTGTTCTTTGGGAACGTGGAAACTCTTGGCTGTTTCCCTCACACCATGCATGTGCAAACAAAGACTGTTACACCACTCCTTAGGACTCCCCTGGGGATGTGTGTGTCCGTCCATCCCCCCCCACCCTGTGCTTGCCAATGGACCTCTTAGAGGCTGGTTTTCTGCTGGTATTTTGCTGCGGGGCTGTACTGAGTGGACAAAAGCTTCAGGGAAGTGAGTGACCAGCCGGTCCTCCTGACTCAGGATCTTCCCAAAACTACCTGGGCACTTATTATACCCAGTTTCTCCCACCAGAGGCTACTCCCATGAGGGGACAAAAGGAAGAAAACCTTCTTCTTGGGTATCCACCAAAGAACTTAGCCTTGTCTGGAATTCTCCCAACTATTGTCATTTCTTTGTGGATGAGCATAAGGCTACTACATGATCATATATCTGCATGATTTCTTGTATATTTATGAACTGTAATATTTAACCAGCCTTCAAGCTCTAACATTGATATTTGTAATTCTGATAAAATCTACTCTTTGTTTTCCCCACTCAACTATGCCTGACTCTGGAAAATTAAAAGCACTTTGGCTTTCAGGGTATTATTTGTTGTACAAGTTGAATAAATTGCAAATTGGCTTTTTTTTTTTTGGGGGATTTACTCTATATCTATCTTCCCCTTGAGGGTATTCATGGAAGTTATAGACATGTGGTAAAAGGCTCTGAAAACTTATATTTAATATCCACTTTTCACCCCCTGCAGGCTCTTTAGTTCACTGTAGAATTTATCACACCGCCAGTTGTCAGCCTTTATTTTCCTGATCATCTTACCTGTGCACTCTTCCGGGAGCATTCTTTCATCACCTTAGGAGCATCCCTCTTGGCGACACTTGTAAGTGCTCAATTTATCAATAAACAAATATTTATTGAGTGTTACTTTGTGTAAGACACTGAGGACACAGCGTGCATTACATTGGTCAAGGCAGAGTCGTGGCTTTGATGGAACTTGCACTTGGCAAAGAAGGTAGATATGCAGCAAACCATCGCAGAAGTAATCTATTAATTGTAACCATGGTCATGGTTCCTTGGCATTTATTTCTTCTTTTAGTTTTGAAAGCATATTCTGGGGCTTTCTGGTTCTTTTTTTTTTCTTTGAGCAAAGAGGACTTGAACAGACACATGAAAGATAAGTGAATGTTAAATAGGCAAGTGAGAGTTGGAAAGAGGGAGAAAAGAGAATATTTAATTAGAAACAGTGGAAAACTCAGAGGGAGGAAGAACATCAGCTTGTTCAGAGCTCTAAGGAAAGGTCCATGCCTCATTGGAGGATGGAGAAAGAGAGAGGTAGAAATCTCCATAAGCCGATGACAGGAAAGCAACCAGACCAAATATTTTAACGTTTATTAGCTCCATGAATGAAGGAATGATCCCAGGCCAGGCTGAAACTTTGACTTTTGCTTTAAGTAAAAAACCATAGTAGCCTGGAGTCTGTAGTTACGTAATATTGACTATTGTGATTATGCCTGACATAGTCATAAAACAAACCAGAGCCAGAGCTAAAAGCAGAACTACTGCACTCTCCAGCATCCTCCATCCAAATCCCCTCTCTGCCTTTCATCTGCAGCAGCATCTTTGGAGCTCAAGCATTTCTCCCTCACCCCTTCTACTTGGTAGTTTCCAGCTGAGTGAAGAAGGGCTCTGGAAGGAGATCGTTCTGGCAGCCCGGGCCCAGTGTCAATGAGTAGGAGGGCATCTGCTGGAAGGCTGGACTGTTGACTCCAGCCCAGATGGAGAGTCTTGATCAACCCTCGGCCCAGTCCTCATCCATGAGAACTGGAAGGGAAGGGAAGCCCAGGAAAGGCAGGCTTCCATATGGGTGGAGAACCAGGGTGAACGTGAGTGGAACTGACTCAGGGCTAGTAGGTGCCAGGACGAAAGGTGCAATTCGAAAAGGACCGACCCGGTGACCATGGCTTTGAGTTAGTGCCCCGGGGTTGTCAGGGGAATCTTGGCAGATAACCTGCAGGTTTGGTCTGTGGAACCAGTCCGTTGGAAAAACAATTTTCCCTTCACTATATTATCTGATAGCTCTAATAAAAGTCAGATGGGGAAACTAATCAGATCATTCTCTTGGCCTGGACCCTTTTAAATCAGAGTGCTCTATTTTGGCTCTCTATGTTAAGTAGACCCAGAGACCTGACATTTTGTGTTTATTTGAAATGATAAACTTAATCATGAGCAAAATGTTAAGAGATGACAGAGCTGGCCACAGTAAGGTCACCCCGTGTCCCTGCCAAACATAATACAGCCTCTCGCCTTCGCCGGATTGCCAATCCCTGCCACAGGGACCCCGAGGCGCTTGCAAATGGGGACCGGAGCCTGTCCATGTGATAATTAATCCATGGCACTCGGTAAAGACTGCCAAATCCGCCATATGGTAGTTTTATGACCTGGACTGCTGTTATCTCTGGAGGAAGCTAACATCGCAATCTCATTTACTTGTTATCTGTGATTAGAACTTGTATTTCTACAGGGTAAAATGTAAGCATAGGGAAGAAGCCCAGGATTCCCAAGCCCCAAGATATTACTATCGAACTTTCTGAGCAAAAGGGTAATATGGTCAATAGGTGCAGGAAAAAGTACTAATATGTGCTTTGCAAAGCTTGGACCCAGTGCAGAAATCTGATGCACATTTTTATAAGGATTCTGCCGTATTACACTAGAAACATGTTACCTCAGAAGGCAAGAGGGGCCACCTCTCAGAAATTTCCTGGGGTAGTATCAGAGTTCCCCCTCTTTCGTATTTCTTAGGAATGGACGGGGTAGATGCTCTTGATCAATTTTTTTCTACACTGTCACAATTTGGGTGGAGCCACCCATAGCATTTTCAGAAGCGCTTTGGACTTTGATGAACTCTCAAAAGAACTGTATTGAGAAACAAAACTTGAAAGGGATTCATACTGCCATAACTGCAAAGAGCAAGCTGTCCTTGTTGTTTGCTCGGGCTCCACCCTGAGGACGAAAGGCTCCAGTTCTTCCCCAAGTTCGTGTGATCTGTGTGTGTCTGTACCTTCGCTCTCTTACTCAAGGAGGTACACTGTCCGAGAGGAGACTGGTGCAGCTTTTGTATGATGTGGTCAAGTTTGTGAGAGGAAACAGAAGACCTCTGGTGTCCTCTAAAGTAATTTCTATTGCCAGCCCTGGGCTAAAGACTGCCAGTTGCCTTCCTCCTGAAATCTATTCTTCCTTTGTGATAAATAGCCAACTGTATTCGAGGTGACCATGAACTCAGGTGATACCCACAGCCATACTTGGAGCTAACACTGGCCATTTTGGTCCACGAGATGCAAGTTGGTGAGTGGAACTTGAAAGCAGGACATCTAACAGTTCTCTGTTTTCCTCCTGCTTTCCGTCCTTGCGCTTTCTGGCATGCCATGCAATGGCTGGCGTTGTAACAGACATAACGTACTCCACGCAAGCCTGTGGATTTTGAAGACTCGTGCTAAGTAAAGGTGGAAGAACAGAAAGAAAGGAGTCTGAAATTCTAGGGATATGTGAAGCTACCACGTTGCCCCTGGAATGCTCACCACTAGGCTCTGCTTGCTCAGAGAGAAGTACCTTCTCCATCTCGTTAAAAGTCACAGCCCCTCAGCCTTTCTATCAGACCACTCTGCATCCAATTCATCACTAACCCAAGCCCATATTATGTCAAATTCTAGAAGTAAAATATTTTAATTCAAGTTTCCCCTTGCTTTCTTGGAGTTGTTTGTGGCATAGAATCAGAGGTGGGGTCTGAGACCCAGTCCTTGGTGCCCTTCTCTCTTTATGCTGCACCCACTGACTTGTCCTCACTGTCATCTGACCTGGGGTTGTGAGCCGCATGGAGCAACAGATGCCTCCTAATTTTTCTGACCACAGGATTGGTTTTCTTCTTTTGTGTCCTATTACTACACCCACCCTCTATGGAAAAGGAAATGCTACTTCCAAATATTTCTTGTTTGAAAGAAAAGCCGTAAGGTTTCTCATGTACAACTGCCCAGACCCTACTTGCACATGTGCTTTTCCTTGCGCAAGTGCTCAGGCAGCCAAAGCAGAGATTTCCCCATAATCCCACCACCCCGACATGGTCACGAGCCTACCACGGAAGTGCCAGCTGAGGCCGTGTGGGCAGATATAAGGTGGTGTTTATTATAATTCACTGCTGTATTTTAGATTATTACAAATTTTAGCCCCTGGAGATGTGCAGTGCTTAGTTCAAGATCCGCTTCGCAGTGGACCGGGACACGCCCATGCACAGCTTCTCCAACAAGAGCCTCCTGATAGCCTGCAGGCCCCACCTGGAGACGCAGCGGTGTCATTCAGTGTGCAGAGTAGAGAATCCTTCTCCTGGTACGTTGGCAGTGGGGGCCATGAAGGTCTACCACCCCTATGTCACCTTGAAAGAGTCATAGAGTGAAGACCACTTATTCCCCAAGAGATTCCCCAGATACAGAAACCACTCTCCCTGCTTGTAGTGAGTTTCTGTCCGCGTGCACTACAGAGCTGTTCTGATAACATGAGGAGCTGCTTGTCTGTGGGCATCTTACATAAACCCCTGTCCCTTGGTACTCATGGGGAGTTGGTCCTTGGATTACTTCAAGGGTCCCCAAATCTGCAGAGGCCCCAGTCCTTTGTACGAAACTGTGTCATATTTGCATATCACCTCAGCCCACCCTCTCATAGACTTTAAATCATCTCCGGATTGCTTATAATGACATGATGCCAGCACACCACTTCATTCATGTCAGTCCAGGGCAGTGTTCGCTGTGGCAAATGCGGGTTTTTTTTTTCCTTGTAACTATCTGCTATTCCTTTTTCAAATACTTTGATCTGCCTTTGGTGGAATCAGCAGATGTTAAGGGTGGATACGGAAGGCAGATGGTACATTGATATAGTTGCGCTGCATTTTGTTGCTTTATTGTGCTTTGCGGATGCTGTTTGCATACATTGAAGGTTTGCGGCACCCTGTGTGAAGCAGTTTTGTCCGGGCCAGTTTTGCAATAGCTCAGAAGATCCTGTACTGTTTTTAGCAATAAAGTATTATTT
Source organism: Fukomys damarensis (assembly GCF_012274545.1). NCBI lineage: Eukaryota > Metazoa > Chordata > Mammalia > Rodentia > Bathyergidae > Fukomys > Fukomys damarensis. Next base: position 9,130,737 of record NW_022900934.1, on the reverse strand, counting down.
AATTTTTAGGCATAATGGTATTACGCTCTTCATAGACTACATAGTAGCAATATAACTTTTGTATACACTAAGAAACCAAGGCATTCTGATGACTCACTTTACTATATTTGCTTTTTTGTAGGGATCTGGAACTTAATTAAACCTTTAATATTCTGAGATATGCAGGCATGAATATATATATATATATATATATTTATTTATAGGTGGCAAAATGTATAACATATTTTATATTATTAATGTTATCAATTTATAATATATATTATTGATATGTATATTCCTAAAGTCTACATATAAATATAAATATATATACATAAGTACATTTATATATACATATGTTGTATTTTTACATTAGTGCCTTATACACCTATCTTGCTACTTTAGTTCTCATTATGTCTCTTACAATCTTTTAAAATGTACGTGTATAGCCAGGCGTGGTGGTGCACGACTGAAATACCAGCACTTGGGAGGCTGAGGCAGGAGGGTCACTGTGAATTTGAGACCAGCCTAGGCTACAGAATGAGTTCCAGGTCGGTCTCAACTACATAGTGAGACACTGTCTCAGAAAATTAAAAAAAAATGTGTGTGTGTGTGTGTGTGTGTGTGTGTGTGTGTGTATGAATATGAATTGAGGTCAAATTTATATATAGTAAGATGCACATATTTTACAAGTATGATTCCATGAATTTTGACCAATGTATCCGCTCAGTGTGACCACAACTCTAGTTCATTTCCATCACCCTAGGCAGTGCTTGGGGGACAGACCAAGAGTTGTTCAGAAGCCTTAAAAGTATGTGCGTGCCTGGCAGCTTTGTAAAACGCAACCCACTGCTGACGAGGCCTAGGAGTGGGTGTCTGGCAGGGAAGGTCAGGGTGTTGACACGCACAGGAGAGTCTCAGACCCACGACCTTCCTCCTGCTGGCCCATTGTGTGGTCACCCTCAGAAAGAAAATCACATCAGGCTGTTTTGTGCAGAAATATTCTGATTATGTGAACCAGATCATGTGACCTGCGATAAATCACCCTCGGTGTCCCTTGGTATTTTGAAAACTGATGAAACCGCTGATTCTTGGCTCCTCACTTTGTATGCAAATGATGAATTATAGATGGGAAATAAGAAAAAGAAGGCTGTTCCCAATTTGCCGGCTTGAAGTGAAGTGGATTAGAGAAAGAAAACTGCGACTCTTGACTATTTACTGTGACACTGCTTAGAAAAATTCAAATCCCAAAGACTCAGTGTCTCTTGGGACATTGTTAGCCTTCTGCAGGAATTATTAAAATGTACAGAAATGTAGAAGCCGCACTTTATAATAATTAATCAGGGTCTGTTGATTAATAAAGCTCATTTTTTAGTCTCGATGATTCCGAGTATCATCCAAAGGACAGTGTCCTTGTCATTTTGATTAAGAAACCAGACTTTGCGGTGGAGGGAAGGACAGGAACAGCAGTGCTTCCTCCATCTCCCCATAAAATAAATATTGAATGAGAATATTAACTCGTTAACCTTGACAACAATTTGTAATTTTCATAAGGGGGGAAAAACTCGCATATTCAGCAAATAAATCGCTGCGGGGATTTCAGGAAAAACAAATTGGCGAGGATGTAGAATATGCTACCATATGAATTCTGTCATTTTTATGGGCCAGGGTGATTAATTTGTTTGTTTAGGTCCCTCAATGAAGCCCACAAATAGTGTAAGGTGTCGGGAGCAAGTTAACTGTTATGTCTGGTGTGGAATAGTCAAGTGACAGCCGGCGGGGGGAGATCATTTTGGGGAAGAGAGTTAACCGGTCTCCCAGCCTTGAGTTTGAATTCCATACCAGAACCCACTTTACCTGGGGTGAGCTGCTGGAGCTGTAATTTCACTCTATTAATAGTTTAAAGCTTGTTTTAACAGATAACCCCTTTCTCTGGGCGACTACGCCGGAAAATCATTAGGCGGAATTAGCAGTACCAGCCACAGCTTTTCCAGGGTTATCTAATTATTTTGAACTCAATTTAACCAGGACTAGAGATAAAATAAATAACCCATGAACTATTTACCTTGCCAGTTAGAAGCTTCTTTTGTCCATTACAAAAAAAAAAAAAAAGAGAGAGAGAGAGAGAGGGAAAAGAAATGAAAAGAATCAGAGGCCAGAATCCAGCCTTCTTTTCCTAATTTTGCAGTTGCATGAGGCCCGGAGGTGGATTTCTTCCCTCTTCTGACCTTTCACACCCCTGTAAGGGTGTCATTGTTGAGGTGTTCTCCAGTGTGCGTGCATTCAGCATTCTGCCTTCCTCCCAGCGAGCTTGTCTTAAAATGCACCGCTCAGGGACTTGGGATAATCCACAGTTTTGTTTGTAAGCTTTGTTTGCTCCCTTTGCTGGCTCTGCTGCCACCCTTCATAGGGGATTGAAGATTTAACGCTGCTATTTTTAACTTTTTTGGACATTGACTTTTTGAAGGAGAGACACGAATTAGTATATCCGTGGCACGGGGAGGGTAGAGTTAAGTGAAATAAGTGTATTTCATATCTGCTGAGAACAAAAGGAACAGAAAACAACAAGGGGCAGAGACGACAACCCTTCAAGTCAGTGCCTTTTCCACAGCACCTGGCTGGCACGTCCATCCTGGCTTTGCCACTACCCAGAAACTGGGCCTTGGGAAAGTTTTTTTTTTTTTTTTTTATCTCCTTGGCTCTGTCTCCTGTTTTGAAAAATGGGTCTAATGACAAAGCCTACATTACACGGTTGATGTTAGGAGTAAATGAAACACTAACAAAGTCCCTAAGGTAACAGTGGCGTGTACACACTTAATCACACTTAATCATTCCAAAGTGTTAGCTACTGATAGCAGTGACGAAGGTGGTGTGGTGGTGTGGATGTGTTTGTAGGTTAAGAACGGGGAGAGAAAAGTGGCAGGAAGAAACACGGACATTGATGAAGCCAGTCCCTGGGAGAATAGAAGGGAAATCAAGCAGGAAGACGAGGAAACTGACTTGGGGGCATGGGAGCAGAACTAAAGAGAGTAGGTGGAAATCGAGACGCGTACGTTAGCGATGACGAAGGGCAGGCGAGTGAGTTCACGTGTTCGATTCTCCTCTGCAATTACAGGTGACAAGGGTCACACTGGAGAAGGGTGGGCAACATGAGAAGCGGATGTGGTGAGAGGGGACAAATCTCCAGCTGGCAGAGAGTACTGAGCAGCAGACTAGAGGAGAGACTTGGATCTACAACCAACCTCTGAAAGAGTGTGCCGTGGGGACCTGTCCCTCGGGAGGGTTTCGCATGAAAGTCATGGAACCTAATCATTAGGCAGATCGATTCCCTGCTAATAGCAAAGGATAAGAAATAAAAAGATCGATGGCCAATCACATCATACGTTTGAAGGAAAGCCATCTCACGGTGGTGCACAGTGCTCAATAAATATTTTCAGGTGTTGATTCTTAACTGTCTTCAGGTGTCTCAGGGATAAGGTTGGACAGTCATAGTTTTACTGACTATCTTAATGGATATTCAAAAGCAAACAATAAAACCCGAAAAGTAGTGTTGGCCCGAAATATAAAATAAATACCCTAGCTCCTTAATAATAAATAAATGAATAAGTAACAGAAGTAGGGAAGGAGACAAATAATGTGGCATAGAAGAGTTCCAATCAATTTATATAGATACAAGGAGGTGGCACACAACACCCCACTCCGTAGGTAAGGGGCATCCAGAGAAACTTCCAGAAAGCACAGGAAAGAAAAAGAGGAAAGGAGTCAGTAGAGTAAAGAAATCCAACAGACACTACCTCGATGACGCAACCATGGTAAATATTAAGAGTGATAAGTTATAGGGACCTCGGATGGGATGGGGTGAGAATGGAATTTTTATCTGTGTGGTTTTTCTCCCCTCAACCCAAAACTACCCCGTGATAATCCTGAGAAGTCACCGGCCACATTCCAAGTGGAGAGCATTGTACAGAACATCCGGCCTGTATTCTTCACCGCCTTTGAGGTCCCCAAAAACAAGGCCCATCTGAGGGCCCTTACAGTCAGGAGCCCAGAACATCTGGTGACAGCCAAGGAGACGGGTGACTAAAGTAAAATGAGATACTGCAGGTAGGATCCTAGGACCAACAAAGACATGGGGCAGAAATGGAATAAAGTAAGTAAGAACTTCAGTTCATAAACTATTACTTCATTAAATGTGGAAATGCACCACACTAATGAAAGAGCTCAATAACCGCGGAAACAGTGTATGGGGCATGTGGGGATTCTCTACTGTCTCTGGAGTTTTTCTCCTAAATAAAAAGTTTATATTCATAAAAGCAAACAATCAAATATTTTTATGGAAGGCTAGGGATAAAAAGAAGCATTATATCTTTAGCACAAGGAAAGTAGAGTTCAGCACTAAAAGGGAGATAAAAATGTAGGTGAGTTACCAGAGCAGGTGCCAGTGCTACTCTCTATGCTTTGCAAAGATTCTAAAACAAGAGAGTGGCACCTTCTGCCATGGGAGCATTCTAGGAATCCCAAGTACTCAGGAGGCTGAGGCAGGAGGGTCACAAGATCAAAGATAGTCTGGGCAACTTAGCAGGACTGCATATGAGGGTAAAATTTTGACAAAAGCAACAACAAGTTCTAGGCTGCCAACCAGGGACTTCTGATTCCCCTATTCCTTCTCTTCTTTTCTCTTCAGGGGTTTGCTTAAATTCCCTTGGCAAATGCCAGTCAACTTTCTGTGGTTCATAGAACTGGGATGACTTTGTGAGTTCAGGCGAACCTCTGAGAGTAGAATCTAACTCATGCTCACACTGCAAATGCTAGTTTTCATAGCTCTTATTTTTTCCTTAACAATATAGTTCAAGTCATGCTCAAAGTAATATATTTAACATTGTTAGATCATTCTTTAATTGGTAAAAAATTTGCATTTTGGTTAATATCTCTGTATATGAATATGTGCTTCTCTAATTACTCTTTTTGGATAAATTAGCAGAAGCGATTTGTTATTTATTTTTGTATCATCAAAGGACAGGAAGAATTTTAAGCCACTTGCAGCATATTGTGAAATGACTTTGAGATAAAGAGTAAGCCATTTTATGCTCTCACGAGTCACATGAAATGTCATTCTCCAGCAGTGCGTATTGTGCTGTAGTCTTTTTTTTTTCTAAATACCATAAACCTCTTTCTATGTTTGAGGAAACCCTTTATTTCTGAGATAGCGGGCATTTCCTCCGATTGCTGCTGAAAGTGCCTGCCGCATGTTGCCTTGAAGCTAAGATGCTGCCCAGGCTCTTCCAGAGAGATGCCCAGGCTGGCCCAGAATTTGAATGGGAAGCGGGTACCCCAAGGGCATTTCCTCAGGGGCCGTGGGTTCTGAGCATCAGATCGGGTCCCGGCAGAGGCCTGGGAGGGGCTCCAGCAGCAGCTAAGACCCACAGAATGCAGAACAGGCAAGCCATGCGACAGCCCTAGAGCTGGACCGATTCTGCAGGATACCTGCGGTCATGCTAGAGCTGCTAGCCCTGGTCCTGATTCTCCAGCTTCCTCACAAAGGCTGTGAGTAACCCAATAACATTATGATAAATTACCTTCTTGCTGAAATCAGCCCAAATATGTCACTGCTGCTTGCTGTGTGGCCCATAATGTTCATATACACGATCTTACCATCCCTTGGTGGTACTGAGTATTCAAATAGTTTTCATCTCTGCCCATATGTTAGGTGAAAGTCTGACATGTCTTTGTTGTAACGATCACTGCTGAGTTTAAGAATGTTTTCCCGTGTTTCCTAATCAACTGGATTTTGCACTCTTTTTGCCACATAGAATATGCCCCATTCTGCCCATAATAAATGAAGCTAGAGATTCTCAACAGAGGAAGAGGACACACAAAAGGTAGTAGTTCTTTGCCAGGGAGAGTTAGTTTTCTTCTTTTCTTCCATTTTTCTGCATTTTCTTTTTTCACAGTATCATAGGCAGTGTTTTATGTATAATTTCTACATGCTAGAAAATTTCCTAAAGGATTTCTATGCATGTTTTTAAATTTCATCCTCCCCTTCAAAAGCCCTATGAGACAGACAGCTCTGTTATCCCCATTCTATGGATAAGAAAACTGAGCCACAGAGACGTTATTAATTCATAGAAGTTACCCATCTAGCAAGGTATGAAGTCAGAGTTATAACCCAAGCAGCCTAATTAAATACATGGAAGCCATTCCCATTTCACTACATTACATATATTTTTTCTACATTGATTAAAAATGAGCGACTACCATGAAGCCCTAAGGAGAATGACTATAAGAGCAGATCATCAAATTTGCTCGGGAATCTTTGTCAGCACCAATCTGTCACTGGGGTGGTTGTTTTGACATAGCTGTGGCCATAGCATTTCAGGCTCTGCAGTTTAGTAGGAATTCAAGTTTCCTGGAGATCAATGGAACCTGTAACTCTTTATGTGTATCCTTGCCATAGCTTATTAAATTGAGGCGGTGGGGAAAGTGCCCGGGGAAGCACTCATTCAGTTACAGCAGGTTTCATTGACTAATGCCAACGATAGTTTCTGTTCTGCTTTTGTTTCTCAAAGTGCTAATAGCAAGATTCTGTCCCTGCAATCCTATTACTGGTGGCAATGGAATATAATCAGGCAGCACCTGCAGGATAAGTCAAAAGATTAAATTAAGTTGGGATTTGAATCCCCACTAAACACAGAATCAAACAAAGATTAGATTTCTGGACCCCAGTCTCAGAATGGCTTTCAAGGGCTTCTCTTAAACAACAACAAAAATATATCATTACTCACTTTGACCACTGGCATGTGAAGAGGAAATGCAGACAAAGAGAGATGAGGGAAGGGAGGGACCGCAACTACACAGAGCCCAGCTCTTTACTCCCCGAGGGCTTGTCGGCGTCGGACAGCCTGTTCATTTCCTGGCTGGCCCTGGAGAAGTCCTGTGTTGAAGCCACATGGGACACATCGGGAACCCAAAGTCCCTGTGGTCTCCTCGAGATCCCTCTCTCTGCTTCTGAAGTCAAATTAGCCCATGCCCATTTTGGGTAAAAGTCATCGAGACGACACCAAGAGAAAGCTGCTATTTAGGTAAGAAGTGGCCATCGGGTTGGTGGGGATGTAGGAGCTTTTCTTTCATAGGTTTTCCTTTTGCCATTTTCTGCTTATTGGCAATAGTCTGCTACTTCTGAATACAGTGTATATCACCACCTTTAAAAAGCGAATACATTACATGTGGTTAAATATTGGTGGTAATTCCTACAACTGGAAATACTTGTCTCAACTCCTGCTCTTCTCCTGCAATGACTTCAGGGTCGTGGGCTTTCTGAAGGCATCTTTACATCACAAGGACATTCCTAGTTCTGGAGACTTAATTTCTTGTGTAGTCCTTTTCATATGAAAATATAGATTATAAGAATTGGGAACAAGAAACCCACAGTCAAGTGAAGATGTAGATGCCTGAGGAAATCATAGATTTGTATACATCAATGACCTTCAGAATCACATTTGAGTCTGAAAATGTGAAGATCCTAACTATTGTAGAATACAGAGTCTACCAAAAAAAAAAATTGTACACACTGCTACAGTTTGCCATACTAATAAATGTCTGGAAGTTCAGGGCCACCATTGGGAACATCTCTTATCATTGTAGAGGCCAAAGGTATCTTGTACGAATCTCATGATGTCTCCATAAATTTAGAATTAAAATATTTATACAAGCTTTTTTCCCTGATGTATACATTTTTGGTGGACTCTATATAAATCAAAAACATTGAGTATTATAAGGATAACTAACATTCACTGATGTTAATATAAATTAGGAGCACCTCTCAGAATAGCACAGACACACATTGACTGAACCCTACTAGCAGCCTCATGAGGCAGATTGGACTCTCAGAGGAAGACCCCAGGCTGACACAGAGAGAGGCTCCTTGCTCACTCATACAGCTGGCTGGCAGAGGAGCTTTGGGTTCAAATCCCAGTGACTGGAAACCAGATCCCATACTTCTTGGTAGTGACGCAGCACCAAAAATCAATTTATGCCATCCAGTCCCATTCTTCGTCTGTTATGTTGCAATCCAAAGCAAACAATTTTCCTCCTTAGCAGAAATTTGCCTCCATTCATTTGGGAGTCACATTTGCCCATTACAATGCTCATTATGCTTTGCTACTTCCCTCGCATCATAATGACTTCTACTCTGTCTTTGAGGTGCCGTACTTTCTTTTGATTTCAAGGTTGGAGTGGCTGTCAGTCAAAGTTCCTGCCTTCGTCAGCTTTACCGTTACTGGGATAAATCCCCAGCATCCATGATTTAAAGAAGGAGAGGTTTACTTTGGCTCATTGTTTCAGAGAGTTCAGCCCATGGCTGACTGCTTCTCCAAAGCACAGACATATGGCGGAAGGGTGTGTCAGGGGAAAGCTGCCCACCTGATGGCATCCAGGAAGCAAAGAGCTTGCGGAAAAAATCAGCAGAAATGACAAAAATCACAGATCAGATACCATCCCCACAGTTCGGCCCCCATGGGCCTCCCAGTCACACCTAAGAACGTGCTTTACTAATTGCCCAGATGACTCTGAAGCCAGTCAAGTGGACAATCCAGATGAGCTGTCATGTGGTCCTCCACGCCTTGGCCAGAGGCGTGCAACCCAAGCTAAGACAGATAGTTATACCTCCTGGCATTGGGAACTGGATAGGGGTGACTTGCACCCTGGCTTATCCTGGACCCGTTCATGCAGTATCTTGTATGCAATCCTGGTTCCTGTTCTTTTTGAGATCTGATCCTACAATTTTTGTTTAGATTTTGTGCTCTCTTGAACACTTCTGGTACGTTGTCTCTATTTTTTTCTGCTTAACGTACCAAAATGGGTTTCTGTTGTTAGCATCCAAAGAATCTTATGGATATGCCTATCACGGTGGACATGGGTTAAAGAAGCAAAAGATATTTTCTCCATGGAGGCTCTTCTTTTATATCCTCCAAATTAGAAATAATGGGGAAGATGTATGTATTGAGTGCTTATTGCGTGCAGGTTCTATGCAAAGTGCTGTCTGTACATTCTGTCCTGAGGAGGAGATGGCTTACAGATGAAACGGCCCAAGAAGAGAAGTGGGTGGTGTTGGAGACATCAAAGCCAACCCAGCCTCTTCACAGGTACTGCCCCTGCTGCAGAATTTTGGGAGTGGTGGGTCACTGGTGTCTCCAATTCAAAACAAAGACTGAACACAATGAGCAAGTACTCTGCTCTATGGGCTTTTTGTTAACCCATAAACCCACCCTGCAGGTGGATGTAAGACCAACTTCCAGGGACACCATCCCCAGTTCTTCCTATGGTGTCACCTCCTGTCCTCACTCAGGCCTTCGCTCCGGCAGCACCTGCTCACGGAGGATAAAATCATCTAAAATGTTCATCCTTTTCCAGTCACCTATTATCCTCGATTTTTCCTTCTGACCCCCACAAGTCACAGAAATTATATTCCTGTGTTTTCTTGTGTGTGATGTCACCCCATTAGAATGCAAATCCCTGGGACTACGTCGTTCACCTCATTATTTTGGACCCACAAAACTATTTTTGATGCAGAGCAGACGCTGAATCCGCCCCCCGTCACCCTATCCAGAAAGCATACATATATATACTTTTACACTAGCTTGTAATCCCTTCACGTTGATTATGTAGAATTGCTAGCTGGGAGTTGTGATTCACCTAGTTACCTCAGTATGTTTGTTTTGTCATCTGTAAAATGGGGATAGAAGAGCACCTGTGATAGTGCTATTAGACTGTGTACACAAGGTGATTCCTACACAGCCCTCGCCTCTGTGTCTGCCTGGAGCTGGTGTCTATGGGAAGCAGGTGGCAAGGTGAAGAAACTCTTTCATGTGTGGTTTTTCTTCACTCAACCACTATTTGGACAGACCACAACTGACTCTTAGGCATAAAAATGTCAAATTGCACACTCATGGGGGGAAAGAGTTTTTTGTTTGTTTGTTTGTTTGTTTTGGTACGGGGATTGAACTCAGGTCCCTGTGCTTGCGAGGCAGGTGGTGGAACCACTGAGCCGAATCCCCAGCCATTTTTTTTTTTAATAAAACAACATTGAGAAATTTAACAGATTTAGAAAATGGGAAGTGTGCAGTCCTGGGTATTTTCTTTTCCCTGTCTCTCATACCGCAATCATGGACAATGATTGAGCATTTTCCAAAGCCCTCACCTAGGCTGGGCATTGAAAAGTCACAGACAAAAGACTGAGTATCTTTGGTCACAGAGAGATGAGCCATTAGATAATAACAAGGCAGCCCCAGAGCTTGAATGCACTGTGCCCATCCTCCTATCCAAGAACCTATTCCTGATGGTGAACAAGTAGGGAACAAGATTGATTCCCAGCAGAAGCTATGGGTGAGACTGGGCATCAGAACATCCTCAGAGGAGCTAACCTCTGATATAAGGAGAAACTGAATGAAGTGAAGACTCTTGATTCCAAGTAAATGGTTTTGCCATTAAAATGGACTATAAAATGTGGGTCAGACAAAAGAAACGCTGAAGGAGGATGCTTGGTTCTCTCAGGGGTAACTTTCATATGACTGATAGCTTGAAATGTGCAACAAGAACCAGGAGGTACGGGGACATAGCCGGTAGAAGTGTGTGTTCATCTGCATTTTAAGAGACTGGCTGGTGTCTGGCTATGTCTGATCCTCCTCCAGAAAGAGAGCAAATGTCTTTGAAAATGTGGGTTCTGTGTCTGCCGTTGATATTCCCCCCACTCTCACGCACACAGTGCTGTTGCACACACACCATGAGGGCCCAGGGGCATCCCTGCTGCCAAGAACCCCCTTCCCCAGTCTTGCTCCTATCTGAGAGCAGATGAGCTTGGCTCTTAGGACAAGACCCAAATATCAATTTATCCCTGAAACACACACACACACACACACACACACACACACACACACACACACACAGTGTGAAAATCATTCTAAGCATCCTTCTGTTTCAAAGAGATTGTAGAGGACAATTTGAGTCAGGGAAAAACCCAAGCATTTTGTTTCATAAATAGAATTGGTGTGGGAGTTGATTGTTTCCTCTCCCGAGGGGTAAACATTTTAATTTAATAACAGTCAGAAAGTGCCTAAATGTTCTTTAGAAAAAAAAAAATACGGCATTCCTAGGAGGGCAGAATCTATTCACTTGCTGAATACTTGGAATAAGGACTTTCATAGCAGCGTTACTCAAAAATACCAACCAAAATATTCTAAGCGACAAAAATTTTGCTAAGAACATTAATGGTAGTTATCACTTACTGGGAACTTTTAATGTACTGTATCATATATAGCAGGTGCTTTGTGTATATTTATATATATATTAGTATATATTTGTATATATATGTATTGTACACACATTTGTACATATTGTCAAAGTCCTCATATTGAGCTTATGAAGTAGAATCATTGTAACCCCCATTTGATAGGTAGATAAATTGCAGATAAGAGAATTTTGTAAACTTCCAAGGAAGGGACAGAGCAGGAAGTGAAATTCAGGTCTACCTGCCTGACTTCAAATGTGTACATATTCGTATTAATCACCATTAGAAACAGCAGATCTAACAGAACCTTCTGAGGGAGGCCATAGATTTGTAAAATCGTAAAGATTGAAAGATGAATCAAAATAGGAAAAATAATTTACACAGTATTTATTAAGAGAATGCTGCCACAGCTAAGGCAACAGAAGTGGAGTGGCCAAACCAAGAAAATAAAATTATATGTGTGGAAAGAAAAAAGAAGACTACAACTCCATGCACACAAAGGGAACCTTTATGTTAATAAAATTTGGTCATATTTGTGGCTGCTTGTTTGTTGCTATAGCTTTATGAAGAGTGTGGTTGTTTTCTATACAACCATGTATAGAAATCATCAAGCCTGAGAAGGACACAATTGGGAGCTTTAAGTTATTAGCTTCATCTATAGCTGATCAGTTCTGCCTTCACCTTTTTGTCCATAGCCAATGACAGCCTATTCAGGACAGTTTTCATAAACTATTTAAATTTAACCAACAAAGATGTAGCCAACAATGACTACTACTTTAGGACTGTTTATTCCAGGCTCTAGTTTAAAGACTTTCCTTGTATTAATTAATTACAATCCTCATAATAACTTCATGAGGAAGGTACTCATTACTGTTTCTATGTTTTTAGAGAAAGAAGCAAAGTAAAAAGCAGTTAAGTCACTTATCCAATGTTTCCCAGCTAAGAAAGGTCAGAGTTGAGTTTCAGACCCAGTGTTCTGGTCTAGAACCCATGTCCCTAACTATTCTGATGATATGTTTGGATCAGAGGTTGGCCCATCGATTCTAGAAAAGCCTGAATAGTAAATATTTTGGCCCTTGTGGGATATAACAGATCTATCACAACTTTCCCTCTCTGTTGTACATTACAGCTGTTTTTGTCATACCAAAGTGACAATATAGGAAATATCAGAATGAATGTGCAAGGCTGTGCCAATAAAACTTTATTTGTAAAAACAAGCAGAAACCTAGATTTATACACAATTGCTCTAGAATTTTTTATATTGCACACAAAGGTTAGAATTCTTGTTCTCTTATATAGGCCATTTTAGTCATAATTTGGAGTATTTTTTCCCACACAGGCCTTTTGGTATTTCCACATTTTATTGCCTTTACTTGAAACATTTCTCTTCCTCATGTTCAGTTAATGACCATATGGATGATGCTGGTACTTGCTGATGTTTACTGAATGTTTCTATGTGCCATTCACTATACGTCTTACTTCCATGTCATTGCCTTCACGGCAATATGTGAGGTTGGTCTCATCATTTCCTTTGTATAGGTGAAGGAGTGGAAAGCGGAGAGGTACATGACAAGGCGAAAGTTTGTCACTAGAACTAACTGTCTTCTTCCAAAAACATGTTGGTCAGCTTTCCGGTCTTCTGTTATTATAACAAACACCTGAGACGATTAACCTAGAAAGAGAAAAGACTTATTTTGGCTCCAGGTTTCAGAGGCTTCAGTCCAGGATTGGTTGGCATCATTGCTTTGGGGCCTGTTGTGAGGCAACACACCATGCCAGGAAGCATGTGACAAAACCAAACTACTCACCTAATGACACAAAAGGTAAGAAGAGGAAGGCGTTTGGTTCCCCTGGTCCCTTTCCAGGGCCTAAAAGCCTTCCTCCAGTCTCCACCATTTCAAGGTTCCACCACGTCTCAAAAGTGACAAATTCTTCAACATAGGGACCTTTCAGGGACATTTAAGACACAAAGTATAGCAGAATCTCATCTTACTCACTAAGCACATTTTCTTAAAATGTAATTTATACCCCGTGTGCATCAGAATTTTAAGGAGAGGATTGAAAAGCTGCATTTTAACCAACTTTCTAGATGACTCTTACTGAAATGCGATCAGCACAGTGTTAAGACAATGTGACCAACCACTTTTTCTGGAGGCTCTCTCAGACCTTCTAGGCTCAGAGATTTTTTTATGGGCCTCTGCAACTCTTGTGATTATTCATCTTACTACTATTGATCCCATGTTATGATCACCTAAATGCTTGTCTGTTTTCTTTAATAGTCAATCATTATGCTCAAAAGTAATGACCAGTGTCTCAGGTTCACTCTTGTACATCTAAAGTTTATCACGCAGTTAGAGTTCAATGTCTATTTCTCAAATGAGTGGATAAATTAATTAATAGATCTACTAAATGTATAACTTTTAAAATGATCATCATAGCTACATTTTCAATGTCTAGGGCATGCTTTGCATTATTTTCTTCAGGATTCCCTTTTCCTTTCTTTCGCCACTAATTCACGTATTCAATTTTTGGTAGACTTCAGTATGCATCCACCTCCCCACAAACAAAGGTTTCTACATGATGAGCTTTAGAAGTAAAAGAAGACAAACTAGGACATTTTCAGTAATTCAAGTAAGAAATTGTGATGGAGGGCAGTGGAGATGAAGAGCAGGGGGTGTGTTGTGTGCAGACACGCTGATGAGGGACGTGCGGGGAAGTTCAAAAGGGAACTCCAGGATGACCTCCAGTCCATCCACCGGGTAAATAGCACTGCCGTTATGTGGCAAGATGCGGAAAAATATAGAAGACACAATTTGGGGAAGAAAATTTAGGAAGTTCTAAGACATGCCGAGTTTGAGATGCCTATGTGCTCATGTAAATTCAGAAATAAAATGAATTCAATTCAGTAAAAATATCAGAGTTCAGAATGAAATTTAGAAGCTACTGACTATGGACGTTGTTGCAGACCATAGCACTGAATAAGATCACCTAAAGAAAGAGCACTGTTAGAGAACAGAAGAGAACTTGAGAACTCTATCCCCGACAGATCAACGTACTGAGCATTTGGGTCCCATGACATGAAGAGAAATCTTATGGGCCTCAGTGCCCAAGGTGGGAGAGTACTGGGCTAGGGTTTGTAATGAGATCAAACTTTCAATTGCCTTTGATTACGTCACAATTAAATCAGCTTTGCTAACTTCATATCTTGGGTAACATAGCGTATCCTCCCATCTCAGCTAAGTCTGCGAGAAGAAAGTCAGTGCCAGTGCCCACCGTGTCTACACATTCATGATATTCATCAACATACATCCCCTTAACGCACATCTGTCAGTTAATTCAGACCTTTCGAAAGGAAATAGTTAGAAACAAAGGGTCACCTCACTTTGCACATAAACTAGCCCAAAGAATACTCAGTTGATGTGCTAAGAGTCCCTAATAAAGACAGCAACCATCTGGCAAGCAACCCCTTAAATTGAAACAAAAATGTCAACACAAGCAAAATATGTGAAGTTGTTGATCATTGACAGACAGCCTGTTGATGGGCATCTATTTAGCTTTCAAAGCAGTCTGGCAGATAGATTAAAAAAATCCATCAGACCTGAAAAGCCTTAACAGGCCAAATTTCCCCGGGGGGCCTTTCTATATGGTACTTATCATTTTCAGAGCAGTGATAGCTCTGATTGTCCCAGGAATCATTAGCCTAAATAGAGCAATGGTGCCAGTGTGAGGAGTCATCTTAAACACATAATCGGGGCATATGTGTGTGTGCGGGCGTGTGTTTGTGCCATTGGTTTCAGCCCTGCAACTTGTTGGCTAATTGCTGTGGCTTCATTAAAGCTTTTCACTTGGTAATTACCTTCCTGCTGTCACGAAGTCCCTTCTTGTGAGCCCACAGAGGGAACCGGTGACCTCTGTCCATTTGCCAGGCACGTGCACGCTGTCCACAATCTCACCCCTGCCTCCGTCAGCCATCACTTTTCACTAAGAAAACCATCCCCGCCTAGTTTCTGTGCCCAGTGAAACTGCTTCCACGTTTGTGGCTTCCTAATTGGGCCTTGTATCTTTGGGAGGCAAAATAAATCCGAGTTGCTCCTGCTTGGCAGAAGCTAAAGTGAGAAGCCATGCAGATGTGGTTTCTGAAGAAGCAATTGATTTGTTTCACACACCACCTACCTTCTTGGAAAATTAAAAAAGCTCACTGACGAAGTGGCAATTGGTCAGGATCTCAGGAGGGTAGAAATACAGAAAAAAAAAAATAATTTCAAACTGTGAAATTCAGCCAGAGAGAGCTAATAGCCCACCCCTGACACACAGCGCTTGCCTTCTGGTAGACTCAGTGGAGCCTGGATATGTGCATGTTTGTGGATTTTCCTCCCTTTTTTAATTGGAAGGAGATATGTGAGAGTGCATGTCTCTTATTCTGACTTCCTCACTCTCGCTGCTTGTCCTGAACATCACCTGTGTCTTCCTAAAGGAGAGTTTGCAAACCTAGTCCTCATTATTTCCCAGACCATACAGTTCCACCATGCAGCAATCCTTGTTCCCACAGTTCTGGAGGTGGAAATGCAGTAATTAGCCACATCCCCCCAAAATGTTGGCCAAATGGCCAGCCCCTAATTTGTACACTCTCTGCAGAGGTTTCAGGGTCTCTTGAAATTTATTGCCATACTAAAGTCACCTTTTAAATGATGGATCATGATATTGGTGTGCTGCTAAAAATGTTCACAGCATTGTAATTTTATGCACTGGCAATAAACATGAGAAATGCATTTTGGGGTTGTTTAACATTAAAAATAGTGTTTTGAAAAAAATAAATTTAAGGAGAAATGCAGTGCTGGGGGAAAAAGACCATCTTCAGCCCTAGAGACACACACATGCATAGTCTGAAGGGCACATTGGATGGGGACCAGATTTTCAGCCCAGCCAGGTCAGCGGTGATTAACTAAACCTGCAGTGCATTTGGACAGTGGTGGGATCCACATCTTCATGCCAACGTCTAGCCATCAAGGGCTCCCCCTTACTGCTCTCTGAAGTGGCAGGGCTTATTTCCAGAGCCAGCCAGTGATTGCTAGGCAATTGGCAGCATTTCAACAAATCACCTCTTTCAGGAACAAAAAATGACATGGCACAGGCTGGTTTTCTAAAGAGCACTTTAGCCTGGTCACCGGGGCAACAGCTTGTGGACTTGGCTTGGCCTGGAGAGTTAATTCGGTGGGGTGGAGTCATGGTCATGCACTTGGCTCTGCTAATGGATGCACGTCTTATTAATGGCACCGGTGAGCAACCAAGAATAAGTCATCCTTAGAGACGTCACAAGGCTGACAGCCTAGGTCT
Organism: Fukomys damarensis; assembly: GCF_012274545.1. Lineage (NCBI taxonomy): Eukaryota > Metazoa > Chordata > Mammalia > Rodentia > Bathyergidae > Fukomys > Fukomys damarensis. Next base: position 9,114,146 of record NW_022900934.1, on the reverse strand, counting down.
GAATCTCCTCATACGGCTCTCTAGTGAGGTGAACTTGGCCCAGTTAATAATCCCTTTTGTTCCTCTATTATCCCGTCCATAAAATGGAGACAATCACAGTGCCTAACTTAATGGTGGTTTTGAGAATTAAATTAAATGCACCCATAAAAGCATATATACAAGGCACATAGTGAGGAACTTGTTATGCTTTTGGTAATGATGATGATAATAGATTGCACCCTTCTGACCCTGCACTATATAAAAATTATATGAAATCTCCCATAGGAGAAGTAGCAAGAACTGGATCCGGAAATAGATTTACTTTCAGCATCTCCCCTCCTTTCTCTACCTGGTAGAATCTTTGCGCTGTGGCTCCACTTCTTCTCTCACTTGCCAAAGGAAATGGAATGACTCATGGTCCATTTCTGTAGATGGTCCCCAGAATCTGGTCTTCTTTTACACATTTCACAGCATTTAATTGGTTGTGTGCTTTTCACAACACTTTGCAAACTACCCTCTGTGAAAAGATGTTCCTTATTTCTCCCTGTGCCCCACAGGGCATAGAGGGATTTCACAAAGAGCTTGGTCACTGTCTCCCTACTTTTTCAATGAGTTGGGAAGCAAATAGGACAATTAGGGGCATGCAGAGGGTCACCGGGCCTTGGACAAGATGATTTCTTGGAACTTCCTGAAAATTGGGAATATGTTTAACTTCCTTCAAATTTAAGACATGTGTAGATTCCACACCTGGTTCTTCCTTCCCTGTCTTGAAGAGAAACATTTAATAGTGACACCGGTGTGCATAGTCTCTTGCTACTCTAGCTTTCCCAGCTCATTTGGTTTTGGTTGTTACCACCCAGTCTGGTAAGTCAATAGGAGTAGTCACAAGGGCAGGTATCAAATAACTCTGGGAGAGAAAGGTATGCAGAAATACTCCTGTTTTCTTTGCTTATGACACATACCTAAAGAGCCTCAAAAACATTCTAAAATCACAGTAGCAATATTTTCACTAAATGATATAATGAATTGATATGATAAATATGGAAAATAATATAAACGTCATCATGTGAGAGAATGAAAATCTTACAGTTGGGTCACGTGAAAAACAATGGAAATGTAATTATGCTGTGAAGAGCCAGTAATTTTGCCTAATATCATGTCCAAAACAGCAGGCAAGCGGTCTGACACAGTAGTTCTCAGACTTTAGCACGTGGCAGAATTGTCCATAAAAACTGTTTAGAATGCAGATTTCTGATGCCAACCCAAAGACTGTTTCAATAGTCAGAGTGGGACCCAGAGAGCTAAATGTTAGTTTCCTCATATCCACTCAGAAACAATCTGCAGACCCCTTCTCTGAGAAAGACTAGTACAATGCGAAGGATTTGCTTATGCACCTGTGAAAAAATAAGTATGTACTACAAGTGTGTTTATAGGCATGTAACACCATAACATAGGCGCATTAAAATTCACAAGATAGAAATTATGCAAGTATTTGAAGATGAAAAAGCTCTTTTTGTTTACATTTCCCAGAGAATCTCTTCGGGTACCCCTTGAGGTGAGTGCCCCCACTCTGGAGGAAAGTGCTTCAAACTAGGGCCCATCAAATTTTAATGTGCATATGAATATCCTAGAGATCTTATTAAAAGGTATATTCCGATTGGGTAGGTCTGGGAGGAGGCTTGGTTTCTTGCATTTCTAACAAGCTCTCTGTTGATCCTGACAAGACTGGCCTGGGAGTCACAGTGTAGATTAGGTAGGTAGTAGGAAGTTCCATGGCAGTGTCTCCATTACTGACCTGATTTCCAAAGCGAACTGCAGTTTGAACTTCTCAGGGCAAGGTGTGGTGTGCAAGGCTAATAATCATGAACCAGCTACCCAAAACCTTCCATCTAGAAGACTTTCTGCAATTCCTTTAAGTTTCACTGGTGTGGAACAAGTGAAAGATACCTTGAAAGCCTCTACTAGCCCTGGCCCTTTATGCAATTTCTAGAAGGATTCTCTTTTAGCTTGTCTTAGATTAATAAGACAGTACTCCCTGAAGTCATAAACAATGACATGCCCGGATGTAGCAGTGGGCAACGTTATTCTCCCTGATTAAGCCTTTGACAGGCAGCATCTTCTCAGCAAGCCCCATGCCAGGTTTTATTAGTAAACTGGTCCTGCAGAATTTGCTCTCACCTACAGATACCCGAGCTCAGCAATCTTCCCATACATTGGTATGAACACATTTAAGAACACCAGCCGTGGAGATACCAACAGCAATAATTAGACACGTTTGCAAATCATAAAAGGATAAGTGTCATGTAGCCCCAGCCTTAATAAAGTGGAAACGGGACACTTCAATAATTAATTCATAAGAGCATCCAAGAAGGCAAATTCTTCCTGGTGCTCAAACACTGCAATTAGGGTTATCATGACAAGCCCATTTCAGATGAAATGGGAAATCTTCCATGTGCTTATTTAACAGACCTGACCCGTTCTAAAAGAAATGATTTCATTACTACGTCTTTGCGATCTGGACTACATCGGAACTCCAGAATATGCTCTCCATGATCCCAAAGCACATCATAGACCAAAGCCTTAGGTGGCTGCAACGTGAAGACATGATATGTACCCAGAGTCCACATCAGATTTCTGCCTAATATGTTTTAGTACAAGAGGGAAGCTTGATAACTTTGTATATGGTCACCTTTCTATCCTTGTAAATTAATCTAAAGAGGCCGTAATACACTTCAAGAATATTGGAAATTATGCGGGAGCATAGTGTGAACGTTGTTAATGTTTACCTCTTTATGTATTTCTTTAAATTTTTAACATATACTAATCACCCTCCCTTTTAGTTCAAAAGGCCCTGTTCTACCAAGCACTCCGTCCTTGGAACCCTCAATGAAGAGATAAGCAGGAGAATTTGTAAGAAGAAAGCTGTTTTTAGTGTCAACGATCTAAGTCTGATACAACTTGGCTGTTTTGTAGATTTCCTGTAGACTAATTTCCCTCGTGCACAATAGAGAAAACAATAATTATTGTTCAAAAAGATGAGATTCAAGTCCAATTTATTTTAAGGAGTTTAGTCGAAGGGCATTCAATAAAAGAGTAATTTATTAGTTTACTTCTAGATTCTGTCTTATTTCCCTACGTTATGCACAGAAATATTTCTGTCCTTTCTCCAACTAGATTGTGTTGAAAATGCAGCGCTGACCAAAAATCTGTCCTGTTAGGAGCACAGAAAGGAGGCCATTGGCTAACTGTGAGCGGAGGACTCAACCTGGGTGGAAGTTTACCGACCACTCCAGATCCCACTTGCACCGAGGCCCCTGCCTAATTTCTGGAGAGGGAAACGAGGATATCTGCTTGCAAATGAAATGAGTAGTAAGTGGGGGCGCCCCGGGACTTTGGAGGAGGCCGGCTTCAAGCTGAGCACAACTGAGGTCCCAAAACGCTGGAGGAAAAGCTATGCCCAGCCGTGGGGCTTTTGCACACTCACTGGCACCTCTGACTTTGAAGATGAAGAAAATAAACTACTTCGCACATATGTTTTGCCTGATCTGACCCACAGAACATCAGCACTTCCTGAAAACAAAGTAGGAGCTCACACAGCCAAATTGGAGACACGCAAGCTTACATCTGCACTGCGTGAATATTTGTAATAATCTTGCCATCATGACACAGAGCCATCGATGCTCTAAGACAGCGTTCTGGAAATCCTCTTCTATTAAATCTTGTGATCCTATAGGCATGGCTCCGTCACCACCACGACCACTCACAACGACAACAAAAAGTAACTTTGGGAGCTGCTACTTTCCAGGTCTCCGAGCTAGATATTCCCTTAGATTAACATATCAAAAGCCCTAAGATGTTGTGCCCTACAGAAATAAAGTTAATTTTTGGTTAGTCTCCAAGTTCCCAAACATAAATGACTGTAGAATGCTATCAAAACAAACTGCTGGCTTTGCTGCTGCCTCCCCCGCCTCCTTCTCCTCCTATTTCTCTCTCCTTTCTCTTCTTTCTCCCTCAACGGCCCCTTCATTTCTCTACCATGCCTAGGAGGGTCGACAGGGACAGCGTTGTAATGCCCACACTCTCTGGTACATCCTGCCTTGAAAAAGAATTACTGAACATGAGATTGCACTAAGGCTGAACTCTGAACATCATTTTGCTAGTAATCATTTTAAGTATCTCCTTTCACGCCAAACTCTCATAGGAAGGTGGGAGCAAACGTCAGACCAAGTATTGAAACGTGTGCATGGGCTGTCCTTAAGGCTTGTGGCCCTGGTGACTTTGAATGAGCGGCAGAGTTGGGATCAGGAATCAAGGTCTTTGCAAAGAAGCAGAAAATGAAGAGTGAGATTGGACCTTGTGAAAGGCCCAACCATACAAGAGCCCAGACCCTTGCTATTAATAGATATGGACTGCTTATTCTAAAGTGAACTGAATTTTTGTTTTTGTTCTTTATTCCCCACTTTTAAATAAACTTTTCATTTGAGAAAAATTAAAATGTACAAAAAAGTTGTAAAGATAGCACAGAGTTTCCATTTACCCCACACTCAGTTTTACCTATTACTGTCATTTTAGTGTGATATGCAGAGTTTGCCAAAAAAATGTACACACACTTCCACAGTTCAGTGTACTAAGAAGTGTCTAGAAGAAAATGGCCACCACTTTGGGCACCTCTTGCAATTGTAGAGGCCAAAAGTAACTTGCATTAATCTCATGATGTCTCAATAAATTTCGTATTAAAATATTTATGCAAATTTTTGTTTCCCTGATGTGTACATTTTCTTGGCAGACTGTATCACAATTAATGTACATTATAGTGAACCAAAGTCAATAGTTTATTCAGATATTCTTTGTTTTTACTTAAAGTTCTATTCCAGCCTCCTGTCCAGGGTACTATACTATACTTAGTCAGGTGTACATAGTCTCCTCCTGGCTGTGATGAGGAATCAGTCTGTGTCTGCTGCCATAACAAATTACCTGAGACTGGGCAGTTTATAAGTAATAGAAAATTATTCCTTACAGTTCTGAAAGCTGAGAAGTCCAAGATTAAGATGCTGGCAGATTAGTCATCTTGGTAAGAATGCTACTTCCAAGCAGAGCACTTAGGATTTAGTCACTTCCCAGAGGCTTTACCCTCTTAATAGCATCACCCTGGCAATTAAGAGTCAACATGAATTTTGGAGGGGAGTGGGCTCTCATATACCATGGCACATAGTTTCCAGGCTCTGTTTTTAAGGGTCCTTGACAGTTTGAGGGGAAACCAGTCAAGTATTTTGCACAATTTTCTCCCATGGGATTTGCTTAGTGTCATTTGAGTTGGAGTTGCGAGGAGGAAGACCACGGAGGTGAAGTGTCCTTTCCATCACACCGCACCAAGGGTACACACCGGCGTTGGTGAGCCTTGCCTTGGGCACGTGGCTGAGGGATTACTTACCAGGCTTCTTGCCTGTGGAGATATCCTCCCCCTCCCACGCCCTTTCCGCACTGTATTCTTTGGGGGAAAAAGTGCTTTGATAGCCCAGTGAGTGGGGAGTTACGTTCTATGCCACTGAATAACTACCTAAATTATCTGGAATTCTTCCTCTAATGCTGTTAGAGTTCAAATATGCTACTTAAGCACAAACTCAAACCTCAGGGATTTGATGCTCTAATTATATGGTTGGTTCTGCATTTTCTTTTTATATAAATATGTAACTTTTAAGATAAGTCACATTAATAGATTTACGCTCAATATCATTCAATGTCACGGCCGTGATTCAAAATTTAGGAAAAGATGAAGTTGGTGTAGAAAATTGTTTAGCTGAGAACAGAAGCCCATCAGAAAGAAATTCAAAATAAGCAAATGCTGAAGTGTGGGTGCAGATATGGGGTGTGATATTGTCAATATTAATATGCTTGATTGGGTTTCAATGTATATTTTGGACAGGATTGAGTTAGGATTTCCATGATTGAAATAGAATCACCCTAAGAATATCCACACATGTGGGGGATTTAGCTCAGTGTTGCTGCCACCTGCCTCGCAATGCAAAGTCCCAAGTTTGATCCCCAGTACCAAAAAGAAAGAAAGAGAATATCCACATGTTATATTCTGTGTCTTGAATGTCTCCTAAAGTCCCATGTGTTAAAGACTTGGTCAGCAGGGTGGAGCTACAGGAAAATGATGGGGACTTTTGGGAAGTGGGGCCCTCTCCTAAGTACCCAGGTTATTGAGGATTTGCCCCAGGAGGGAATTGTAGGACCCTAACCTTTTCCTCTCTGGCACTCTTTGGCTGTAATTGAATGATATTCCCCTACCATGCATTCCCACCATGACGGAAATTCCTGACCACAGCCCAATCAGTCAAGGACCAGAACATTATGAGCCCCCAATTATTCTTTTCATAACTTAATTGTTTCAGATACTTTGTTATCATGACATCAAGCTGACCAACTTACCATGAAATTACCTCTGTATGGATAAAACCTGAAAGGGTGACACTATTGTATTTTTACCTTCTTCATGGTTTTATTGGGTATTCTCACAGAAACTATATTTTGATTTTTTCAAACTTGAGTCGAGGCTAAATCATGTTGTGGGCCCTTGATTCTTTTTTGTACTAACATGAATTGTCAAAAATCTACCACTCTCCATTTCTTGTTCCAGTCAATAAATATTCATTGAATACCTACCACCCTTTAGATTTTGATAGGTGTTAATACTTAGAGGTGAAAAAGACAGATATCCTGTGGTCCACACCCTCATGGAGATTAAGGTCTACAAAAAGAAAGAAAGTAACCATATATCTCCCCAGTTGAAGACTGAGTGCACACTACAGGTTCACTCTTTCCAAATGAAACACTTGGAAATATTAGAAAATAATAATTTTTGAAGAAATATGTAATTTCACATGAAAATAAGAAATAGCTTTTGAGACTAGGTTTCCATCAAGGGTATTCCATTCCCAAAGGCAGAAAAAGCAGAAACAGGAGAGAGTCCATGGTCCAGTGGCAAGATGATTCACTGGAATACCAACTCAAGATCATTCACACCTGCAACCCTTCTTCTTAGACCAAGCGATAAGGAGGAGTCAATACAAGGTAGAGCGGAGAATGTAGAAACTTGACTGAGCCTGGCAGGAATGGGGTGGGAACATTCAGTAGAGCAGCTACAAAAATTCTCTGCTGCCGTTCCACACTAAAATCAAAGCCGCAACACCAAGTCCTATTCAGTGGGTGGCATACGAAAATGAATAAATCTCAAATACACAAATGGAGGTCGCAATAATGACCTGGTACTGAATGTAAAAGCCACGATAGAAAGTGAAACGGAACTTACACCTGAAGAAAAAGAGTAAATACAGCCACATCAGAGACTTTCAGCAGTCATAAAAAAGTAAAAGCACCTTGGTGAAGAGCAAAGAGGTGAGGAAGAAGGATTTCAGTATACTGGAGACCAATTTCCTCCCACTGCCTGGAAAGGTGGGCAGCGCAGGCTAAAGAAAAAAGACAATAGAGACTTGCATAATTTCAAAGTATATGGGAGGCTGAGAGGTCAGTGCCTCAGGGTGAGCAAAGACAAGGACTCTCTGGGGTTAGCCACTATTTATTGGGTATACACAATAAGTGGAGGGAGTATCGGGTGACCTAGGGGGCAGGGTGATCCTATGCTGATGCAAATCTCATGTTATTGAGGGCAGAAAGCATTCCCACAACAGTAGGTTCAATGAATTAAGCTGACAAGGAACTTGTCCTTCCCCAGGTAAAACCTTTCTCTTCTATGTCACTACTGGGTTCTCAAGGAACCAGGACGTCTTCAGCTGACCTCATCCTGCCTTGGAGTGCCACAGCTTCACAGGCCATTGAGGCCTCAGCTGTGATCGGAGGCAAAGCAGAGTCATGTTTCCACATGCCATAGCTCTCTCAGGCAGGGTGACACTGGGCCTCAGACAGCTATAGTCAGACTTTAATCATGAAGGGATGTTTGCCCCCAGTTCATGTAGAAATGCTCCCAACATTAGTAGACGAAATGACACAAGAAAGGCCGAGAGGCAAGTACAGTGTGACCCCATGGAGGAAACAGGAAATGTCCTCCTATGTATCTTCAGGAAAGTAGAAAACTGGGGCAGAGACAGTGGCGAGATGAAGCTAGCACGGTGCGAAAGTCCACTTTGCAGACCTTTTAAACCACGTCCAGTATCTGGACTTATCACTGTAGCAACTTTATTTCATTTAAGAATTTTAAGCAAAAAATGGGAATGGCCTTGACTGGTCTGTGAGTACAGATCGGGTGGTTAGCAAGCTTTCTTTGTGAAGAACCCAGATAGATAATATCTTCGCTTTTGTGGCTCCTATGGTCCCTGCAGAGTGACTTATTTCTGCCACTAAAGCACACAGCGGCTATGGATAACATATAAATGGATGAGCACAGGCAGGTTCCCCTCAAAAATTGAGTTTGTAAAATTAGGTAGATTTGGCCCACGGGCCATAGTTTGCTAGCCCCTTATATGATAACATAAGAGAGTGGAGAGAAAGAGACCCTTAACTCAGTTCCTGTAACCTAGTTAACTATAGAGACAGATTTTTAAACAATTCTTTTTCTTTGGAATCGGAAAAGATGAGCATCAGAAAGTGAGACTGCATTTGTCTTTTATTTTTGTTTTTTTCTGTGTTTCTCCAGTTCCAGTTTAGAATTGGAGAGATCTCGCATTCTGCATCATTGCTTCATTGTCTCCTGTCTCCCTTTTCCCCACTGCCACAATGGCGACTTCTGCTGCTAAGTCAGAGCAGTTATCTCCTACATGGTGTGCATCCACACATACTTCCGATGCATGGAGAAGCAGCAGTGCCCTGCATTCATCTATTACGCGCACGAACAGCCTCCTGTCAGTAAGAGAGCCTGCGACCAGGGAGCAGCTGCGGATTGTGTATCATCCGAGCCCCACCATGGACACATTCCGGTGTCCGACTCCAAGTCCCGTTGGGCTTAGCCAACCACCTCATCCCAACTTGAAAATAAATCACAAGAAGAGTCCATCAGATTCCTTAAGGAAATTTTCCTGTGCCCACTCACATCAGTACTTTATAGAAATGATTTGAAACCATTTTCCTCTCCCCTTCTCAAGTTTCATTTTCCACTTGTTGTGAGGACTTTTGACTATAAGAGGGATTCTCAGATCTGAGCAAAACTGGTGCATTTGGTCTCAGAAACTTTCCTGCTCTCTTCCAATTCTTCCAGAGACTTCCCACATGATGATAAAGATACAAAAATGACAACAGTTCACAATTACACTTAGCATCTTTCTTGAAATATTTAATTCTCACAACTAGCTTATCAGGGAGTTACTATTAAAATTCTTGTGTCATACCTAAGGGAAAATGAGGATTTGACCTATCAGGCCTTAATCTTGAGGTCTCTGTCTCCAAAACTCGGGGTACCTTATGTGGACAATGTCCCCCCACATGCCAAGCCTTGCCTGGCCTTTCTGGCTTCCCCATCAGATGTTTTGTTGACACGATAATTAGACAGCAATTACAAAAGGAATACTTTGTTTCTGTAGCAGACCTTTCAGGTTCACACACATTATCACATTCCATTATCTCAAAGAGATAAAGCAGGTTAAACCAAAACTGAAAAGAAAACTATGATATCAAAGGATGAAAAAGCAAGTGCTCACTTCCTCCTGGGCAGAAGCCAGCAGAGCAGGAATCTCAATGCAGACCTTATGATGCCAGGTAAAGAGCCCTTCCCAGGTGCTGTTGTTCCTAACATGGTTTCTCCCCAGGTAACTCGGTGCCTTCTCATGATGAGGGCCTGGGTGGGTGGACTGCAGAATTGAGTTCCCGTCTATATTTGACATCTCCCTATATGGGGAAAGCAAGCATGCAAGGAGACTTCCGGCTCCCTACAGTCTCCCAGGGATTTCTAAAACTTTGTAAGCCCTTTCCTCTTTTCCCATCACTTCACACAGCCTCTTAGCAGACACCTCCTGCAAATAGTAGGTGTGAAACTCAACAGCAAACTGGGAAAGAAATGAGAAAATGCTGACAAAATCAGATTTCCACGCCAAATTCTAACTTTGTAAAAGTGATTCTTATCATGTCTCAATGTCCATTTTAAATCTCTATTTAAAACTGCCCCACACCCCAGATCTTTTTAAAATGGCATTTTCTGGGATGTTAGGATATCAAATTCCACAGAAGCTCCATGAGGACAAGGGGTCATGGGTCAAATAAATGTGAGGAACTGATGTCCTCTGGAGAGTCACAATGTCCGTTGCATATTGCAGACCCTGGGGTTCTTGCATTTTCCAAATGTTCATGATTACAACATTTTTATGACCATGGACACTTTCATGGAGCACTTAGTAATTTCCCAGATACTAGCATGTGCAGAACATGCTCTGAGAAATCTTGAAGACAAGGATTAAGCCCAAGCCCTGAAGACAGGCTTTGTGCAATTCGCTTATCTCAAATCCATCAACCTCATCACTCTCCTGTCTCCCTTTCTTCTGTCTTTATCTTTTGGCATTGAGTTGCTTTGAGAGTCTAAGTACACAAAATTCTCTTGTACAGCTGCTATTTTTTCATGGCATCTCTTCTGCCTTCTATTCATATATCTTTAATTATTTAGCCTCTTGGAGGTTTCTGCTGACTCATTCGCAAAATGAAGGTTATGGCAAACATCTGATCTTAGACTCTTTCTTACTCTGTCTTTCACTTATCTTGTGTCATTTGGATCTAAAAGATCCTCCAGAAGATTCACATGTTCAGAGACGGTATCTGATCGAGAGGATCTGTCACTGGGGATATGACCTGCAAGCGTACATTCTTGTTCCTAGGTCCTCCTTTCTTTCTTTGCTTGCTGGGTCCCATGGGGTGAGCAGCAATTTCTCCTCCAGCCCTTTCATCATGTGTCTCTGCCTCGGAGCTGGCCAACCATGGATTTACTCCTCTGAAAACACTGCGTGAATGCCACCTCTCTTCCTTGGAGCTGTGGTTGCCAGGTATTTTGTCTCAGTTATGAGAAATCTTGTTTTCTTCTCCTTGTTGGTCCTGGAGTGCATCGTGTCCTTTGTCTAAGCCTCACTTTCTTTGTCTACAAAGTAGGGTGAACATCAGACATCTCACAGGATTCTGTGAGAGATGGATGAAGTGGGGAACGTGAACACTTAAGAGTCAGTGTTATCAGTATGTCTCTTAATGAATGTTAATAGTAAACCCTACCTACTACTTATAATAACATTAGAGTATTATTCCAGAGTTACCCAGGGTTGGTCTTCCTTGAGATAATATATCCTGTGTGCTCTCAGGCTTTGAAAGCCTTTTACTGATACCAAAAATAACCCTTAAAATGTTCTTAACAGTGCAGTTTGAAGAATTAATGTGTTCTGAGGCTAAATAAAGGGAAGCTCAACTGCTATAAACTTAATTTTTAAGCATCCCTAAATAAATATCCATTTTCTCTGAAGGTAGAGAGTCAACTCTCATCAGACTCTTGAAGCACAGAATATGACAGGATGTATATTATGGTTTTCCAGGATATTGGTTAGAAGGACTCAGAGCTCAATTAAGTGATGGGATTTTGAAGTGAACATTTGTGCATAAAGACTTAAAACTTGACAATGTGGTTTCCCTCCACAATTGAAGTTGCTGCTCAGAAAGGCAGGTGAGGGGATGGAAAAACTAGAATCATTGCTTGTGGATGAGTCCAAAGCCAAGCGAACCATCTTGGACCTTTCTCCATCTCCACTGGAGATCTCCCCAACGCAGTTACTTCCCAGGCCCCACACTGAAGCCAACGTCCGTGGCTGTTCCTGTTTACTTCCTACTTTCAGCCAACCCCAAAACCTGCTTGAGTCCAGCTCTAAAATCCCTCCCATCCAGATGCCTCTTCTCAACTCATAAACTTCCTTCCCAGCTTACCTGCACCTCAATTCATTCCCAGGGCCCACATCTCGATTTCACCCTGATTGCTTTGGTTTCCCCATAGCAAACCCCGCATCTCCATCTTCAAACCCTGTAACGAACCTGACTACAATTCTTACCTCTGCTACCCTCACCTGAGTCCAAAGCACCGTTTTCTGGGGCCTGGATTTTTCTTATTCACAGTTTCTTAACTGGTCCTGGTGAAGGCCCCTTTTCCTGTAGAGCAGGTTTCTCAACCCTGGCACTGTGGACATTTGGGTATACAAACGTATTTGTTGTGGGGGACTATCTGGGGAATGTGGCGGCTCAACAGCATCAGCATCCCTGGACCCTACCCAGTAAACGCCAGTATCTCTATCCTTACTCTGACAGATGCTAGCTATGGCACTGAAAATCTTACGGCTGCTTCCCTCATACCTCAGCAGATTGAGTCAGAGTCACTTGAGTTGACCACAGTTGCTGCACACTCTGGCCTTCCATTGTGGCTATGCCCTTACTTTTCACCTCCTTCTTTGCTGGCGCATGAGCTACTCTGACCACCGAGCCTTTGCACCTGCTGTTCCCTCCACTGGGAAGTGTCTTCCCCCAGAGGCCTGCCTGGTTTATGCTTTCACCCCCTTAAAGTAGCAGCTCTGTGCATTCTTGGGACCTTAAGCGACACCCAGAAGAGCTATGTTTGAAAAGAATATGTGATGACTTGGGTATATGTTCCTAATCTATTGTTAATACGGAGGATGACTTGAGAAGAATACATAATACTATCCCCGTTCGCTCAAAGGACAACCAAATGCATAAGTACATCCCTGTTACTGATGAATAGAGAAAACCACTAGAACAGACACACAGATGCTGTGTTTAGCTCCGTGTAGGAGTCACATAAGCAATTTGTTGTGACTGCTTAGCTGCATTGTCTACATTTTCTATTATGAAGATATTTTATTTTTATAATCAAACAACAAACATGGCTTTCAAAACCAACAGTATCAGACCAGGGATTTATCTCAGTGATTCAATTGCCTGCCTCAGAAGCACAAGGACCTGAGTTCCATCCCCAGTACCAAACAAACAAACAAACAAACCACAACAACAGTATCATAACCCCGAATATCCCTGAGATTTAAAGACCCATCAGGGAAGGGCAGGAAAGTGGAGCACTGCAAATCTGGGTGCACCCCACCCCAGGCTTGAACTGCTGATGAAAACTCAAGATCATCAGCTTCCATGCTTTGGGGGAGGGGCCTGAATTAAGTAACCTGGCATGTTTACATTTATGGGGACCTTGGCAATCATAAAATAGGACACCTTCTTCTTTAATAAGGTAGGAGCTCCAGAGAAATCAACTAACACAAAGTCACACAGTTAAACAGTAGCAGAGATAGGATTGCTCGATTACTTCTTCATCAAACATTTATTAAGCTTACACTATATACTGGGTGCTGTGGGTGTAGAGGTAAAAGATAGAGCCAATGCCTGCTCTTGGGTGCAGTGAAGAAAGGACACACACATACATCCAAGCCTGCAGAAATGTGCAACCTGTAAGGAAGCCAGCAGCCACATACAGCAACTCAGCACTTGAATGTGGCTAGGGAGAACACAGAGATGCTCAGAGTAGAAGACACTCACTAGAATTACAAAACGGATGCAAAATATCCCATTAATATTTTTCAGATGAATTGGTTGTCAAACTAATATTACTTTGGGTACATAGTTATCCCTCAGCACTCAAGAGGAACAGGTTCTAATGACCCCTACACAGATACAGAAATCTGAAAATGGTCAGGCACCTTATATAACAAGGTGTAGTGTTTGCATAAAACCCACTTACATCTTCCTATGTACTTTAGATTCAAAATGTCTATTGCAAAGTAAATGCTGTGTTAATAGCTGTTATACTGTATTGCTTAGGGAATAATGATAAGAAAAGCAGCCTGCATGCATTTGGTAGAGATGTGATTTTTTTCCCTCTGAATGTTATAAATCTTCAGTCAGTTGATTTTGAGGATGCAGAAGTTACAGATGTGAAGAGCTGACTATATCCAGTTCCATAAGATGTGGTATTGAAGTTAATTTCCCCTGCTTCTTTGCCCTTTTTAAAATATGGCTACCACAGATCTCAAATTACAGATGCGGCTTGCATTGTTTCTGCAGATAGCGTTACATATATGTAATTATGTCGGCAGGATGTTAGGAATGACAGTCGAGAGCTAGGGGGTTTAGGCCAGGGTCCACACTCAGCCCTGGGGACTGAGAAAGCCTGTGACACCGAAATCATCACCTGCATAGTCAGTGAGACGTAGGTCAAAAATAGGCTACAGATGGAACTGGGGAGTTGGGATCAAAGAGGCTAAGGCAGGATGATTGCAAGTTTCAAGGGTAGCCTGAGTAACGCAGCAACTTAGTGAGCACCTGTCTCACGAGGTCAAACAAATAAATAAAAAGAGCTGAGGTCGTAGCTGAGTGCAAAGGCCCTGGGTTCAAGCTCCGGTCCAAAAAGCAAAAGACAAAACCAAGTTTTTAGAGAAGCTCACCATTTCCAAAGTTACTCAACCCTGTTAAAAACTGGGCTTGCCCTTCTAATGGAAGATTTGATAGCCCCTGAATTCCAGCCTGAGCAGGAGAACTGTGGACCTCAGTGAAGCTGACTTCTCCTACACTCTCTCCTCTACTATCTTATCGTGAGATGAGCTCATTTCAGGGAAGGGTAAATGCTACCCAGACCAGAGAAAAATAATGGCAGTGAATTAGCTAGAAAAATGGCAATGAGTAATCTCCACAATAGTCTTAAATTTGGACTGGGAAGGACGATTCAGCATTGGCTGGAGTACCTCTGATTATGCAATTTGTTCTCAGCCATGAAAATGAATGTGCTCCATAAAATATTTCTGGAAGAATCTTTTAGTGAAAAACAACAGAAATTTTAAGACAGATTAAGGTTCAGTGTCACAGAAGATTACAGAGTGAACAGATCGTCCTCAGAGGGGTCTGTTTAACTGTTGACAAGCTGGAGGAGGGAGAGCTGTAAGGATATTTGACATGAAAAATGTGAATTTGGTCTCTGAGTGTTTACTAGCGTTCACAAGTAGCAGGAAATGAGCCGTGAAATGTATTGTCAAACATTCAGTGTTCAAAACATAATGCATTACTTTACATTGGGCTTTTTGCTTTCTGAGATCCTCATTCTCAATTTGTCCACCTCTAGGATAGATGAATTGGCCTTTTATCGTGCCCTTCCCAAGCCATAATGGTAAGCTGTAGCAGAGACTGGGAACTGGCTTTCCAAAAGCTATTTACAACTCCTTTGTCCCTTGCCTCCCTGGATCAGAGATGGGAAACTCAACTGCTTGGCCTCTGCAATTATCAGGGGTCATATGACTTGCTTTTGCCCAATGAGACTTGAGTATTAGTCTTTAGGAAGTCTAGTCTCACAAATAGAACACCTATGGTCCTACAAAAAGAGAGTTCCATCCCTTCCTTTCCTCCTCTTCCTTCCTGAACTCCATAGACAGGACTAGCATTCAGTGATGATGCTGAAACACCTCCACGTACACTGGTAAATGACAATGTTCCCAAGTTCCCCAAGTGCCCATCTTTCCCCAGTTCCTTGCCCAAGCCCCTGGACTGCAGTGAATTCTGAAGGGAAATTTCTAGAGCAGCTGAGACTTGCAGAGCTCAGCCATCCGTGGACGTCATTTCTACTGGAAGTACAGCGGGTACCTTGCAACCATGAAGTCTCAAGCTACATCCAGGACAGGGAATGGAACTTTAGAAGAATCCTGTGTAAGCACAGCTTGGTAAAGCTGTAGTACCAGCCCAAGATTTATTATTGCATGGCCTTAGTGCTATTAAATAGGTTTCTTCCTCTCACATTTGCAAAATATGTTAGGTTTGGTACAGAAGCCAAAGCCAGAGAGTTATTTGGCTCAGTCATTCCTGCTGTGTGAGAGTTTTTTGTTGTTAATGCTGCTGCTGCTGCTGTTGTTAAGAGAGGGGTGCTCTCTTATGCTGTGAGGGTGCAGTGCTTTGGGAACATAGGACAGTCTTTTCCTTCACTGAGTTTTTGTTCTAGAGTCAGCACAGGGAGGCAGAAAAATCAATCATCACACCAGCTTGTGGCAAATGCTATAGAGCAAAAATAAAGCAGTGTCTGGGACACAGGGATCCAGTTGCCATTGGATGGGATGGTCGGGCACCCTCGGCAGGTTGACATTTCAGCAGAGACTGAACACATGGGCATTGAAGCCACGCATGGATTGAAGGGAAGAGCACTTGCAGCAAGAATCCCAAGGCGTCCCAGTGAGGGGTTGTCTGGCCGCAGCAGGAAGGAGACCCGCGGGAGCTGAGCATAGGAGGAGGAGAGGTGGGAGGTAGGAGTGGAGAGATGCTCGGACTTCCCTTGCTTGTTTCTTCTCTTCCTGCCCAGTGCCATTCTTATTGCACAGTAGAAATTTTAGCAATGAGTACGCCAGCAGCTAAGGACAGAGATCCCACTTCAAATTCTCTGGCTCCTCATCCCCGCTCTTCGGACTGCCATAAACACTTTGCAGGCACCAAGTCTTGCTCTGATCCAGACAGTGGGAAGAACATCGCCAAACTTGTCAGCTTCACTTTGTCGTTTGGCTCACGGCTGTCTCTGCGCTCAGAGCTGTGCCTGACACACAGTATATAAATATATTTTGAATAAATAACTACTGGATGTCAACTCCCTTCCCATGAGATCCGGTGGTGCATTAATTCCTAGAGAAAAGAGTCACTGATTCTTGGATGGGGAAATGCATCGTTGGGTCAGAGACGAGTGACCACGTCATTCGAAACCATACCTGCGTCAGGATTTTTAAAAGAATTCTAAGTTGGCCCCAGGAAGATGCATACACACTCTTCCGAAAAAGAGGAAATAGAAGCTTCATCATCGCCCTGGTCCCCACCAGGCCAGCAACATCCGTGTACTAATGAGGACCTATACTTAGTTTATACAAAAGTTGCAAGCTGTTACGTAAATCACAGTGAGTGCTTTTGGTGTACTTTATTTAGGCAAAAGCTCCCTCAGAGTGTGAGTCTTTTTCCTCACCCTCCTCTGCACATTAAAAGATCCACTATTCACATGGAAATACTAATCGCAGTTTAATGCTACTTTTTGTGGTATTGAAATTGTTAAATGAGTTTAGCAAAAGCCATGGTTAGATTATGTCAGACTGGTTACCATGGTAGGAATCGGACCTCTGAGTTTTAATAGTTATTTAAGGATTCCTCACTGAGATATAAAGATCACAGCACTGAATCCCCTCTGGAGAAGCTGGAGGCATTGTCAGTCCACATATAAACATGCCCACACGCATGTGTGATCTACACACATATATAAGATATTGTAATATGTACCATCTGCAAATACATTTGCTTATATATGTGATATGCACACCAACTCTCCGTAATTCTTGGTTGTACATTTCCAACCTCACAAAAGATTTTTCATGGAAATTAGTAAGGGTCCCATTCACATTTTGCTGGCAATATTCGGTCCAGATTTGCAGTCCCACCTCATAAATGTCTCATACACACAAACGATTTGATCTTGACTTGAAGGCTGCCGTCAACTGCCAGCCACTTCAGCCACGATGGCATCCACATTTGTTAAGCAGCCTTCTTGGTCCTCCACCCTAAAGCCAAGCTTTTTCCCTAATATTGCTCTGCTATTGGGGAAGATAGGCCTGGGGTGACACGCCCATCTTTCCTTTGTGAGGATAATATGTACTCTTCTTGGTCTACAGCTTCCCTCTTCTCTGAGGAATTATAAAGTCAGGGATGAGAGCCAGATAATTAGAACCTGATGATAATGATAGCTTTTGTTAGTTAGTTGCTTTTAATTCACAAGATTTGCCTATACCCGAATTAACTCGATCCTCATAAGAACCCCGTGATGTGAGCAGGACCACAAACATTCCTCTTTCACAGATGCATGAGAAAGATCCCCAGATCCTGAGTGATGTGCTCAAGACCACATGGCTAGTAAATTTCAGGCTCATAAAGAGGAACTCGACTTTTACAAGCTCCTCATCTAGCAAACTTTTCACTATACCCTTCCAGGGCTTTTTATTTAAGACAAAGATGTTATTTTTCCAACTACTACTGTGAAAGCAAATTTGTTAGCCTAATAACACATTCTGAAGCCTAATAAAGTACTTTTCTATAATAGGGCACAGACTTTTAGCTTCTAGGAGCTATCTAGTCCTACCTGCTTCACCTTGGGTTTCAAAGGCTAGGTGGGAAGAGGAGCTACCATCCATTCATCATCCTCCTCTTGTAGGGGTGCCAGCTCTGGAAGGAAGTTGCAAATGGAAAACACATTGGTTTGCTTCTGTCCTGACTCTATGTGACCCAAATGAGTGCATTACCCATCCACAAGTACATTTGCCTTTCTTTCACAAAACAATTGTACTAAGTGACTATTAATTTCCATTCTCTTCTTCCCCGTCAGCTGCTGGTGTGAAGGATGTCAGTGTGTAGCTAGCTCCAGAACTCTACATACATGTCTCTGGCTTTCCCTGTTTCCAGCTTTCCCATATATTTTCTTCCTATCTACAAACACCCAGGTTGGGAAGTGGATTCATTGCGAGGTTTAGAGAAAACAGAAGGAGGAGTAAGAACCAGAAATCAGTGAGAGTAGGATTCTTTGAGGGCTGAAGCAGCGACCAGTGCAATTTTAAACACTTTTTTAAAAAATCCATGTCAACTGGATATCAGAAATGAATTTTAAAAATCTCACCCTGCTCAGGGCTGCCAATAGCAAAGAGTCCCTCAGGGCCAAAGCAGTTTAGCCTACAGTGTTCCCTAAGCTAAGAAAATCAAGTGTCTAAGCCCATATCTTCACCTTCCCTAAAAGTGGAAGGATACGTAAGCCAGTTGCTATTTTTGGTCAACCCACTGAAGTCAGCCAAATGTGAGATACAACCTTAGTGTCACATTTCTTCCAGTATAAATGTGCTTCTAGTGTTACCAAATACATAGGAATGTTGTAATATTGATGATATTGAGAATTACTTGTTTGAGACCTATCTCTTTCAAAATAAATTTTGGAAAGTAAGCCTCTAATATTTGAGGGCATAGAATTCATTACAATTACTTTCAGAAGTAAAGTGAGTCAGACTACTTTTGATTGAAAGTTGAAAATGCAAGATAATTGATGTCGACTTGATCCCTTGGTAAGGGCCTTGCTAAATGGCTGCTTTTCAGCTCTTGTCATTACGAAGGAAGGATTAGAAGGTCCTCCACCCTCACACCACCTGATTTCATTTGGGCTCTTTAATTTAGGAAAACTGGTAGAAAATGAATAGGTTTATTTTATTGATACATACAGCTTTGTCCTGGAGAGGAGTTTAGATGTGAGTGGTTGAGATCAGGTAAGAGTCGTGCAAAAGCGTAGTGTTTGTTCTAAGCCTTCTCTGCCAGCTAGAAGGGGGAAATGTAAAGTTTATTTTCTTCTGTATGAGCTATTGCTATGGTTTGAATGCATCCCCCCAAAACAGGTGTGGGAAACCTAAGCTTCAGTGCAACAGTCTGGGAGGTGTGGCCTAAAGAGAGATGTTTAGGTCATGAGAGCTCCACCCTCGTGAATGCACTCACACCAAATGTAGAGGGACATAAGCCTGGGAGTTTCATCTCTTGCACTCTTATCTCACACCTTCTACAATGCAACAAGAAGGCCTTTGCCAGATGCTGGTCCCTTGATCTTGGACTTTCCAGCCTCGAGAACCACCATCTAATAAATATCTGCCTGTGATAAAGTACCTAGTATGTGGTATTTTGTCGTAGTAGCTTCAAACATGATTCAGATTCCTGGCTCCAAGTTTTCTGGAGTTTATTTCCCGATCTTCTTGTTTTGTAACCTCACCAGTCCCATCAATTTCTTACCTGTCTTTTGTCATCAAGACTTGCCTCTCCAATGTAATTATCTTGATTAACCGGCAACAAAGGATTGTGAGCATTAGTTTTATTAGCTATCCTAACTGCCCCACCCAGGCGCATATTAAGCACATATCAAATATCTGGGATGCATTTGTCCTAATAGCATCCACTCAACAGTGAAGAACTTCTGAGAATGCATACGGATGAACAGTCAGGTCAAAGATATAGCACATCATCTTGATCACATCATTAGTGAATTTACAGCAAGGTGTTCTTAGAAGAAAGAGTGCTGGACTTAGAAGACAAGATTTGAACAGGGTTCTGTACTTATAGGTGAGGTTGGACAAATAATTTAAACTGCCTGAGTATCATTGGTGATCATCTCCATCTTATAGATAGAAAGCTAATGTTTAAAAAGGTTAAGTGAACTACCTGATATGCTACACTTTGAACATTGTGCTTTTGACCCAAATTCCATCTCTTAATCACTGTTCTCCAATGAGAGTTAAGTAGGGATAATGAATATTAAAAATATGGACTCTCAACAAATAGCACTTAATCTACATCGGAACCAGATACATTCTTGGCATGGTGTATCCCTACTTGTTTCCGTGACCCCTCTTGTTGGAGGTATCTGAGTGCTTTCATTCCTCCCCATCAAAGCTCTCTCAACTGGGTGTGTCTCCATTTTGAGAGCACTGTCCCCAGAGATGACCAGTGGAGTAGAAGAGATGGGACCCATGGGACACTAGAACCACCCTATGTTTCAACCATAACACTCTCATTTCATCTCTTTTACCCAGTGAGTTTCTTCACAAAATTTACTTTGAACAAAGCGGTCTGCTGCTGGTACTCCCTCATCCACATGTAAAGGAAAAGGACAATCTTTGGCCAATCTTTGTGTGTTTCACAATCAACTCTGAGCTCTTAGAGGCAAATGGGGATTTGGAAAATAAGATTTGGAACCTAGGAGGCACGTGTCCCTAAAATAGCCAGGGAATCTAAGGCAGGATGAGAAGCCAATGCCATTCGGGAATAAGCTGGCTGAAATAGGTAGAATAATGTTGTCATTTGTTTCTGGACTGGGATTTTAAATGGCAGAATCTGGGAAATCAATAATGAGTGTCACTGTGCCAGACAAAGGTTAAAAATTTACTGCTCTGGAAGGTGTTTCTTCTGCTAACTGGCTATATCAGTGGCTCTCACAATTAAACAAAATCTTTAGATTGCTAGAAGATTGGTCAAATTCTTGAGAAAAGCAAAGAACTCAATGCCAAATTAAAATGCATTGTAATAATTTCCCCCTGGTCCTCTTTCTGGTATTATTCTTCTTCAAAGTCGTCATTATTCAGTCCCCCTGGCCTTGTTTGCACTGGGCCACTCATGAGAAAAGTTGTTTGCTGCCCCAAATGAGTTCTCTTAAAAACCCATGAGATGAAATTCTCACATTTTCAGTAAAGACTTGCTTTTCTTTTGGGAATCTTAACTCTGTTCTAAAACCTATTACTTACTACATTATTTTTTAACAAGTTGGATTTTTTTTTCTTCTCACATAAAAAGAAACCTGGAAGTGGACATTTTGGTTCATTCATTCAAGGGTATCTAATGCTATGGTTGCAACCGCTAAGATGGTCTTCCTCTTCCTGTTTTGATTTTAAGATGGTGGCTACCACTCTTGGCAGCACATCCTCATTCATGGCAGGGGAAGTGGAGGGGGCCTTCTCACTTACTATCAGTGGAATGTGTACTCTGCTCCACTGCACAGTGGACATTCTTTATCCTCCTTTGTTGTAGCTGGCAGACTTTGCTAAAAGAATATGGGTCCCTTAGTAAAGCAAAGGTAAATCTTGCACATCAGTCAATACTTAGCAATCTAGTTATGGTGCAGGACACCACTGCTTACGTTGCAGTGGTATATCTTATTGTCTTAAAAGTAGAGCTATGCACATGACTTACTCTGAAAGGAAAATATGCAAACAAAAGACAAAGGTAAGCAAGCCTGGGGTTGTATTCTTGGTTTGAAAAATCTTTGCATGAGTTGTCCCCTTTTGATTTCTCAGATCTCAACTCTTATCTTCCCTGTAGTTCAATGCCATCTTGTCCCACTATATGGATCCCTCTGAAGTTTGTTCCTTATGTAAAATCTTTTACCTGCCACCACTGTGCCTGGAAACGTGCTTCCTTGATTATAAGATGATTGGTATGTCAACATTGATTCTTCACACAAATGTCACCTCTTGTTGGAAGCTCTCTGTGGTAACATTGTATATGTTTACCCACTCTGCTTTGTGGCTTATTTCCTCATAGCACTTTTGTACATCTGAAGTTTTCTTGCTTATTTGCTTATTTCATTGTCCTTACAAGAATCTAAGACTTGTGACCTGCAAAATAGTGTCTACCCTGTTCACTACTTCCCTTAAGTCCTCGGATGAGCACCTAAAGGTGTGTTAAATGATTGAGAAAGTGAGCAAATAAATGTCATCAAAGAGACACCTTGATTTCTGGGAACGTGTATGACTTATTGAAGAGCAGAATTTACTTAAGAAAAGAAATCATATCCACATGCCATAACAGTGTAATAAAGGTCACAGGCTAACCCTATGCTCTGTTTGTGCTGGTCAGGACAGATATCATATGATCTCCTTTGCAGATGTGGGTGGAGCAAGCCTATTATTTCAGGGTCTTTGACGCAGCCATGTGAGCTGTTCTTGGCAGCTATTTTATGCATTCATGATTTAGGACAGAATGACAAAGCCATTTATAGATAAAGAAAAATCCTCCGGTGCTGTTCAGTGTATTGTCTTCCAAGAGAACCTTTAGTTCTCACTACCTGCCAAACAAGAGCTAGTGCCAAAGAGATGTAAAATTGAAAGATTCAAAAGAAGTCGTGGAAAAAAAACAATTCAAACAAAGTAGCACTTCCTGATTGCAGCAATGTGGGCACCAGCTTTCGGCTGGACTGTACTTTTGATGAAGAATATGCGAGGCCTGAGAAAGGATGCTGTGATTTGTTGAAAACCCAAGTAAAATGGCAAGTCAGTTCCTCCAGAGCGGCCTGTGTGACAGTGGTATCTTCCCAGTTGTGACACTTTGAAGCATTTCCCACAGGCCAAATGAGCTCCTCACAGTTTTTTCACCTGAGAAGTTGTCCACTTTTGAGTCCCTTTCTATGAAGAAGGTGCCCTCTGTGTCCCTGCCAACAGGCCAGGAGCAAGGCAGCACACCCTCTGGGTCAGAGAAGATGCAAGGGTTGCTGGTTGTCTTGGCGAGCATGCAGCTATTGCCAATAAATCCAGGAGCTAATTGGTGCTCGTGCTTTCCTGTTTTCAAATGATTGAACCACAGGTGAGTGGCCTTGAAAATGTCCACATGTGATAAACAACAAAACAGCAGTGTGGAACTTGACTATGTTTTCTTCTCATTTATCAACTTTCAACCAAGAGTGGTTTACAACAAAAGAATATTCTAGAAGCCAGTCACGGTGGCCTATAATCCGGCACCCTGGGAGACTGAGGGAGGAGGGGCCTAAGTTTGAACCCTACACAGGCAACTTAAAAATTTAATGAGACCCTGTCTCAAAAATTAAAGAAAAAGTTAAAAAAGGGATGTGGATGAAGCCCAGTGCAAAGGTTCTGGGTTCAATCTCTCGTACTGTCAAAAAAGTTCTAGGAGCCAGGGATTTGGCTTAGTGGTTCTGGCACCTGCCTTGCAAGTACAAGGGTCTGAAGTTCAATCCCCAGTACCAAAATGCAAAACAAAACAAAAAATGGTTCTAAACAAAAGCCGTAATAATAGTAACGAACTACTACTAATAACGTAATAAAATTGAGATAAAATACAAAATGTTAATGTTCATCAAAGGATAGGACTTAAAAGCAGGTTTTAAAAAAAGCAAACCAAGTCAAATACCTTTCTGAGTTCCAGGGTAGACAATTCCAAAGGCGAGGCTCTTTCTTAGGTTCAAGACCCGGCAAAGGAAATCAAGACATAGAGAGCCCTTTTTGTCTCCACAAACAAAGGAATAAATGCTCAAAGGAGAGAGGGAAAAAAGGAAACAACAGAAGAAAGTCACTCGAATATGGTTGCAAGAAGGTTTTCATGGAAATTAGGGAAGCCACAAATGTATGGAGAAAAGGCAGATGAGAACCGGTTTCTCCACACATTCTCAAAACCTTGAGGTCACACGGGTTTGAACTTTAAAAGCTTACAAAACATATAGTACTGAGAACACCATGTTTAACCCTCTTTCAAAGATCTCCACATGAGATTTTATAGCCTAAGGAGAGAAAAAAAAGACACAATTGTGATTGTACCAACCGGTAATGTGGTGATGTAAATGAAACAGCTTTGTCAGCTTTTGTTTCCTTAAAGGAGAACAAAATTCAATCTCCCTATAAGTGCAGGGGCCAGAAGTCTGTGAAGGAAGAGGCGGTGAAAGGAGTCTCGGACATTTTATTTCCTTAGCCACCTGTTCTCCATTCCCATTTTTCTTCTCAATAAAAACTCCAGTCAGTTGTATTTTGATGCCTGCCACTCCACATTCATCAGGTGACAGACTGCTCCAGAATAACTCTGGATGTAGGACCCAAAGAAGGCTCCAGAATCAGTCATCTCCCGGTCTCCAATGGAATTGGGGCTCGGAGCCTTACCCAGTCGCTCCCATTTCTTTATGCAACAATCTGTTTGCGTTATTTCATCTGGCAAAGTCAATATGAGAATTAATAATAGCTTTCCAATCTACAAATAAAAGTATGCCACTTTAAATTTTTGGCAGTGAGCTGGCATTTTGTCATTTAATCATTTCACATCATTACACTGCAATATGGAGTGTAATGACAGGACACTCGTAAATGACAAACACTTGGTCTTTCCTGTAGGGGAAGAAATAATGTAATAGGAAGCAAATTATATCCTTAAAGGTTGCCAGAGTTTCACTCCCACAATTGGGGATTAAGATGCTGAGCAGATGCAAGGTGAAAAAAGGGAGACTGTCCCCTACAGACGTCCTGGCTGGGACGCAGTGTGATTAGCGGAACTTCTCTGCCCACAGTGGAAAGGACATTCTGCAGCTGTAAATGCCCTTTCCTTCCCAGGGATCCAGGCAGAAATCAGGGTTCAGGAGCCCTTCCTGAATCTACCTGAGATGGGGAAAAGAGGGAGAGTATGACCATAGCCATTTTTATATACATTTCTGTTGCTATTTGCTAAAAATAATCAGTTCCTGCTAAATAGTTGTTCAGATTTTATAATAGGCACTAACAGACTATGGGAAGTTTTGCACAGTGACCACTCCTAGTTATTTCTCTTTCTTGAGAACGCGCCTCCCTCACAGAGCTACGATCCACTTCCCTTCTTCCTATAATATCTTAAAGTCATCTTATTTTCATTGTCGCCTACAAAGCTCACAAATCTCTAACACAAACTCTTTTCTTCCATGGTGTTCATTGTTTGGACAAATGACACCACCAGTCATCCAGCTGTATAAGCCAAAGACCTAAGGAGCACCCAGAATAATTTCGTAGTTTTTCCTCTCTGATCCCCTTCACCTCCATTCATTCTAGAGATGCCGGGTGACAGATTAAACTCTGGATCACAAGAAAGTCAATTCATCAAAGTGGGTGTCATTATAAAAACCAGGCGGCCACCGCACTGTGGGCCCACCTTGTAACTGATACTCGTGCTTCTGCTTCTCTCCTTCCCTGGACACTTCTATCCTGAGCCATCTTTCTCTCCCCTCCGAACAAGCACCTGAATTTACTCCCTACTACATTCACCCAACGGTCCGAACTCACTCTCCCCACTGCAGCTAGAAAGCTCAGCAAGACTCGCGTTGAATCATCCCAGCAACTACTGGAAGCCATTGCCGCTGGTCCGCTGGCAGGGGTCAGGAGATCTGGCCCCACAGGACCGCACAGGGCCCATCAGCCTAGCTCATGGGTTCCTCTTGCCCAGTCTTGCCCTGTGCTTTATGCTCTGAACCTCTGATTTTTCAGCTTTGTCCCGGTTTCCCTTACTCACTGGATTCCGCCTCTCCTGAAAGCTTTTGTACCTGTTTATCTAAAATCCTCCTCCTCACGTCACCAAGCTGACTTGTGTTCATCTTTCAGGTCTTTCCTCAAGTGTCAGCCCCAGGGAATATGATGTATGTCACATGTCTTCTATTGTCACTGTCTTAGGACCTCTGAGGCATGTCATCCCAGTCTGTAGCTACGGGCTCACTCTGCCATCTTCCAACTGCTCTGTGCGTTCTGTGATAGCAAAGACCATGGTTATTTGAACTCCTTATTATATTCCCAGCCTTGGCAGAGGACTCAGAGCATAGCTGTCACTCTTCACTCAGTCAACAAGTATGAAATATTTGTTAAAGACATAAGTCAGCAGAAGCTTCATAGTTTGGGGCACTGTTCGTGCTGTGAGGTTTTGTAGCCTTGTTCTTCTGCTAGTAAATGTGGTTTTCAGAGTAATTCTGAACTAGCAATGGATTCCTCCCATGACGCCTGAACACTGAGGTCGTGACATTCCCTCCATCAGCCAATAAGAAAGTTTCTGGCCATGTCAACCTGAGATTTATTATTAAAACTTCACACCAGACGCCAGCAGATTACACCTTTGGCCTCTTGTATGTGATGAGTAGGGAAAAGTAACAGGTATCTCCAGAAGCTTGAGAGCATAAGTTACTCAGTGGAAACCTTCGCTGTGTCCTGACCTTGTGCATCACAGTGATGATTTAAGACAGTGGTCATCCACTGGCGGGGATGTTGCCTCTGGAGGACATCTGATGACTGGAGATATTTGGGGTTGTCATGGCTGGGTGGGAGTTGCTACTGGCATCACAGAGGTGGAAGTGGGGGATTCTGCTAAACATCTTGCAGTGTACAGCAATCCCCATCATTACCTGGCCCCAAATGTCAATTGGGCTGAGGATGAGGATCTCTGGTTTAGGGGATTTAGAAACCTCCCACCTCACTTCCAGGGAATATCTGAGCCTATCTTGGAGTATTACTGGGGAGGGATGCTCCAGTAGGCATCTTCTGCTGGTGTGGCCTTGGCCTCTTCTCATCTTCAGCAATAAGAGACCTGCAAAAAGCCAGGGAGAAGGGGACAGGGGCACTTTAGAGAGAGGCTGGGGGCTGAAGAGCGCTTGGCAAATATTAACCCAGCTGTGCAGGCCACATGTATCTTTGAGCTATGACCTGATAAGGATTTTGAGAGGGTGCCAGCTACACGTTCAAGAGAGACACAGCAGACACTGCACCGATAGTATCCTTGATGAAATTCCCTTTTAAGTACTGCCTTATAAATACCAACAATGGAGGATAGAGTCCAACTGAACTTATTGGAAATCCACCCCCCCAAAACCTTGGAAAATAGACAAGTGCAGGTGGTAAGATATTTACTGAAATGAACTGTCTGTGAATGAAAAATATGCGAGCAAAATAGATATTTTATCTGTCATCTTATTCACAGAAAGAGATCCATTAAGTTTCTCCATTTCACTTTGCTCCTGTTTGGTGAAAGCACTTTAAGCTAGATCTTCATTTTCCTTTTACAAAAATCATTCCAGAAGGAAGGGAACTTGACACCCTCCTACTCTCTCCCCCAACCCTGTCTCCAAAAAACAAAAAGTAATTTTTTGAAAGTGTTGTAATCAACTTCTGAAAAATACCAAAATACACCTTGTTTCTGATGCTTAATCTTGTAGGTGGGATTAAAATAAAAAGATGGAAATTGCTGGTTTGAGCTTCCAGGTCCTTTTGGCCTTTTCTTGACAAGTAGAATTTGTCATTACAAATACATATTGTTAGTAATCCAGGAAATCCTGCAATAGATTAGTATCAATTAATAATCTATAAATATTTCCTGAGTAACTAAGGAAAAGAAGATACAAAAAGATGAGTGAAGGATGGTATCCAATCTCAAAGATCTTCACTCTGTTTTTAAAGTAGGAAAATTTACACATAGATTGCTAAATTACAACACTATTAATTAAACTTCTGTGTCTGTGCTATTAAATTACCTTTCTCAGCAGAAGAATAAATGTGCTTAAAATATATTCACACAACTGTCGGGATAAAATGTTGAAAGTCTCCCTAGTCATCTTTTTGAGGTTTCGCACATATGTTTGAGGACTGAGAGCAGCATTACTGAGTGACCAAGAAAGTACAAGCAACTTTACTTATTGTGCGACAGATGTCAATTTCCCCAGGGCCAGTGTCCACTTTCTAGCCACGGCAGCCACCTGAACTGCACATTCAGCCATCCGTAAGTATTGATGGCCCCTGTAGCGGGAAGGAGATTTTCCCTGTGCGATGACGGTGATATCCTACATCAGCCTAATCCAAGATGGTAGCCATAGCCACATGTGCCTCTGGGGCACTTGAAATGCAGTCCCAGAAATGGAGGCACTGAATTGGAAATCTTAGCTCATTTCAATTCACTGAAGTGACCACAAGGAGCTAATGGTCACCAACTTGGATTGCCCAGGTCTAAACTAAAATCCCCAGCCTCCTATGTTTGCTTTACAAGTGCCACAAGACACTCACACCGCACAGGCACACAAACGTGTGTTCACACTCACCACGAAGAGCCAGTGGTGCTCAGCTCTTTAATTGTTGTGCCCTTCCTCATTTTTCCTTTCTTCACATTGGCTCCTTCCGGGAGGCAGGGCACAGGCAGAGAATGGCTGTCTAAAATGAGCCACTCTTACAGGAAAGGGAACAAGATAAAGCAGCAAATAGAGTGGGTTAATGTTTCTGGTTTCTCCACACTTTGATTAAAATGGTTCACGGAATGGAAAGAAAATGTTGCTCTACAAGCTGTTGTCATTAAGCGTGTTTCTCTGTAATGAGGCACGTTAGACCAGGCAGGAAACGGTCTCCTCTTTCCCCAGCCTGGAAGCCTGTGTGGCCCAGGTCTTGGCACACTCTTCTCTCTCATCAGTCACAGCGCCCCCAGGCTCTCCATCTTTCAGGGAAAGGAGCTAGGTGAGAGCAGGCCACTGCCCTCGCAATCCACCAACCGCCCCCAATCCCCTTTGTGTATATGGTGGATAGTTGCAATTAATTCTTTTATCTATACAATGAATTAGGTCCCTCTATTTGTCTCCAGCCATACTCTTTGGAAGCTCCCAGAAAAGAGCATACTGTTAAACTCCATAGAGCACTCCATGAGACAAGTGCGTTGCATTACTACTTTTCACGCCCCAGCACTCATGGTTCATCGTGTGCAAATGTAGTGATAGAGTCTGATTTCTTGCCCATCCCCAACACCCACAAAAACGATGCCTGTGGTTGAACAATTTCATATTCATCAAAGTGCATAATAACAAGTAAAGACATGAGACTAGTATGGAAATCTTTGGGTTCTGCACCATTTCCCTGGACTACATCTAACTCCTGACCTTTTTCACTCACTGCTGAAGAAAATGTATCAGGCTAATTGTGTGATATGTAAATTTATATTAGTAAAGCTGAAAAAAGGAGAGAGTGATAGAGGTACAGTGGTAGCATAATATGCATGCCACTTAAACTCTTCAAATTTGCAAAAATTGAAAAGCACGTACAGACTTTAATATTTTAGCAGCAGGAACACATTCCTTGCAACAAGCCTTAGTACTGATTTTGTGATGTGGTGGAATAGCTCAGAAAATAGAGAACTATAAATAAATATGAAAATAAATAATTGTTTTCTCTGTTGTAAAGGTCTTGGGGCCTGAGGCGGGATTTTCATTTCTCTTTCGTTCCCCTAAGCCTAGTAGTGTCCATGCTACCACTTAGGTACTGAGTGAACACGTACAGAGCAGATACAAATCCAACTTAGTAGTTAGAAGCTACTCACTGGCTGGCCTGTAAAACATGGAGCCACTGATAGTTTTAAGGGGAATACATAATGTTCCCATCTCAGAGAAAAGGAAATAAGGAATAGAAAACTTAGGGCACTGGTTCTACATCTCCACCCTTGTGGTGGCCTTGCTGGTGATCCTGGCACTAACCCGCTAATCCAGGTAATCCCACTGTGTCTTGGTGGTTCATTAAGAGCTCTGAGGAGAGTGTTCTGGTCCTTGATGCACAGCCAAGTATTTGGAGAAGGAAAGACAGCAAGAAGAGTCACGAAACTCCACAGGTCTTCACCTGACCGTTGCTCTCAGCAAAATGAGTGTTATGTTTACCCTAAGGCTGGTGGCTTCCAAAAGTGAGTGCAATGACCACAGAAAGTGCTTCGCTTGACCCAAGTTACTTACTCTTTTACTTGCAAGACGGCTTTACTATTTTAATCACCATTTGATGTGCTAAATGTCCTGACTGAAAACAGGAAGTCAGGCACATGAAGAGAATATACTGAGAATGGGATCGGAGTTGCGGACAGACACCTGTGCAGCTAAAGGATTCCCACCCGACAGGTGGCCATCGGGTGGCTGGCACGTCACTGCCACACAGAGTGCTTCCGGAACACCCCGTCCCTCTTCCCAAGTGCACAGTCTTCCTGGGGCAGCTGGTTACAAAGTCCGCACACGCTTATTATTTTTAAAAATATACACAGGCCCGAGGAGTAGGCAGATAACGTCTTCATCCTCGGACTCCCCTCCCTGTGTCGTCTAACATAGAAATGGCATTGTATAAAATCTGTCCTTTTATTTAAAATATAACTTAGTATTTTAGTATTCCACTACATGCTAAAAATATAACCGTGTACATATTCAAAGATATAAATATCAATATATTTGTGCATATAGATTTATATATACACATATTTACACTTACACACACATACATAGATAAGTACAAACACACACGTCTCCAACTGATGAACACATTTATTTCAGTTACTCTCTGTTACAAACCTGGCTACCCTGTTTATCCTGTTAATAACATTTTTACACAACGATTTGATTTATTCCCTTTGGAAACCCTCCTGGAAGTAGAATTGCAAGGTTGAATTTTACTTATTTTATTGTTTAAAACTTAAGTGTCCACCTTCCTGTAGTATAGTGGGGGATAAACCACGCACCCAAGCTTACATTTTTTATCTTATTTTATTTCGCTAGTTTTTGAAATGGGGTCTTACCATGCTGGTGTCAAACATCTAAGCTTGAGTGACAGTCCTGCCTCAGCTTTGTTTAAAACACTAGTTTCCAAACCAGGGATAGTGGTATAGAAAGTGTCTGGCATATAGGAAGCCCTCAAAAAACATTAGCTGTAAATGCAAACAAGCAATTGTCAGGCTGCGAAGGGACTCCTTGTTCTCTCTGCTGCAAATTAACTTTAAGGGCCAATTCACCCAGACAGCCGGGCTCAGCGGAAGCCTGGAGATAAACTGGATCCACGGGTCACCGCCCCACCCTGCCTGCGGCTGCCCCCTCCCTGTGCACCCAGCCAAACCCACCAAGCACCACGCAGGGGCGTCTCTGAACGAGGCCCGGAGTTCATGCAGGAGGGGGTGGACCGGAAGCTTGGGATGTCTTTGCCTGGCTTCTTCCGGCAGTCACCAGGCAAACGCTCTGAATGTGGCACCAAATATGGAGTAAGGGTGAGTCGCGTGCTTCCCAGGCTAAACACAAAGCACTTTCTACCCCATAGTCCAGATCTGAGGAGCTCGAGTCGACTCTCGCCCCCGACAGAAGGGGAAGCTGGGTGTCTCCGTGAGCCCCTCATCTCCTGCTTTGTTTCAATCCTCCTCTCAGAGGTCGCAACACCCGCAACCAGGCCTCAGCGGTCTCCTTTGCCGCCCCAAATACACAGATCTGAGTCCCATTCCAGTGGGGTCCCAGGGAGACCAGGCTGACCCCCCCATTAACTCCAGATGTGGTCCTGAGAGAAGACAGTCATCGGGTGAGCTTGCTCTTCATAGACAAAAGTATTTTTTCTCTGTTCCTTAAAGAGGAGCTCCGTGACAGGGCCAGAACACAAACGATATTGACACTGTACAGTTTTTGGTATCCTAAAACTTGCTGAGCACGATAGTGCACGCCTGTGATCCCAGCACTCTGGGAGGCTGAGGCAGGAGGATTGAAAGTTCTAACTCAACTTGGGCAACTTAGTGAAACCCTGTATCAAAATAAAAAATAAAACAGGGGCTGGGGATGCAGTTCAGTGTGAAGGCCTTGGGTTCAATCACCAATATGGAAAAAAATCCATACAGCCTCCATGATATTATAGTCTGTCCCTGTGTCCGAAGGCCCTACAGTGAATGTGTTCCTTGTCTTCTGGACCAAAAGGCCCCTGATTTGAAGGTGCTCACCTCTATTCCAGTTTCCCACTGTAATCTAGGATAGCTTACTCCTACCTTTCCTGGAGTCATGATGTGAACATCAATGGCAAAGTCAGGATGGAGTTTTGGACAAGGGTAAGGGTCCTGATGATTGAAACTGCTTTGGCCTTTCGTGTGCCTGTCCCCATGTCCTACTCTTCACCCCTGGCCATGCTGCATAACGAAAAAGCACACGATGGAAAACCAGAAGAGGGGGAGCTGCTGCCATCCATTTTCACTGGGAACTTCAGATAGCTGAGCCTCAGTTTCCCTTTGTGTACTGCCGTGTGGTGCCTGCGGCAGGGAGAGAACTTCCTGGGAGGACTTCATGAAAGCAGCGTGCTTTACAGGAAATGAGAAGGGCTAGTCCTGTCATTGTCATTATTGCTATTTTTACATTGGGGGTTTGAAAAAATAGTCGCCTGGGCCAACAGGATTGTTTTCACCAGGGAACATCCAGAACATGGACTTCGGGGCAGCAGAGGGCTGGCTGATTTAAAAACAAGTGACAGTGATGTGAGGGACAAGACCAGATGCTGGTTACTCACTTTCATTAAAACCTTTAATACTGTGTGTGTCGGGTGCTATAGGAGAGATATGCATGCAGCATGCCGTCGAACGCTCCTGACAGCCTTTTTAAGGCGATAAACACATCATCCTCACCTTACAGATGAGCACAGATACCCTTGCCCCAGGTCCCTTAGCAACCACGGTTGTCCCAGAAGTTCCGCAGACCTGGCACGTGTCTCGCTCGCGCCCTGATCTCGATGTCATGTTACCACTGTCACTCCCGACTCCTCTCACGCACACTCGAGAGGCCTCTGCCGGGTGTGAGAGCTGAGGCTACGTTCGCCACGGACACTTCCCGGATGTTTCCAGGATGAGAGCGACTGGCTTACCTCACCTCTGCTGCACAGCTGGGAAGAATACCTTATCCTGGGCGGATGAATGAGCCTGTCTTACGGGGCTCGGATTCCAGGCCTAGCTGGGTCCCAAGAGAGTTCGCACAGTCCCCTCCCATCATTCCTGTCGAATCTCAATTTTGAGCAGAGCTGACACTATAGAAACAATAATTGGCATAGTATTCGCAAGGAGCAGAAGACGGTCTTTTCCTCAGGCACCAAAAAAGCGTAACCCAGTTCTGAGGTTCTGGAAAATGATGGCTGGGGATGGCCCTGAAGCCCGCGCCACTGTCACGAAAATGCAGCGCCATTGCTCTCCTTTTGATAGCTATAATCCTGCACATGAAAGCAGCCATAACTCTTAACTATTATTTTAGATGACATCCCCTTTTTAACTTTAAGCAGTGTTCTTTAAACATTTCTAAACTTTCCCAATTCCTCCCCAATACCATGCTATGAATTTGCTTGTCACTGTAAGCTGTACACAAAGAGAGACACATACAGCAAGCACAAAGATATCAGGAAGTGGTTTTCCTAGCAACAGTAATCATCTGAAAGATCCTAGAACATCCTTTCTATTCATGCAGCATTTCATGTTTTGAATAGTGCTGACAGGTGAAGTGGATTCATAGTATTTAATACAAAAAAATATTGCCGGGGATTGGTACTGCACAAAAGCTCAAATATCCATACTATTCACAAGCAGCTGAATTCACTGTTTTTATAGCTATCTCGATTATTTAGTGAGGCACAATTGCAAAAGCAAATATTCACCTGCTCACCGAATGACTAATCCAGAGTGTATTATGGGAAGTCTGATTCCCTAGACCTCATTCAGACAACTGGGACACAGCCCTAAATCACAGCCAAAGCTCGCCATGGAAGACAGCCTGTGGATAGTTTTGCATGATAAAGAGACATCCTCCTTGCCAGGTCCCACGGCAGATGTGTCCAGTTTGAAATAAAAAAGAGTCAATGCTGGTGACAACCCCCCCCCCAAAGAACTCTACCTGGTTATGGCCTTGGCTCCTTCAGAATCGCTCTCAGATGACTCCTTGTGACCAACATTCCAAGTATATTTATCCTTGAAGATTTTGTTTTAAAGCAGAACAACAACCAAAACAAAACTCTAGTCTCATCAAACTGGGGGAGGCAGGTGGTGGCAAGGAGAGACAAAGAAAATTCCAGACAGCAAAGGAGACTCCAAGAGAAAGTGAAATAGCAGTGCTCACAAGACCTGAATCAGTGTAAAAGCTTAATTCCATAAACAGACAGCATTTAAGCCACATGACTCCAGAATCCATGTGAAGTCCTTTAGGGTTTTATTATCACCATTATTGCCCGTGCTATTGAAACCCACATTCTGTGAACCTAATATGTGTACAAACCTGTGCCGGGCCCGAGGACAAATCCACTCTTGGATTTACAAGTCAGCCAATCGGATGGGGTAACGCGAGTTCTGAGTAACAACTACAGTTTTACACACTGAATGTCAGACTCTGATAATACATGGCTGTCCTCACGTCAACACTGGGAGACAGAAGTGACTACTACGGGGTAGTGAGGTGTAAGCCCTAGGACGACCTGGGTGTGAGCGCCGGCTGCGTGGGTGAGAGGGAGTTTGTGAAATATGGCAGCCATGCCTGCCTTAGAAGCCTATGGGACAGACAGACTATGGCAATGTTCTCAACACATCACCCACATTTAAAGGTAGCTGCCGTTCACCGAGGGTATCAGTGAGAGGTAAGCAAATGCGAACTACAGTGGCCCTACCACTGCAATCCACTACCGTGGTCTTGCCATTTTGCTAAAATCAGCACAATATTGATCACACCAAGTATTGTCAAGGATGTGAAATTGTGCCCACTCTTGTGTATTGCTACTGGGACTAGAAATACCTCACACTTGTTAGTGACTGTATCTGATGCTGTTCAACATGTGTATACTCTTATGACCCAGAGAGTCTGTCCTAG
>NW_022900934.1:9034305-9079097 GCF_012274545.1 Fukomys damarensis | reverse complement strand
TATTAGAGAATTCTCAGAAACATACACAAAGAGATTATGTAAAAAAGAGTATTTTCTGCCTATAGTGCTGAAATATTAGAAAAATCTAAATGCGTATCTATAAGGAAATAAGTAGTGGTTCATCCATAGATCAATTAGAATGAGTAACAAGGATTGCCTTTATCAATACAGCTTAATCGCCAGGACATAAAGCTGAGCACCCACAAAGTAAGTTGGATAGATGCTTATGAGTGAACCGATACCATTTATAAAATGTTCAGCATGAGCAAACTAAAACTATGTTTTGTAGGACATATATGGAACATCTTCTGGTGATTTAAATAATACTCTATTCACATAGCTGGCAAAAAGAATGTGGAACGTAGGTAAACGCTGACCTATAGCCCATCAACTTGCTGGCACTGTTAGTGCACACGGAGGTCTGGGGTAGTACTTGAAAACTGTAGCTTTAATGAATATTAGAATTTCGACGTGGAACGTCTATGAAGTAAACATGACTGTTTTATTGAGAAAATATTAAATTAAAAATGGCACAGTACTCACCTGTAACAGTTGGGCCGAGAGCGCTTGTCAACTTGGTCTATAAGTAATGCTTCATCAAAAGCACCTTCCTTCTTCAACTCCTTCTTCTCACCAATATACTTGCCAGACAAATTCGTGGATAAATAGAACAAATAGAAGTTACATTCAGCCATTGTCCATCCCGCTGGCAGACTTAACAGAGACAAGGGGAACTGGAGGCTAACTGGTTCCTCTGATATTTATTCCTGGGCCCAGCAGAAATATCTTCTCAAGCACAGAAACTCTGGGCTGCTGAGATTTTCTGTGCTGTCTCTTGCTGGATGGTATGCATGTCGTGGGTAGGAAGATCGATTCTCTTAATACCTGTTCACATTGCAAAGCTCAGGCCTGTGCCTAGTTTCTCAGCAACTGATGTAAAGAGAATAAGTATTAAGGTGTATCAGATTTTCATCCTTGTTCATGCTCAGGGGGTTTGTTTTTGAGTCAATCCAAGAATGGACAACTGAATGAATACTAACCTGAGGGCCCGATGAGAAGGGACTGAGAAAGATCAAAAGGGAAACAAAGCAGGTCAGAGAGGAGCCTGAGA
Organism: Fukomys damarensis; assembly: GCF_012274545.1. Lineage (NCBI taxonomy): Eukaryota > Metazoa > Chordata > Mammalia > Rodentia > Bathyergidae > Fukomys > Fukomys damarensis. Next base: position 9,077,986 of record NW_022900934.1, on the reverse strand, counting down.
GTACTATAAGAGTAACAGCAAAAATACTACCTCTTGGAGCAGCAGGGAATGAAATTCCTTTCCATTTTTAAAAATTCCCTAAAGTACAAAGCTTTGTCCTGCTCCCTATATTAATAAACAATTTGATTCGGAGAGAAAAATGCAGGGAGATTCCGAGAGATAATTAAGATATAACTCTGGCTCTTATAATGGGCTCCATCAAAAGTGTACAATGAGAAGAGAGATAATTAAACTGCCAAATTCAGAAAGAAGCAGGTCAGCAGGAAGCACTTTGTGATAACAATGTGTGTCCACAGGAAGAGAACCAACCCAATGGTCAACAGAGAGGGAGCATGGACAATCATCACAAGAGACAAACCTGAGTCTTAAAGTATGCACATAAGCGATCACTCTACCAAGCAGAAAATGGAGTCCCTTTTTCCCTACTGTGTCCTTGCAAAGTTGCTCATTGAGTATTTACTGTGTCCTAAGTAGCAGGGAATACAATGGTCAGCAAAACCAGGTGTAGCTCTGCACTTTCGGAGATTCTGTTAGAAAGCAGAGTTCAAACACAAATCAGAACTCTCTGATCCAGAACACACAGATTGGAATTCAGCAAGGCCACAGGGAATCCAACTTGGCTGAAACACAAGTCTTTATTTTAGCAACCCTTAACTAATGTTTGCCATCTCCTTCCATTATTAAACTGGCAACAAATCCTGTGGTATTGTCAATATCTGTGACTTCGTTCATCAGATTTTTATATCCCACTACAATTGTGGAAGATTCTTAAAATATCATTTGTACTCATCTCTACTTCAAAATTACAGTAGTTATTAGACATTCCACTAGATCTTGTTATTTGCTGTGTAATAAAGAAGCACTTTTATTACTATGCTACATTTAAAAAAATATTTTGATATCCAATTATATTGAAATCCAAGTTTCTTTGTAACCCTTGGTACTTTATATCATGCATTTGATAACATTATTATGGCTTTCCTAGACTTCTATAGAGATTCACAGAACAAATTATTAAGAAACCCTGTACTGATTAAATAACCGAAGCTGATAAAAATTGCAATTGCAAGAAGAGACGCAGAGGGAAACAATGCAAGGAGAACAAAATACGGGAGGAAAGGGAAGGTTTCCCTGTGGAAGTGGTGTGTGAACTGGGCTATAGAGAAGCTATGTACCTTCCGAGAGATGAGGAAATACCCCTCTGGAGAAAGCAGGTAGCGTGCAAACAGGCTTTGGGGCGACTAGGGCGGCAGGAATCCAAGGATACTGGTGCAGAAGGTCAGGGAGGCAGGTGCCAGGCTGAAGCGCAAGGGATGCTGGGATAGGGCTGGGACTCAAAGTTGCTGGCGTGAGGCTAGGCTGCCTGGTACAAGGCAGATGAGGTTAATATGAAATGAAGCTGGAAAGTGGACAGAAGTCTCACGATCGGAAAGAAGAAGGTGTGGAAGAGGAAACTACGGTGTTCAGAGACCATGCGTGGCTCAGTCTGGCCGAACAACATCCTGTGTCACGGAGGGGGAAGGTCGAGGCTGCAGAGACCTGCACAGCAGGTTTTGGGGTGTCTGTGATATCCTGAGGGGCAAAGAGCCCCTGGAAAATTTCTTAATGGACCTGCCTTTAGCCCGTGCTCAGTGAACTGTTATCTCAGGGTTCTCCGGAAATAACAAACAGGTTATCTGTGTGTACAGTCAGTGCTATACATCTGTAGTTTCCAAATCCTCGGATTCAGCCATTCAAGAATTGGAACTATTCAGAAAAAACACCCTGTGTACTGAATGTACACAAAGTCCCTCATCCTTATCCCCTAAGTAATAAAGTATAATAACTCTTTATGTAGCACTTGCACTGTATTAGATAAGTAATCTAGAGAGATTCAGAGTATATGGGAAGATGTATACGAATTATATATATATATATGTAATTTTATAGAAGAGATCTGAGACCTGAACTACTGTGGTTCTTGTTATCCAAGGAAGCCTGAAATCAATACCCGGAGATATCCAGGGATCAGTGTGTGCGCATGCACACAAACTCACACTCTCAGATTCCCTTTGCTTATGTTCCATGAAGTTGTCACCAACTCTGAATTAGTGACATCATTCCTAGAGACACACGGTTAGGTTCTTATGAGCCTGTGGTCCCACCATTTTTACCAAATGATCGATGCATGACCTTGTTTCGGGTGTGTTTCTGTTTAAAGACACCTACTTTGGAATACCCTGCTGATTCATTAGCGTTCACAGCCATCAACACTATTGCTCATACCTCTGAAGAAGTTTACAACACATCTCTTTACCCTGGAAGGCTCAACACAACCCTTTCGTGCTTACAACACTAGGCAGCGTTTCAGAACTATGATTGAGAAGGCAAGGTCGCCAACACATAGGATAAAAATGGGAAACCATGGCCCTGAGCTGCTAAAAGGACATTTGTTTACAGAGTGAGAGTGGAAACAAAGAGGCAGAGAAATACCTTCGTCAAGCTCAGCCACACCTGAGCACACTGGGGGACTGCAGTCTCTTGCCATTGCTCCTATTGACGAATGACTATAAAAACACTGACTATTGATTTTGACTTTATCCCTAAGTTTTAGTGAGTAGGACAGAATTAGCAAATACGGGATCCAGGAAGATGGAGAATGAACTGCATATATTTCTACATTTCTTCTTTCCTTCCTTTTCTGTGATGATTAGACCATCCTAAATCCATGAGGGAAGAGAATAGGCTGGAAACTTATGGTCAGGGGGTCAGGGGACAGCCCTGAGGAATACTTTCTTCTTCCTCAGAGTAACTTGGGCAACTTCATTCTTAGGGACTTTCCGCAACTGGAAAACAATCTCCTTTATTTAGAGTCAATTCTTTGTAGATGTTAAACACATGACAAAATACCTGCATAGCAACACCTACATTAGTGTTTGACCGAATACCTGTATACTATAGCCTAACCAGGCTGACACATAGACCTATCATTGACAGCCTTGAAAAGATCAAGAGATGCAGACTCTAACCCACTTGAATTGTTCGGGTAGACCCTGCTTTTAAGACTTTTTCTAATTCTTTCTGGCCTCTTAATATTTCAAAGACCTCACCGGGATTTAGCTCAGCGGTTCTGCTACCTGCCTCACAAGTGCAAGGGTCTGAGTTAGATCCCTGGTGCAAAAAAGAAAAAAGAAAAAAAAATATATATATTTCAAAGATCTCTACACCTTCAACTCTGGACACTGACTCCACAGGCCATTCGGTCCTATCCCTGAGTGGTAGCAGCAGCCACTACACTTTGGGGAAAAAAAAATCCTCAACACTTGTGGCCAACTTCCCCTTTGGTCTCTCAGTACTTCTTTCAATATTATTTCCTTTTCCTTAGGATGCATAGTAAGTCTGACAAAGTAGATGAACTGCAATATCATTGGGGGATTTTCTAAAATTTTTAGTGGCAAGTAAGAGAATATCTGACATAGAGTGGCTTAAAAATAGTTTTTTGATTATGCTTTAATTTAAAAAATCATCTTCCTTAACAAGCACTCTGGAGATAGTTGGTTTAGAGTAAGGGTCAACAAACTATGGCCTATGTGTAATCTACCCTGAAAGCCATGTTTTTTTCTTCTTAGCTTGAAAATTAAGAAAAGTTGCTCATGAACAGCAGCAACAACTATCATATATGGCCACAAAGCTTAAAATATTTAACTACCTAGCCCTTTATCATACAAGCTTGCTGACCCCAGAACCAGAGAGTCAATCAAGTTGTCAAGGACTCAGCATCTGTCTTCCTGCTTGTTTAGCTATACAGGCAACATCTTCCCCTATGGACAACTGACACAACTCTCCACACTACTCCTTATTGCAAAGGGGACAGAATATCTTTGCATATTTTTCTTTTATGGAAAAGAGAATCTTTCCCAGGAGGCCACAACAGCCATGCTCTTTGTTCCCATTGGCTGGGACACAATCATATGAACTAACTGCAAGGGAGCCTGGGAAAGAATATGGCCAGCATCTTCCTACTCTCTGGTGGGAGGAACCTTCTTCTTTCAGGAGCTGAAGTTGGATGGAGAGCCCATATCTGCCTTCCCCAGGTTTGCTGATAATAGCTCCAGCCTTTTAAGGTGTAAGGATAGCCCCCCACTTCAGGCCCCTGGCCCACATACAGATGGTCAGGTTAGAGGCTGGTCAGTGCTAATGCCATCGTCGTCCACCTTTGTGAGCTGCAGAGGAAAGACCTTCTTTGCAATAACTGACTTGAGTTTAAATCTAACCTCATGGGAGGGTTTTATATCTTAGCATATATTTAGGTAAAAATTAATGACTCTGTACACCAAAAGTTTTATTCATCTTACTATAGTGTATGTGAGTCCTTAAGAAAAAACATTATTAAAATTATCAAGTGGTAGAAAAAGTATGAACCTATGCATTTGTGTACACACATGCATGTGCGCACACACACACACAGGACAATGATACCTAGCATATGTTGAGTTCTGATAAGGGAAGCTGGTATGAAGTGAGGGTCAGCTAATCATATTAGGGACTTCTAATCCCATTCTGAGGCAACCTATTCTGCAGGAAGCTTTCTCTGTCCGCTCACATCCACCCAGTGCCTGCACCCCTCCACATCTCCTGAATTTCACGGTCCTCAGTAAGCCACAGAGTGACCTTCACCACACAATATACAAAGACACCCACATCTTTATGATGCCTTCCATTAATAATCAGTAGAGCTGAAATTTTTAAATCCTTGCATTGGTGACTTTAAATAAGAGACTTCTTTTAAAAATAACTTTCGCCCCTCCTTGCCTTGTGAGAACACAAGGGGCTAATTAAAAGTGGAAAAGTTCCTGTTTGATCAGAAATTCTTGTGTTTTGGAAAAAGAAAGAGTGTAATTGGCTTTAAAGTTACCACGTTCCCTTTCCTCTTTCGGGGCAGCACAAAGGAGCGCTTCTCTCCAGACCCGTGAAGTAAAAGTGTGGACCATAAGAACCCAGAGAACCAGGGTCGCAGGTTAAAGAACTTGGGTTTGACTCCACGGTCTCTTTTAACCTAACTTGGTGCAACCCCTCTCTGAGACTCTGCCTTGAGCCCTGGTCTTTTGGCCAACTTCTCTCCATAAATGACTTTATGACTGGAGCACTAAGGTTGTTTATGGAGGAAGATGTGTTCTATGGTCCCTAATGGAGCGTGTCAGTATAAAAGCCCCATTATACCGAGGCAGGTCTGGGTCCCTCCATTCTGCACAGCACTCTCCCCTGGATTTATTAGGATTAGTGCAGGAGAAGCGAGTGCTCTATGTAGCACAGCCTGCTGAAACTGATTTGCTTCCAATGCTAGAGAAGGCTGAGAAAAGTACTCCCTGGGCTCGTAGGTGTTCCTATCGAGGGGAACCATGGAGTTCATCAAAAGATGAATGATGTTGAAAGTTGGTACAAAAAGCAAAATGATGCCTCTGTGGAGAATTCACAAACACTGTTCCCTCACAGTGACCCTAAAAGTCAGCGTTGTCTGTTGGTTAGCAGACTGTTCGCAGTTCTCATCTGGTCCTGAGATGAACGATAAAGATGATTGGGTCGGGAGTCTGTTACACCCAACTCAATTTGGTGTTGGGAATATTTTTTGTCTTGCAAAGTGCCTGTCTGTTGGCTCTTGCCAATTCTTGTTTAATAATTAAGACAGGGACCCATTTATCCTCTGACTGGGACAGGCTTGGAGGAAGGTGTTTATTGATCTGGCATGTCATTGCGGGGAGCACAGTCCTGCTGTCTGCCTGCACACCCTTCAAGCAGTTACTGGTGTTGTCATCTCAAAGTGAGACTGGTGGGAAATGCCAGCAAAGGGTGACTCGGGGGGGACAGCTCTGCCCAAGAAGGAAGGAAAGCACTACAAAGACAATGAGGCACAGCGGGCAAAATAAAGCACTGCTTCCTTCCAGGGCGTTTGCACTGATCCTGGTCACTTCTCTGGAATGTTTGTTTGATCACCTGCTGAATCTTTGGAATGATCTGTGAATAATAGATGAAGCATTTGGGTTACCTTTGGTGTTTGATGGTGTGTCCTCTCCTGAAAAGAGCTACAGTGCATGTTATTTATCACACATCAATACACTATATACTCCCCAGGCTTGCCTGAAATGTATCAGTGTTTTGCTGTGTTGTTGTCCAATGCAAAGATTATAAAATGTCACCTTAATAACTAAGATTTCTGGGTTGAGTGCGAGACATACCTGGCTATAAGTGCTGGTGGACAGCTGCCTAAATAATTCAGGAAGATCTTACGGCTCCATCAAATGAAAGACTACACCTCTCATGTCTCTATCCCCTTCTGTGGATAATCAGGAGCATACAAATAAAGACTCTATTTGAGTGAAAGTGATAAAAACCTAGAAGTGGCTTAATCAAAACAAAAGGGATTTATTTTTTAAATATTTGGTGTTTTACAGGGTGTGAGGCGGTAAAGCCAGAGTGTCTTAGGAAAGGTTTGGAACCAGAAACTAAAATGCCCAGGAGATTTTGCACCCTCTCTCATCTGCCTCTCTCAGGGCCTTTGTAATAAAATCATCTAACTTTCCCCAACCATTGCATTCTTTGTGTCAAAAAAAAATTAACTCTCAGCAGTTGAAGAATGCCTGTTGGTGCCCATTGTTAATAAATATCAAAATTTGCCTTAAGGTTGTAAATTTTGTCAGCTGTTTGTCTTCTCCCACAATTTACAACCTTAAGGAAAATTTTGATATTTATTAACAATGGGCACAAACAGGCAGAGAGTTTTATGAAATTTTGACAAAGACCTAGCATTTGCCTTTAGGTGCCCCCAACAATATCCTGCCTAAATGTCTTCTGGGAGCAAAGGTAACAGGTCCTCTCGTGTGAGGGCTCACATACTTGACCTGGCAAGAGCCAGAGAGTCAATGTTCTAAGCCTTGCAGGCCACGGGGTATTCACCTCTGTTCTGGCACAAACACTGCCATGGTCAGTATGTAAAAGAATGAGTTTGGGTCTATTTCAATAAACTTTGTGAAATGAGTTTGATATTGTGTGTAAGGTTCACGTGCCAAGAAACATTCTTTTAATCCTTTCATATGTATATATCTATAGCCATATCTACACACACAGAGATATAAACTTTATATATAAATTATTTTTTCTTAGCTTGTGAACTGTACAAAAGAGGTGATGGGTTAGAATTGGCCCAGAAGCCAGAGCTTACTGTCTCTTGCACTAGTGGCATAGTCCTGACAATAAGAAAGTGACCAAGAATCCATCAAAGCAGCATGCGGTCAAAGAGCTATTCACAAACTGAGCATGGGGTAATCTGTGACACGACGATTCTGTGTTATTTTCTCACATGACTTTGAAAAGAAGTGTTGCGTTCTGCCTTCTGCAGACCATCACGTAGGCACCAGGAAATTCTTTTTGTTGTTGTTTCAGTACTGCAGATTTAACCCAGGACCTTCACACCGAGCTATATCCATAGTCCTTTTCATCTTGAGACAGGGTTTTACTAAATCACCAAGGTCCCGGGCCCGGCTGGAGTGGGACTGCAGGCGTGCTCTACCAACCTGGCCCAGAACATCCTTACTGCTAAGTTTCCAGACTCTTGGGAGCTTCCTCAGTGCCTAACCCTTGTCCAGATATCTTTCTGTTATAACAAATAGTCATTCATTACCACAGGTTACACAATGTCCTCTGAAAATGTCTCTGCTGTTTGTGAACCTGAACAATAAGTATCATTCCAGCCAACTCTGAGTTTGAGCTCCTAGCCGTTGATGAAGGGCCCAGCGCCTAGTTTTTATTTTCCCTTTTGTACCCATGTTCTGGGCGTCGCTCTTCTTGGAGATTCTTCAGTCTGTGGTGCTGCTGAGGGTCAGCTTCACCTCAGCTTCTAATTGTGCTTCTTTTAGAATGGTCACTTTTCATGCCCAAAACAAAACTTCTGAATCACTTAGCTAACAAGCCTTTTTCCTAAGCTTCAAAAGATGTTTTTCCCTGCCTTGAGTACGCCATGTCCTGTTGAAATTCACATAAAAAAGAGATTACTGATTTGTGTGAAAAAATCATATTGTTTACTTCTGTGAGAAAAACATCACAAAAATCTATTATCAGGAAAAAATTGTGAAGGACAGCAAGAATAGCTCGGGTACAAATACAGTGCATGTCATCTTTATGAATCGCCAATTTTTGTTAAATACTGTATTGGCCATTTCATCCTGTCCAATACCATTTGAAGCATGTTATCAGCAACTTAACAGCACCTGGTGCATTCTTTTCCTTTATTGTGGGTTATCTTGTTTAGTTTTCCAGTTTCCATAGCACACAACAGAGCTGATAATAATGCCCACATTTTACATTGTAAAGAGAGGATGAGAGAAGAGAGGGCACAGAGAGACGGAGACAGAGGGAAACAGAGACAGAGAGACTGAATTCCTCTTTGCTTGGAGAAGAGATTTGTGGTTGTGGTCGGGACAGGGATGGGGCCAGGGTCACCCCAGAAAGGAGTTTCCAAGTATCTACTCCTGTGGGTCTAAGTAGGGTGGTGACCAGGAGAGTAATCAGTAAGAGTTTGACAGAGACAATCCAGTTATTGTCCTTCTCAGATGTGATTGTTAGAGCTGTTATTCTATTCTTGTGTCTTTATATGAACACTACATGATATTGAAAGATAATATTTAACACCAAGCTTGACTTAATGGACTTAACTAATAGACCCAAATTATAAACACTTCCTTAATACATATGAATACTCCTAGTCCTTCCAGAATGGGTACTTTAATGGACAGCCATGAGCAATGACTTTGGAGTGAAGAGTTCTACATAATCATGACTACAAAGATGGGGTAGGTAGCCACGCTTGCAACTTGTAGCTCTGCTCTTTTAGCATGTGTTGCCAGGTGAGTCTGTTTGCTAGGGGAGCCTTGTCAGTCCCTGGAAAGGAAAAGTCTAGGCAAGCACAGAGCAGAATGTTTTCTTATGGGTCTGGTTTCACAAGAGGCTCCCAACAGCATCTGAGAGCCCGAAGCAAGGATCCAGTGATGGTGAACTTCTCAGAGGGCAGTGCCCATAGTGTAGCCCAAAACCCACTTATGTATGGCAAATTACCAACACTGCAATTAAACCTGAACACTGAGGTTTTAGTTTAGAAAAAAACTCATACATGAACAGCTTTTGTCTTAGAAGCAAAGCAAATAACTCGGTACTCCAGGTTCACCACCACTGCCTGGGCAGTCATTTCAGTGTCAAAGGTTTAAAGCTCTTGACATCCCTTGGTCCGTTTAATTTTCAGTCCAAAGAAATTGAAGGAGCCAGGAGCTGGCCTGTACTGACTCTTCACACCCACCTTTCTTGGCATTTCCCACACTCAGAAACCACTGGCGCTGCCTGAGCCTTCTCACCCCTGATAGAGCAACAAGACCTCAGCACAACAGATCTACCACATGAGAAAGGCTCAATGAGCAAATGAACCTTGGAGCCTTTCTTCTCCAATCAAAATATCGGGAGCAGTTGAGTCTCTTGTAGTAACCAGTCTGCTCAGTTGATCTTGACTGGCAGGAGAGCACCCAAAGTCTCCGCTGTGGGAAGGGCAGCGCTCAGATCTGTTCCACCACTGTGTGCTGCACCACCCACATGGAAGAAGGGTAAGGTGTGATGTAAACCTCATGGGACAAAAGAAAACGTTGGCAACTGCTGAGCTAGCTAATCTAACAGACAAATATGTGCTATCGTGTTAAAGCGTATCAAGATGTTCTGCTTTCCTGGCTTCCTGCTAAGTCTAAAATAAATATTTATTAAGCCAAATTGTGTACAGGGAACTTGTAATGTTCAGCCTGAAGAAGAGAAGATGGGGGTGAGAAAAGAGGAGCCCTGGGTATGGGAGGACATATAGCAGCTGTCTTCAGACTTCTGAGCAGTGTCACACGACACGAAGTTTGAGCTTCAAAGTGAGCTCCCCCTGCCTAAGCAGTTCAATCTAAAACTGGATAGCAGAACTCTGAGGTCCTATACGTGTGGCTCTCGAAATGTCTAAATATTAGGGTCTTTTAAATGCATATCCATGCATGAATCTGTTTGGTGCCGATCCATGGCCATCTGAATTTCATTGCGTAAGGCAGGTTGGGAACTTCTGCCAGCGGGATTTAGTCCCAACACATTTTCCAGGCTCAATTCCTATCACTTCCTGCTTTGGAAAGAGCTCCTGCCTCACAGAGTTATTTTTTTTCTTCCTGCAGCATTCCAAGCTCATCCTAATACCCAGACTTTTGCTCTACTTGGTTTTTGGTTCTTGCAGGAGGCTTTTTTGAGACTGCAAGTGGTTCATTAACTTACAAGTTCCCTCTTGGTCAAGTTTTCTCTGCCTCTCCTAAAAGTTTCTAGGGCTGCTATAGCAAAGTACCACATATTGGTGTCTCTAAAAAAGAGAATTTTATTGTTTTACTGCTCTGAAGTCTAGAAGTTCAAAATGAAAGCAGGGCCACACTCTCTCTAAGGGCTCCAGAGGAATATTTGTTCCATGTTTTCCTCTTGTCTTCTGGCATGTCCAGTGCTCGTTTCATTCCATGGCTCGTAGGTGCATTACTGATCACCCCATCTATCATCACTTGGGCTTTCTCTGTGTCTCCCCACAGGATGTGCCCTCTGGACATGACTCCTCTCACAAGGACACCAGTCGTATCTGAGCGGAACCTACACTGATGGCATCTTGATTATATGCACAAAAGCTCCACTGCCGTATCCTGCCTCATTCATAATTTTGAAGGTTAAGACTTCAACGTATTTGGAGGGGACACAATCCAACCCATTACTCCCTACACCTAAACTAGCTCCACCCCACCCTCCCCGGTCATCGTTCATCCTTTCCCATTTATTGACCACATCTGAGGCAATATTGCTTGCTTATTAGATTATTTCCACGTTGGTCAGCTTCTGCATCGAATGTAAGCTCCATGAGAGCAGGAAGTTAGTGCCTGGGAGGGTGCATTAGAAATAGTTGCTTGAATGCATGAAATGAGCTAGAGATCAAAGAAAGGAGACAGACTGTGTTTTACCCCGAAGAAGGCTTTTATGTAATCAGAGTCTGCTCAACATGAAATAAGTTGCTTTTTGGGCAGGTGGTGAGTCACTTGTGGGTGGGGGCTTTGTACCAAGGCAGCAGCTGAGAGGGGATCATGAAGCGTAGATCAGTTCAGGAATGGACTGATGTCCACTAAGAGCCATTTGAACACAGAAGTTCTATAAATCTGTTTACAAGAATAGCCTTTTAGGAAACAGAGTCGGAAGAACAGGATTCTACTGGTGGGAACTTCAGGTGAGCGGAAGTTTCCCATTACAGGTTTCTGACAGGTAAAATCTCATGAGAGTCCTCAAATCACATTACATTCGTAGCTCTTTTATGTCTCATGAGTCTATCCATAAGTATGTTTTCAACTTCTTCCTTATTTAGTTAGTTAGTTAGTTAGTTATTATGTTCTGTTGGCCCATTCCATCTAAATATGGGGAGGAGATTTCACTTCCTGTTAGGGGTCTCTTTAATGTCTTCACTAAGCTGTTACAATGAGTGACTGTATTAAGTTGGTCTTGTCTTAAGAAAGGAGCACCTTCTCTGTCGAAAGCTCTTGCTGCCAGGGGACTCACTGCTACCAGAGCAGTCAACTTTGATTTGTGTATCAATAATGTTGTGTCAGTAGCCAGAGGGGATGGCAACAGGGCATTCCAGATGCTTTTATTGGTGCTTTTGCTGGAGGATTATTTCAAATTAACTTCAGTCTCCTGGAAGACACTGCACCGTAGAATGCTATTTCCCATTTGTAAACAAAATGGTGAATAATTATGGGAGAAATGAAGACAGGCTGATTTCTAGGAAGTGTCACATCTGCAGATTTTAATTTTCTTCCGGTACTGTTTCCTTGTTCTTTGCTTTTCGTTGCTTATATCCTCACAGGTGTAATACTGACTAGAACCTGGTTGCAGGGCAATTGGTGGCCTCACAGCCATCAACAGAATAACTAGAGATTCTTCTGCCATCACTGTTACCACAAGAAATAAAAAAGGGGAGACTGAGGGATACCACTGAAAAATAAACAGTGTCATCTACTTTATGATATAATGCAGAGTATGTTTTGTATGCTATGGCAAAAGTAATAGTTATGGTTTAACTTCTGGAAAATTCTGGGGAAAAAAGGGAAACAATTACCTCATATTTTATTTTATCTCCCCAAATAACCACTATTTGTCATTTACTATATATATTTTGAAATTCTCCCCTGCTCTCGTGTGAGTGTGTGTGTGTGTGTGTGTGTGTGTGTGTGTGTGTGGCATCTATTGTGCCGGAAAGACATCATATTTTGTTTTCACTTAATATCATAGAAAAGAGATTGGCAAGATTTTTCCCTAAAGGAACCAGAGAGTAGTTTGGGTTTTGCTGGCTATAAAGTTTTCATTGCAACACTCAACAATGTAGCTGTAGGACAAAGTTGGGACAAAGACAAAGTCCGTGTATTTGTCAGCTTTTCATCACTGTGACTAAATGCAGTCACAGTCTGGAAGCAAGGTTTAAACTGGCCTCATGGTCTCAGAGGGTTAATACATGTTTGGTGAGCACCATGGAGAAAAGGCACGGAGGAAGGGACTGGTGGAGGAAAGCAGCTCGATACATACATGGTAGCCAGGAAACAGAGAGAATGAGAAGAACCAGGGAGAAAGGGCTGTCCTCCGAAGGCACACTCACGGTGATCCACCTCCTCCAACAGAGGCCCACGTCCTAACGGCACATTCAGCTACGGACTTATCAAGGGTTAGTCCACGCATGAGCAGTGTTCCCGTGACCCAACCATTCTTCTCAAAGCCCCACCTCTGAATACATGAGGCCTTGGAGGTTCATTTTAGATATAGACCATGACAGTCAGCCACGGCAAGAAGAGAGTAGCTGTACCCTAGCTACGGTGGTTGTAGCTGTGCCCCAACAAAACGTTTTACACAAATAGATGATGGACAGGAGTTGTCCTATGGCCACAGTTTGATGACTTTTGAGATAGGATGAAATTTTTTGCATGTCACTAATATTTTCCAACACTATTTTAAAAGATATCATACTATTTCATTGCATTGGTATACTATAATTTCAAACCAATTCGTTATTGTTGAACATTTATATGGTATCAGCTTTTTATTATTATAAGTAATTCAGTGATGAGCATGTCTTGCAGCTAAATCTTTCATAGTTATTTCTTTAGTATAAATGAACTAAAGCAAAACTAAAGTACATACAAAACTTTTATCAATTTGCTTTTCACTAGTGTTGTGTGTTGTAGCCTACTTATCACATTTGGGAAATTTTTTATGTTTTCCTAATTTGGCATATAAATCCCACTTTCAGTGATATTAAGGACCATAAAATTTGTCCCAGTGACTATCCTCATAAAGACAGAACAGCTATCAAGAACAGCCATTGTTTTATATTATTTTTCCTGAATATTTTGAAAATCCGAAGAAAATCAAGACTGTTCTGAAAGAAAATGCACACACCAACAAAAAAAATTTACATATAATTTCAAGGGATTCAAAGAGGACTAGAGAAGAGAAGCCATAGTTTAAAAAAATCAGTCACCCTGAAAGATCGACTTTCTTGGAAACACAGACACGACTTGAATGAGACCAAGTACCTATTTACTTGTCTTCTCTTTTCCAAAAGTTTATTGGATATTTAGTTTTTCTGAGCTAAATTTTTTAAATCCAATTTTATATATTTTTTGTTTTCTCCCTAAGTGCTACAAGTATCATTTGTGTAATGAAGTAGAAGAAGAAAGAAGAGGAAATAAGAAGATAGAGGGTGGAGGAGGACTACAAAATAAATTAGGAAGAAACTGAAGACAATAAGAAAGAAAAGGAAATGGAGGATCAATGCCACTAGCTTGGTCACAATCTCAGAAGTAGACCTAAAGCATGTGGTGTGTAACAATTGGCCCCAAATTCCTGAGCAAACTCCTTACTATTTTCCAAAGTGTTTGTATTAATTTTCATTCCCACCAACAGAGAAAGAGGGTTCTCCTTACTCCACATTCTCACCAGCGTTATCATCTGTCCTTTTGACAGGAGGCACTCTGACAAATGTGAGATGATATTTCATTGTGGTTTTAATTTGTCTCCCTGATGATGAGAAAGCATTTTTTGGTGTATCTATTGCCCATTTGTATCTCTTCCTTTGAGAAATGTCTGTTCAAATCCTTGACTGTTTTCTAATCAGGTTATTTGTCTTCTTGCATTGAGTTCTTTGAGTTCCTTGTGCATTTTGGATATTAGCCTCATATCAGATGTATCTGAACAATATCAAGACTTTTGATTCATGATCATATACATCTTTCCAGTTTTACACCTTTTTAATATCTCTTAGTATTTTATAGTTTTCAGTAAACAGTTCCTGCACATATTGTATTAAATTTATTTGTACATATTTCATGGATTTATGTACTATTTAAATCATGCTTTTATGTCATTTACCAATTGTTGATATCATACAGCAATACAATTGATTTTTATGTATTAACCTGTTGCCTTTGGGTTTAATAAATTCATTTATAAGTTCTGGTATCTTTTTGTACACTTCTTAAAAATTTTACGCTCATTATCATACTGCCTATAAATAAAAATTATTCAAAATTTTTCTTTCTAGTCTGTATGGCTTTTGTTACCTTTCCTTCACTTGTTGTAGGACCTTAGGAAAATTTGAAAAGAAGTAGTGAGGTCAGACATCATTACTTTACCCTTGATCTTAAGAGGGAAACATTCAGTTTTTCACCATTAAGTCTGAATAGTGGAGGGTTTACATTGTTCTTAAGTACTCCGAGAAAACTTCTCCTGTTCCTATTCTGCTAAGAGTTATTTTTTTCTTTTTTAAAAAATTATAAATGTGTATTGATGTTAGTTCAATGCTTTTCTATATCTGTTTGGATGCTTATACTTTTTTCTTGTTTCTTTTATATTAATCTTCAAATGATAAACCAATGTTTCATATCTGGGATTAAACTCTACTTGGTCATGACCTGTTTGTGTTTTGAGAAGTAATGATACAGTAAATTCCATTTGAAGACATTTGTTAAGAACATTTATATTTATAGGGCCAGAACCTGAATCTTAGTCTCTCATCTTCCTCCCCTGATGGCATGAGCTTCACCACTGGCTCTTCCACCTTCTCCACCAACTATTGGTCCCATACTCCTTCCTGTTGCCCAGCTTCCAGGTCCAGCCAGCCAGCAGAGCAGTCAACTTTTATGCCAGCCCAGGCTCCTAGAAATTTGCCTGAGGTTTCTCCAACTTATGGGCAGCTGGGAGTCCAGAGAAATGACATCGGGATGGCCGAGGGTTTACAGGATTGGTGACCATGTAGACTGAGAAGTAGATTATGCAAGACCTGGACTGTCTAGCCTTCTATTTCTATAGAGCAAGGATTCTGGGCATGGGTAATCAAAGGATGCAGAGCAAAATTCAAGCACATCTGAAGATGAAGAGGACCCAGGACAGACTGGGGACATTATTTCAAAGCCACCAAGGAACTGAGGGCAACTGTCTGCATATTCAGTGGACAGTGCCCAGACCATTCTGCAGACGGCTCATACTATTCTTGCTGCTGATGACTTTGGACTCAAGGATGAGATGGAGCTGGCCATGTGCCAGTCCATAAAGAGTGACCTCCATGGCATCTGTAAGGTCACTGATGACACAAACATCACTGGTCTACAGCTGGACACAGAAACAGAGGCCTTCAAGGAGGAGCTGCCGTTCACAAAGAAGAACCACAAAGAGAAAGTGAAAGGCCTCCCAGCCCAGACTGCTAGCTTAGGGTTTAACATGGAGGTGAATGCCACCAAGTCTGAGGACCTCAGCAAGATCCTTGGGGATATCTGGGCCTCGTACAAAGAGCTGGCTCAGAAGAACCATCCAGACTGTCAAGACGGCAAGCCCTGAGCTGAGACACAGAGTCCTGTCTTTAGAGATCTACCTGGACTTGTGTAAAACTATGAAAGCAAACTTGGAGAACAGCTCAAGCTACACTGGTAGACTGCTACACCCTGAAGATGAGCAGTTCCACCCAGTCCTAGCCCTACTGCACCTGGAGTTGGAGCTGGCCCAGACCTTGGGAGAGAGGCGACACCAGACCCAAACCTAGGCAATTCTGCTAAACATCAATATCAAGCTAGAAGCTGAGCTCACTGTCTTCTACCCCCTGATGCAAGACAGAAGGACTTTAATCACAGTGAAGCCAGGGGATGCTGGCAGTTTGGTGCAAGCCGTGTAAAAAACCGCCACCTGCAGAATTGTGGAGGGCAGTGATCCCAAATGCTGAGGCAGCAAGAGCAGGAGGGACAGGGGGCCAATAAAATTTCAGAGGTCATTGGGGTAAATATTTAGATTTATGTTAATGAGATTTTAATCTGCAGTGTTATTTTTTTCTCATTGTATCTCTGTTCTTGATATCATGGTGTTATGTCCTCAAGAAATGAGTGGGTAAAGGCTCTATTCTCTATTTTCTGAGTGTGTATGAGATTGGTAGTATTTATTCCATAAATATTTTACAGAATTTATGAGTGAAATCATCTGGCCCTAGAGTTTTCTTTCTGAAGGTTTTTAATTACAAATTCAAGTTATTTAATAGGTTTAGGGCTATCTTGATTTTTCTGTTTCTTCTTATGCCACTTTATGTAATTTGTGTCTTTCAAAAAATGTGTCCACTTACTCTGTCGTTAAATTGATTGGCATAAAGTTGTTCATAATATTCACTTATTATCCATTTAATGTCTGAAGGGTCTTTAGAGATTTTTCTCTCTTTAAAATCCTGATACTGATAATTCATTTCTGCTCTTCTTGATAACTCTAGCAAGGGGTTCACTAATTTTTATGATTTTTTTCCAAAGAACCGGCGCAGTGCTGAAGTCTCCATCTCCAGTTGTTTTCTCTTTTCCTATTCCATTCTGTATTTTGCTACATGGACTCTGAAGTTATATCTCTTAGGTACATATGTAGCTGGAATTGTTTTTGTCTTCTTAGTGAACAAACCATTTCACAGTTGTAAGAAAAAAATCCCTTCTTTGTCCTTTGAGGTCTATGTAAAGTGAAACAGACTCCCGTTTTCTTATTTCATTTGTATGGTACACTTTTAGTCATCCTTTTACTTTGCACTTGCCTGAATTTACATTTTAAAGGCGGTTTTTGTATACATATACAGACAGTTTTACATTGTTATCATTTACATGTCAATGGACTGTTTAGACCATTTATAGCTCATGAAATTGTTGACATTGCATGATTAAGTTTATCGTCTTGCTCTCTATTTTCCTATCATCCAACCTTCCCTCACCACTTTGATTAGCTTTTATTTTTACTTTCTGTTGAATTAACTGGATTTTTAAAAACTTCTTAATCTGTCTTGTATTGGCCTGCTGTCTATACGTATTTGTTTTTAGTAATACCCCTAGGTTTATATTATATAGCTTTAAATTAACAGACTAAACTTCGAGTAGTATAATGTATTGTTTCATGTTCAATAGCATTAATATATTTTTCGATGTTCAACAAGAACTGTGGAACAGTATGTACTTCCATTTCTTCCACCCTGTCCTTTGTGTTTATGTCCACATGCGTTTAACTTTTAATACACAGCACACTGGTAAGTGGGGAGGGTAGAAGTGGGTGAAGAGAGGGCAGGGACAAGGGGAAAAAGTGAGAACCAAGACCTGTCATGTAAAGGTACAAGATCCCCATGGTGAATGTAACTGTACTGTATACCTAAAATGTACCAATAAACTCAATGAGGAAAAAAATACACAACACACTGGAAACCCATTGCTATTATCCACTCAAGCTGAAAGATTAACATAGGTTTAGAAAAGGAGGGAGCATTGATCTTATTTCTTCATTTTTCCATCACCAGATTGGGATCGGGGTGGAATAACTTTTTAAAGCTTGATATTCTGTTGTCACTAATAAATGTTCCCTGCATGGCATCTGGCAGTAGTTGTACAAGTAAACGATGACTTTAGAGGATAGCTGATACTCTTATTATGCAGATAAAAAAATCTTTATCCTCTGACCCTGATAGTACTTTTTAAGAGTATGTTTCCCCAATCTTCTGATTTGAAGTTTTCTCTGGTGAGTGGAGAGTGAATTTTATTCCTGAACCTAAGCAGCTATAAGGAGTAGACATTTCTGAGTGTTATAAGTGGGGAGGGGCATTATTGGCATCTAGTGGATAGAGACTAGGGATGTTGCTTAAATATCTTAAAATTCACAGCTGAGCCCCCTCACAATGAAGAATTGATGGTCGCAAAATGTCAACTGTACCGAATTCTGGAACCCTGATTTACATCAACTTCCTGGCCCTACTATGTATGTACGCTTGCAATTTCACTGCAATCCACATCTCTGACCCCAGGCAGGACTCATAAACAGTTCCCCAAAGGCTACAATCTCCACTCCTTTCTGCTTCTCTGAGGACAATAAGATAATTTAATTCCAACAGCAATATTAAGTTTTCCAACACTGGTTACCTTCCAGGTAGGGCAAGCATGAGTTCCTATATATAACCTCATTTAAGACTCAAGAACTTCTCAAGGTAGGTTTTATGCTTATGGAATTAAAATTGCATGGTTGGTGACAACAGAAACCCTTCAGACAGAGCACCAGTTGGTGCGAGTACTTGGATGCTCGGACAGGGTAGCCCGAGTTTGAATCTTGGGCTCTGCCACTTACTAAACCTGAGACACTGAGCAAGACATTAAAACTCAGTGGCCTCACACCTCACATTTTCTCCTCTGAGGATACACTCCTATGAGCAGCCTCCTTATTTGGATTATGATGAAGACCAGTGCCATGAACCACAGCCAGTCCATAGTTACATGCTGAGTAAAGATCAGTGGGTGTAACTGCTGTTACTTTGGTTGGTATGTTTTTATTTCTTGTGTGACTAAATATTCAGGCAGTAAACAGGGATCTCTCTCTCTTCCTCCCCTTCCCAGCTCTCCTCTCTTCCTCATCTTGCCCTTCCTCTAGATTTTCATTCCCAGGCAGAGCCTCCCAAACCTTGACAACTCAGCCACTAACACTTCAGTCTCACATCCCAGAAGCTTAGAAAAGCAATAGGGTCCAGAAAAACCCAAAGCTAATTGTGGTTAGCACAGCTTGTGTTATCCTTAATGGCACCACAGCCATGGGGCGGGTGAAGTATGGTGACCCAATTTTCTACTCCTGAGCCTAGGGAGGGATCAGTCTCCTCCATGCCACATAGACCCGGAATGGTCTTCTTCCTTAAAGGCCAAGGGAGTCACTGTTTCCCTAGGCTGGATTACACACCAAGCTGATAAAAATGACAGTTCTACAATTGTTCCCATTTTATAGAAAAGTGTCTCAGTAAGATGATGTCATTGTCACAGGGAAACAAAGCTATTAAGTGTGAGAGTAAAAATCCAAACCCTGACTTCTAAACAGTCAGGAACAACTCAGTATTAAGAAACTTTATATCAATAGATCAAAGGAAAAATGACAAGTGTCATTACATGTGCTGAAAGGCTTTTGAAAAAACTCAATATCCTTTCTTGATAGATAATCCTTCCTAACATTAAGCTTCAAAAGCAAAGGGAATGATTTTTATGAAGACTTTACATTTCTACTAAGGGACTTAGAAAACTTGAAAAAATGAGTAATGGTGACTTTAATTTTCTATAAGTAAATCTATATATTTAATATGATTTTAGGAGAAACGTAACTTTTTAAAATTGTAAGATCTAATTCTAAAGTTGAATTTAAAATATATCAATAGGGCCAGGGATTTAGCTCAGCAGTTTTATATATATATATAAATAGGAAAATTATACAACATATTCTAAGGCTAACATGATTAAAATGTAGTGGCATTGGTACAAAATAAAGCAGATCAATGGCATAGAATAGAGTCCAGAAATAGGCAGAAAATAGTATGAAAACTTATTATGTGACAGAAGTGATATTTAAAATCAGTTTGGAAGAGATTCAGTGCATGATGTTAAGGATATATATATAAATAGGAAAATTATACAACATATTCTAAGGCTAACATGATTAAAATGTAGTGGCATTGGTACAAAATAAAGCAGATCAATGGCATAGAATAGAGTCCAGAAATAGGCAGAAAATAGTATGAAAACTTATTATGTGACAGAAGTGATATTTAAAATCAGTTTGGAAGAGATTCAGTGCATGATGTTAAGGCAGCTGAACACTATTTGGATTTAAAAAAGAGGAATCCTACCTCACACTACACTAAAACTTATACCAGATGTTCAAGTATTTAAATGTAAACCATTAAAATGAACCTATTACTAGCATTTGTGGAAGAACTTTCTCATAGTCACAAGACAAAGAAACTCTTCTAAAGAAATGACACCAAATCCAGAAGTCATAAAAGAAAAACATGATGAATTTGACTATATATTGCTGCTGGCTGAATTGCGCCCTTCAAAAAGACACAAGGCCTAACCCCTTATATGCATGAATGTGACCATATTTGAAAAAAGAGTCTTGGCATTTGGTATCAAATTAAGATGAATTCATAGTAGATTGGTGAGCTCTAATCCCTTGTGACTGTCCCTAGATGAGGGAAATTTGGACCCAGAGTCAGTCAGAGAAAAGGATTCCATGATAACAATGGCAGAGATTAGAGAGATGTAGCCACAAGCCAAGAGACACCAAGGATTTGCAGGATCCTGCAGAAGCTGGAAGAGGTGGGGAAGATCCTTCCCTGCAGTCTTTTCAGGGCACACATCCCTGCTAAAACCTTGAGTTTGTACTTCTGGCCTTCATAACTATAAGAGAATAAATTTCCTTAGTTCCCATTCACTCTATTTGCAATAATGTATTACATTAGTTGTAGGAAATTAGTTGTATATTTATACAAATATAAAGATTTTTTTACAAGAGGAAAAATATACTGAGAGCAAAGTTAAAAAATAAGTAGAAAAAATAGCTGCAACTCATAAGAAAAGACGTAAAGAACATTTGTGAGTAAATTAACTAAAAACTAACCAATAAACATGGACACCCAGTATTTTCTGTGGATATCTTCATTGCTTTGTTACTCATCCACCGAGTCTCATCAGCTTGGTCACTTTGTCTTTCTTGGAGCAGAGAAGATGGGAGAGACTCTGGTACTGGAAAAGTGAGATTTCCCCCAGATGGCCACCAACAGCCAGAGTTAGCAGGGCAGTGCCAGCCTCAGGGATGTGCCACCCAGGGGATCACACAGAGATGGGCTCATGGCTGGGCTTTGTGCTCAGTTGGCACCATCTTGAAATTCTGAACACTGGTGGCGCAAGGGGCCCTCCATTTTCATTTGCACTGAACACTGCAAATGTGTAGTCAGTCCTGACGCACAAACTATCCCATCAATGCTGGTGAGGAATACTCCAAGGACAGATGCATTGTCTTCTTCTGAATGGCCCAATAGATAGATCATCTCCAAGCTTGATATTCCAAAAATAAAATAAAATGGGGAGAGGGAAAAAAAATAGCTGCATGAACTCCGAAGCCAGGAAAGCTGGCACCCTTGCCTTTAGCAAGATGTTATCTGACATCTTTTGGCTGAATGCGTCCTTTCATGGGGTGATTAAACAGCAAATATCTCCAAGCAGCATAATGTTTATTAGACATCACTCTGTTTGGGCAGCTTGTGTTTTCCCTGTATTCCATTTCTGTATTCCAGTGTGTACAATTTGTTGATTTAAATAAAATTTAAAATAAGCCGTGCTGCTTGAGAAGCTGCTGACAGGGCCTCACAAAAAACTTTGAGAGATTTTTTTTTTTTATTATGAGGAAGCGATTCTGTTTCTATGTCATGTTTTTCTGCCTCTTCCCTCTCCCTGGACCCCTGCTTTTCCCCAGTATCCAAGGGCAGCAGCCTGAAAAACCAATATTTTTACTCTGTTGAATGTTCATCTGTCTCTCTGAAATATTTCTAGCCAAGAGGCAAACATCCTATTAGTCCAGCCCACTCCACAGACTATTAGAAAAGAGGAAGCGCCTGCTCGGGACAAGGGTCATTCGCGATCCATGCAGGATTCCCACTGAGTGCTGAATATTCTGGAAGTTTGAAAATTCCTCATTATTTTGAGTCTGCCAATATTTAATTGACAAAGTATAGGTGAGTGAGTATCCTCACATGACATTGGATACAAGGTAGATTGTCACAGTGCGAGAGGAACGAGATGAGGGGAGATGCCAACATTATTTCAATGTATTCTAATGTTATGCTGGTTCGTTTGTAGGAAATTGCATGCATTTGTTATTGTTTTAATGACAAATTAGTATTTTAACTGATACAAAAAAGATACTATAAAACCTTAAGGAATTAGTACTACTTGAGTGGTTTTCCCAAGCCACATTTGATTTTGCATATCAAATATATGTCTGTGCATATGACAACATAGAATTTTACGATACAATATTCCTGTGTTTCTTCATGTAGAATGCATGAAGATTCCTGGAAAATGTTGTATAAATATATGAGTGTTGAAACAAATGCCTACCATTCTGTAAGCCCTACACAGACCTCAGCATGGCTGACCAAGCAAGAGGGTCTCTAGCTTCAAAAAGCTTGTGTTTGTGCCACCTATTGCTAAAACTGGCCCAAAGACTCCTGCATTAGACCCAGAGAAACAAAATTTGCAAATAGGGCACTAGGAACCACAGACATTTTAAAAGTTCCTGGAAAACTGCTAAGCACACCTAGAGTTCTCAAGGCTCCCAAAGCAGGGAGAAGTCTCAGCTGAAATGCCATTTCTCAGCTTTGCCCACATCCTAACATAGCACCCTGTTTCACGTCTCACAATGTGGGCATTGTTTATTTGTTTATCTTTCTTCCCTGAGGAATTCTACATGGCATCCCCAACCTGCAGCCACATGTCTGGCACACTTGTGTCCAGTGAAAATCCAAGTATCCAGTCTGCATCTACGTATCCAATTCTATCACTCACCTGCATGAATAAATGAATAAAAGCTGAATGGACGCATTCTTTTAAGTCCCTGAGAGATAAAGGCCCTTGTGTTCTCTCTCTCTCTCTCTCTCTCCCCCTCTCTCTTTCCTTCCTTTCCCCTTCCCTTCTCCTTCCTTCCTTCTTTTCTTCTATTTTTTTCTTTCAATACTCAGGGTTGAATCCAGGGCCTTCACATTAAGCTACATCACAGACCATTTTTAATTTTTATTTTGAGGCAGGATCTCCTTAATTTGCTAAATTACTCAGGCTGGGCTCAAACTTATGATCCTCATGCCCAGGTTCTCCGAATGCTGGGATGATAGGTACGTCCTTCCATACCTGGCAGCAATCTTTTTCGTGTATCTGAAAATTACTTAAGAAGAAAATAATGCAAATCTTTAAATTGCCACTTGTTGAAGGTCCTGAAATGTGGAACCTTTAAAGAAATGTGCTATTTTAGCATTCTTTTGCTAACATTCTTTCAACATCACCACATTAAAAAGTCACTCCAAATTATTAA
This sequence comes from Fukomys damarensis, assembly GCF_012274545.1. Taxonomy (NCBI): domain Eukaryota; kingdom Metazoa; phylum Chordata; class Mammalia; order Rodentia; family Bathyergidae; genus Fukomys; species Fukomys damarensis. The sequence continues at coordinate 9,054,493 of NW_022900934.1, read as the reverse complement.
TGGCATAAAAGAGCCATTTTTGTGCCCTCTCAAAATTCAAGGAGGTAAGACAGGACACAAAAGTGTGGCTACTCTCTGCTTCACAGTGTTCGGGTTTCCTCTGGACTCATTCCTCTGGAATGATCTTGATGGCTTGAGAGTCTTCTCTCTCAAGGCTGATAGTGCCTTCTGACTGGTGGCAGGGTCCTCTGCTGTTGATTGTCAATTGTGTCCACATGTAGTTTCTCCTCAAGGCTGATTGGGCTTCCTTTCAACATGGCCGCTTTGGAGTATTTGGGCTTCTCACATAGCGGTTTCCAAGTGTGAACCCCGTATCTATCAAGGCCAAAGCTCAATCATTATCCATGCTCTGCATTCCAAAGGCATAGAGAGTCACCTGCACCATTCTGTTGGTTACAAGTGAGACCAAAGCCAGCCCAAATCCAAATAAAGGAAAATTACACAACACTTCTGGATGGAAGCAGTAGATATATTCTAAAAAGTATAGGACAGGAAATAGCATCTTTGGGAAACACAATCTGGCACGTGTCATAGCAATCCTGCAAATAGGTATAAACAATCTATCTTATAGGAGGGAACAGATGAAGAGAATGCATAATTTAGCCATTGTCAAGCAATGGGATGGTAAGTGGCTGGATTCAAATTTGGGTCTATTTTTCCCAAAGCTCCCACCTCCACACCTCAGCCCTGTCATATAAGATGGAAGTTATGCTTACATACTTCATCTTGCCTTCACTGTTTATTAGGGAGACACATCCAGGTCCCAGATGTGGCCAGGTGTGGACATTGCATCTTCTTGCAATTTACAGATTACTTTACTGATGCCCCTCAGTGATTAATAGGCAGCCATTGATATGAGTCTCTCCTGAAGGTGCAGAGAAATTGCCATTCAGAGATCAGAGCTTGAGCAGAGTTTGCAACTTCAGGAGACAGCCGCTCCCCAGTAATTCTTTTTTTTTCTTTTCATTGAGTTTATTGGTTTATTGGTACATTCTAGGTATACAGTACAGTTACATTCATTACTGGGATCTTGTACCTATACATGCCAGGTCTTGGTTCTCATGTTTCCCCTTGTCCCTGCCCTCCCTTCACCCCCTCCTCCCCTCCCCATTTTTCCCAGCAATTCTTGAGCCTGGAGGAAAAAAATGATCCTCCTTCTATGTGACACAATTATTGGGTATTTACCATAAGGGCCCTTAAATTATTCCTTGTTGATCAGGAAATAAGAAATAAGTTGGGGGGAAGCTAAGTCTAAATGTAACTGTTCACATTGTTTTGTTCTTAGATGGATGGTAGGTCTTTTCATTATTCCCAGGCACAGACATGCTACCAAGAGTGATTTGGCAACTTGTGAAGATAAATCACGACCATCATGGCTCTTGTCACTGGCTTGTTGAGAACGTGACTCGAGAGGCTGATGGAGTTGGGGAATAAGTACATGCCTGGACCCTGCCAATGTGAAGTTTGGGGGACAGAGGACCTAGCGAGGGGAAAACAGAAGGAGAGCCATGGAAATTCCCTGTCTCTGTCTGTGTTGCTTCCCAAATGCCATGTTTTTGAGAGAACTAGTGTTTTTTTTTTTAAGTCCCTGACAGGTCAGAGGGAATAAAGCAGACAGGTTAGAGAAGCAAAAAGGAAGGGAGGTTTTGAATTAACCGTCTATGAGAAGTAAACACAGCCTCCATGGGTAGCACAGGAGAAAGGGGATGAAAGCATCCAGATACTCTGAAAATCTGAGAAGTGCCCTAGCTTCCAGGTAATTTTAAGCGAAATTATCTACACATGACACAAAGCTGAGAGCCTCCCAAATTACCTTTGTTCATTTTGTTTTTACAATTACTATTTTTGTGCTGATAAAAGCAATGCCTTCTAATAGCATAAATGTTAGGAAATGTCGTAAAATGTATAGAAACTCATAATCATCCCATCTAGCAGTGCCAATATAAAGATTTTGTTATGTAGTCTGCCAGATTTCCCTTAGATATTTATTTTAAAAACAGGATCAGACAAAATCTAATATTTTATGACCTACAATTTTTCTTTTCATATACCATGAGCTTCTTTTTGTGTCAGTAAGTAGACATTTGTATAATCATCTTAACCGACACATAATTTTCCATTGTAATATTATATAATTAGTCTTCCACCACTGGATGTTCAGGGTTATGAATTTTTCTTATTGTGAATAATAGATATGAATATGACATATGTACTTGCTTACCTTGGATACATTTCTCAAAGTTTTTTTTTTGGCAAAGCATAGTATTAAAGAGTTTTATACACATTGACAAATTATTATCTTAAATTGTACCAAGAATTAAAGTTGAATTTGAAAGTTAATGCAATTCCCATATTGTTTTCTTTCTCTTTTTCTTCCTCCTCCTCCTCTTCTTCCTCGTCCTCCTGCTCCTCCTCCTACTCCTCTTCCTCCTTCTCCTCCATCTCCTCCTCCTCCTCCTCCTCCTTCTTTTTCTTCCATTCCCCTTTCCCTATTCTTTTTTCTTCAATAATCAGTTGCTGCTACTCAAAAGAATAAGAACCACAGGCTAGGGTGGAGGTTGGGGGAAAAGGCCCATGGTCAAACCCAGCCCACTATCAGATGACTGTGTCTGACTCACAAGCTAAAAGCAGTGTTTATGCTTTTCTGTAGTATCCCCTACAAGAGCAACCTAGCTGGGGCTGAGGCAGGAGAATCAGTAAACATCCTGGTCCAAAGTCCCACTCAGTGCCTCATAAACTGTGGGACCTTAGGCCAGTGGTTAAAACTCTTCACCCTAAAACATCCTCATCTAAAGATAGAAAAGATAATGCAGACTGTTGGCCACCAGTGTCATCACTGGTATCAAATAAAGTAAGATGTAGAAAGTGTCTCCTGTGAGTGCCTGGTACCTAGCAAAGCATGTCCATCGTCACTGTTGCTGTTATCATTGCCACTGCACCTCTGGAAACTTCACCTTGCATTTGTTCCACAGACTCCAGTCTTGGAGTTTTTGTTTCTTCCATTAGTCTTTCTCATCATCTCCAAGTGATTTCTATTTGCAAACACAAAAGGTGCCAGTATCACCGAAATGAGATTTATAATTTGAAAACAATTCTTCGTCATATTTCATTAGTTTGATTTCTTTCATGATTCGAGTACCTCTTCATTACCGATGCCTCTATGAGGTATGGGCAGCTGACTTTGTGGCCTCCAGGGAATGAGGGAGCTCATGAAGGTGTGCGGCGATACATAACTGGCCTCACTGAAAGCCATGAACATTTCTCAGGAGTTGGGGTCAAAAGCCCCTTGACCCTCCGAGGCACCCAACCCATTCCTCATCCGTTGCCGAAGACATGGCTCAGGGCACTATGCTGAACCTCGCCACTTTTCACTGAACATGGATTTCCTCGTTTACCATCCTGCATGTAGTGCCAGCCTGGGCAGTGCGTGGACGTGGAGAAACTTGAAAAGGCGGTCTCTCCAGGGATTTACCCAAACCTCCCCAAAATGTCTTTCACAAATTTGAGGCAGATCCTGCTGTTCTCTTAAGCATGTCCCATCTTATTCAGAGTACAGTCATCAGCGTGAGTGCCGCTGCAGTCGATCCTGAACTTCAGACCGCACTGGGCCCAGGGGAGACCGAGAGGGAAAGGTCTCGAGGCGCAGTCTGCATCCTTATGCCTGCCCTTCCTAACCTTACTCGGCCACCGCAACTCAGAGAAGCTTCCTGAGTACTCTATGACTGGCTACTCCCTCCCCAGCACACATGCAAACTAGGACCATCCCTTTATCTGTTCATTTATTTATTGTTTGTATCTCCCCATTAAAATGTAAGCTCCACTAAAAAAGGGTTTGTTTCTTTCATTCATCCACATGCTTTGCACAGGATAAGTATGGATAAATATTTAGTACTGACCTTCAGAATACCGCCAGTCGTGTCCCTCATGAAAACTGAGCCCTACTCCTTCCAACCTTCCTCTCTTTGTCCATCACACCCAGTTTTTCCTGCTTCTTTGATATACAGTTTTTTCTTCTGCCCTTCACCAAGCCATTTATTGGCTTACAACACCTCTCCATCTCCTGACTCCCCTCCCACACCCCCACTTCTTGCCTTCTTGCCTGACTGCTGCCTTCTCCTCCCTCAGGAGGAAACTTGTCTGCAAGAAGCTCCTGTACAATATGGCTCCCCAGGTCCCGCGAGAGCCCTCTTGGTGTCCATTTCTCATCTTCCTACCCACCCCACAAGGTTATGCTCGCTGCTTAATTGTCTCCCCTGTTAGAACTGGCCACACAGCCCAGTGGGCTGGCGGTCCCAGGGTTGGTGTTCAGGGCCTGTGTTCTCAATAAACAAATGAATCGTTAAGCATTAACTATTTATGTTGAAATTTTTTATTGCCTGATAGCCATAAAAGCAATGTGCATCTTTTAACACTTACAACACAACTTGAGCTGCTCATTCACTGATGGAGGGCTAATTTTGCCAGAGATAAAGCTTTCTCTGGAAAAGTCAAACAGAAAAAGGGACACAAATAATGCTTAGACAGTTGACAAAAGAGTAAATATATTTCATAAATAAATATAACAGGAGAAACTGAGTACCTGATTCAAGAGAAAGATAAACTAAAATTCTACTCAGCAATCATTTTTCCTCCTCCAATTTGCCCAAATCCAAAATATTGACAACACCTTCTACAAGTGACTGTGTGGGAAAATACACAGGTATAGCTTGTGAACGAGAGTAGTATGAATTCTGCCACCTGCACACAGGGCAATGTGGAGATATTTATCATACTTGCAAGGCACACTTGAAGGTGTTTGTTCTGTAAAGACCTGGTCACACGTAAGGCTTGACTTGCTTTCCAACTTATTAACTACCAGTTACTGACTTACCAGTTCTTGTTGGTAAGAGCAAGTTTGTGAACTCTGTAAATGCCTCTAAATTCAAGATGCTTAATGAATCATTTATTCCTTAGCTACATATGGGAGAGCATTGCATATCTTTGCAGAGCAAAACAACAAATGTCTATTAACTAATATGGAATGGTCTCCAAGATAATAGGCTATGGGTTAAAAATAAGCAAGGTGGTAAGTGATGTGTCCGATATATTACTATTTGTATAAAAAAGAAAGAAAGGGAACTTCAATATATGGGTACCGTCTGTGCTTAAAGGTAGGTGCAGCTATTTGAACAGGCACAAAATAGTTGATTCATTAGAAGTTTGAGGGGAGATGCAGGACAGCTAAGCAGCATAGTGGGAGAAAGCCTTTTTAAAAATCTGATTAACTTCTAATGATTTAGATTTTACAGCTGTGTGACTATATTATCAATTTAAACATGGGGCAGTGGGGGCACAAAAGTTGGGGGGGGCGGGAGAATCGCTGTCTTCAACTAAGTTTCTCCGTCTTCCACCTCATGTGCCTTTTCTTAAACTAGAAAAATGAAAGAGGCAAGTCCCAGTTTCTTTCTGCTCTCAAAATCTCTCTGATGATTCTGTGATCATTATCAAGAGAGGAGTTCCAGCCTCTAAGGCTCGCCTCTCTGGACCCAAAGGCCAGGTCCTACCTCTGCGATCCTGTCCAAAAAGGAAGCCATTGCGCTCCCCTCCCGGGCTGTCACCAGATGCAGCCCGGTTCCCGGAAGGAGTCTGTGATGTTGACTGCTGTAGCCGTGACTGTCACACACACTTCAGCTGGAAGGATTAGACTGTCCTGAATATGTCAATCAGATATCAAAGATAAATGAAGTTTGAAAAAATAAAATGTACGGTTTATTTTTTAAAAAATAGTCTTTGGGAGACACCCAGAATGCGCTTTGAAAAATCTAAGGCGAATATGTCAAGAAACAAATCTACGCTCCGCGGTCCAACTTTCATTTTTCACTGATAACGCTCAAGTGGGCTGCAGCCCAGCCAGTAAATAAAGATTCTCCATCCTCGATGGTCTCCAATTTCCACTCGCTGTGACAGAGGAAGGACTTCTCCCCAAGATGCCCCGCACTTCAGCCCCGTCCACCTCCCCTTTCCAGGTGCCCCGGGTGTTAATGAGCTGGCCTCGTCCTCGGGACTCAGCCCAAGGACGTCCTCTCCACGCTGTTCCTCCTCGATCGGCGTCTGCCCCGGAGTCCGCTTCGCCGCCTTGGCATCACTCACTGGTTGGGCTTGGTGATGTTTGGGGTTTTAATTCACTTTACTAAAATTGCCTTTCATTCACTTGGTGACAGGTAGTTATTTGTTTTCAGGGTTCCATTTGACATTTATTGTTAGCGCAAAACACTAATAATAATAATTAGCGCCTTTTTAGAGTTGTCTAGGGTTTTCGTGCTGCTGCATTGTTACCATAAAACATCCCAGTGCTTTGCTGTATATAAGATAGTATGATGGTATTTAAATGTAACAAAGGGGTTTATTATACTCAGGCCAGATTGCAGTATCTCTGCGCCCCCCCCCTCCCCTTGGGCAAGCCAAGACTTAATATCCTCCAAACTTGTCTGCAATGCTAATACCTATTTAAAAAAGAAAAAAAAGTAAGAGGAAAGCCTCAGCCAGCTCGAAAGTTTCGGTTTCTTCTTAGAAACAAGCAAGCAGATGTAGGATTTCGGCTCTGGGACTATGTACCCGTGCAGTGGCCACTAGAGCATGTGACTCATTAAAATCACTGAAATTAGATACATTAAATATTCCATCCCTCTGCTGCAGTAGCCCTTTTCCAAGTGGCGAGTGCCACATGGCTCTGGGTGACCACCTGAGCAGGGCAGCTGAAGGACATCCCCCTGGGCAGCACTGTTCTAGGCTCTTGCTGCTCAGAATGCGACCCCAGGACCAGCAGCACTGGCACGAGGTATAACTTGGTTTAAGAAGTCTCCTGATTTCCAGGCCCAGACCCCATAATATGCTCCCCAAGGGATGCATTTGCATATAAATGTTTGAAACACACTTGGAATCTAGAACGGGACTCAGAAAACTTACTCCAGAGCCCTAATGATAGGGCTTTAGGGGCCGCATAGTGCCCGTTGCAATTATTCAACTGCAGTACTGCTCACTAGGCAGTTATAGATTATTTGTAAATAAATGAACATGCATGACCTTGTTTCAATAAAGCTTTATTTTAAAAACTGGGTGGAAAGTTATATTTGACCCATAGCCATCATTTGCTGAACTCTGCTCTAGAATATTCCTTAGACATCCTTCACTGTCGACATCACTTTATTCTCCCTGTTGGATCTCAGTGATAAAGCCTCTCTGGTCAAACATCTGGGTCTGTATCCTCAGGAAATAAACTGTCCTGTTCCTTTTCTGTTGCCTCTGTCTCTTGTTTCTAAAGAAAACTGACCCATCTCGACCAACAGAACTTAATGATGAAAAGAATGAGTGGGAACAGAGCTGAGTGTGCCCCACAACGTGACCCAATCCATAAGGAACGAGGTAGGCTGCCGGGCCTTTTCTCTCCACCAGTGCAAGGAGAGAGGTCACCAATACACGCAGAGGCCTCTGCACTTTGTCAGAAGACTAGCAGGGTCAATTCCAAGTTCTGACACTCCCTGTTGTCCTCGACCAGGGAAGAGGTGAGCAGACCTACAGGTCTGGCCTTCACTCAGCCCTGGCGTGTATTCGCTTCCGTGTGGAGATGTGTTCACGTGAGAAGGTACACGTCTGCTCGAGTTCGGGCTGGCCAGCCCAGAAGGGGTGGAGACCACGTGTGCCCAGAGTTTGCCTAATCAGACCGGTCAGCAAGTGGCTCCCTCTGTACAGTGTGCAGGATGGAACAAAGGGCCAAAGTTCTCTTGACTTTCCTGTACAACCGAAAGATGGTTTTTCTATGAGCCAAGACAGGAAAGCTGGAGTAGAGGAGACTCCTACGTTTTGATCAATGGATTATCTCAAAGCTCTCAACAGTTTTGGAACCCCTGCCATGGGGTAGGAGAAACTGTAACAGAATAAAAGAGATGCTTTCACCTTATGACCTACCAGGCTCAACTAAGGCTAAAATTGGGATCAGTTTTTAATCAAGCTCCTGGCTTCCAAATTCTGGATTTGTCATTTGTAGGCTCTGTGATTTTCAGCAAATCACAAAGTGCCTCATATCTCACTCTCCTCAGCTGAAATGCTAAATGTGTACGTGCTCCCCACTCTGGTGTTAACGGCAGGGAATAAATGAGGTCCTAGATACCGAGCAAGTTACGTATACAGTGCTAAGTGGTAAACGACCAGAGATCGCTGCTGCAAAGGTGATGTCATATCGCCCTAAATAACCATGTAAGGTAGGAGTTAAATCCATTTTTATATGATGGAACAGAGGCCTGGAGTGTGACATAACCTGGATGACAATACAAGCATAGTAAATGGTGATGCTTGAAACCAAGCGCAGTCACCCCTGCATGGCTGTGGAAAATCGCGTGCAAGATGATTTTATTGGTATCATCGTCTTCCATAGTCTTTAAAGCATCCCCTAACCTACTACTGAGTCTGGACAGGCTTGGCCACCTTGAAAAGCTCTGCACAAACTGGCCCTGCTCCAGGATACTTGCTAGGAGCAGCAATGCGGTGGCCAACACTGACCCACAAGTCCCTGGCCTTCTCACCCAAGGAATGAAACCCTCCAACCCAAAGATCCTCTCCTCTGCAAAATCATTGAGAAAGTTTCCTTTTCCTTCTGTACTATCTAGAAATTCATCATTTTTACAGAAAAAGCCTTGCTTGAGATAATAAAATACCAAATTGCATCTCACGATAAAATTATGAAACGGAGTCTTAACATCACGTGATTGACTTGAAGTAGAGAAGAGAGGGGAAAGGGGACCGTACCCCAAGGTCAAAAGATCAATAACTTTGATCCAACAAACCAATGTGTAGAAAATCTTGTAGAAGTTATCAGAAGAGTTATATGGACAAGAATGTTCACTAAATTCTTTCTAAATCAACAACAATCTAAGTTTTCATCATTTGGAGATTAGAGAAATAACCAATAGGACAGTGATTTCTAGAATACTGTTTGGCCATGGAGAAGGCTGGGAGATCCCCACTGCTGACTTGACCACTCAGCTGTTAAGGGAAAACAATTGTGTTATAATAGTTTTACAGTCTCTTGCATCACCTTATCTCCAAGATCCAAAGCATCATCAAATGCCATCAACAGTATCTTCTGCAGTCACCTTTCCAGTGACCATTTCTCCACAGTAACCTTGTTTGTTTGTTTGTTTGTTTGTTTGTTTTTTGAGACAGGATCTCACTATGTAGTGAGACTGACCTGGAACTCACTGTGTAGCCCAGGTTGGTCTCAAACTCACATCGATCCTCCTGCTTCAGCCTCCCAAGTGCTGGGATTACAGGTGTGCGCCACCACACCTGGCCTTTTTTTTTTTTCACAGTAACCTTTCACATGGGCTGTTGCAGGCATCCCCAGGCCAATCTTTTATCTCCTTTACATTTCCTCTAAAGTCTTCATGTAGCTATGAAGCTGGACTTATGAAAACACACCTCAGTGAGAAGAAAATCCAAGCCACTTCCTGTGGCCTGTGAACAACCATCTTGCCATGCAGGTGCTGTGCTGTGGGAGCCACGTCCCCGACCCTAAGAACCAGTTTAAGCAGCCCCTACTTGTCACTTCACCTCATCTCGTCCTATTCCCCACTGTTCGCAAGTCCCTTGAATCATCAGCGTCATTTCCATTCTTTCCACTTTGCACTAGAGAATTCCTCCGCCATGCTCTTGACCTGGCCTAAGACCTGTGTCTGCTTCAGTTTCTCCTCAGGCGTAGCCTCCTCAAAGAGCCCTTTTGTCATTTAAATCGCCCTCCTACCAAAATCCCTGTTCTATTTTGTTCCTTTATAGCATGTATTACATCCTATCTTTATTTTAATATTAATATACTACTCGTTTATCTTTTGTTTCTTTCCTAGAATGTAAGCTTCAGGAAGGTTGCATGATACCAGTGTTTCTATTGCCAGTACCTGGAAAGCTACCTGGCTCAGAAACTTAATAACTATTTTGTTAAATATATAGAAATAAATCAGTAGGGCCATATGCCTTTATTAATCATAGGACCATACATGTTTAGTGACACAGACAGACCAGCATAACTGTGTTTCCTCTTTTGTTTTCTATTACTCTTTTTCCTGATTTCAATATGTTACTTTTACAGTAATGCAAAGTGATCAAATCTATTTTGTGTTTATTAAAATACATTAAAAGATCAAAACACAGTATTACAACCCTTCAAAAAATCCAGTAAGAACCTTCATAGTGAAGTTGTCCAGTGGAATCATAATTGATCAACAGCTCTTTCCTTTAGGTCAGTTCTGAACTCTTCTGAAGCTGTTATTACTCAAAGTGTAGAAAAAGACAATAAAGTTAAGTTTACAAACATGAGGTGCATAATTTCCTACTCTGAAGTTCACCCTGAGGACTTAGAAGTCAATTCATTCTTTTCCTTATCACATTGGTGTACACTAACTTTGTTTGTTCCTTTTACTAAAAGGGCTTGACTTACAGTATAGACTTCTCCTATTGGGCCATCATTTTAAGTTCATTGTTGAATTTTAAATCTCTCTTTACCTCTAAAGCAAGATTGACTGTAAGACCAAGAATGACTTGAGCACTTGCAAATAAGTCTGAGTATGGAAATCCTAACAGAAAGGAGCTATCTGGTAAATAGTTATTTGTATTTAGCTAGAGCTGAAGACCGAAGCCCAAGTGGAAAAAAATCATAATGGCTTCATCCTAGCAGGGACATTCAAGAGCAGCCATTTATCTGATACTGTTGACCAAAACTGAGAGAGATTCCCAGAGCAAATCTTAATTGAACTCATAAAGTTAAGTCAGAATCTGAGACAAAAAAGGAAAGGCCTAGCTTTTACCAACACAGCCATATTTTTTCCAAGAGTATTCAAATTTATAAGCATTAGTGGCACATTATATCTGCTTATTTTCAGAACAAGATGTCAATTTGAGAAAATGTTTTAAACCAAGTCTGGTGAATATCATTCTCATAATAGATTATGATTCTACTGAACCATTTCATGTGGAAAATGGCCAATTTTATGCAGGATTCTGAAGTACTCTTATACAACCTTTTTAGGATTTTTCCAGGTGAAATACGTGTAATATTCTAATTGACATGTCAGTAAAAGTGTTGGAGACTCTGTGGGTAACCTGAAAAATATATTTTAAAATGTATCTCCTAAAGTTAAGGAATAAATTCAAATGTTCAAAAATATTCCTTTGTTTTCTTCCCAAGTTTCCTAAAACAGAGTGCCCTGATGAAATATTTGACTACATGAAACCATTTATTTTGGTAGCATTTCCACCATTAGCCTTAGATCATCTCCTAAAGACAGCTAGGAAAGAAACAAATAAACACAGCTCATTCATCATGAAGCGTGATAATAGGACATTTTATAAACAGAGTGTTTTCCATCCAGAGAGAAACCATGTAATTTTAAAAAGGCACACAGTGGGTATTATCCAGCCAAACACAAAGCATTCACCTCAAAGTATTTACTGATATGATAGATACTATAATTATAAAAAAAAAAAGAGCCAGAAACTCTTATGACTGAGCCAGAACAGAGATGTTTCCCTGATCTTTATGATTCTTCCTGAAATTTATCAGGATAAGTGTAACTATCAGTATTAAACAATCCATAAGACTTTATTCAATATTTACTGTATTCCTAGCCAAATTGAGTTAATTCAGTTGATTTAAATAACATTGTTTCTGCCATCTGATTGAGAATTTAAAAACCTATTCCCTCTCTTTATGTCTCTGAAAGGATGTTTCTGTTCCTGTAAAAGAGCAGTATTAGAGAAATACTTCTAGAATCTTTCCCTATGCCCTCAAATATACAATGTCTAAAATGATAAAAAGTCGGTAATGCATTTTCATAAGCATGACCCTGAATCCCTCCTTGTCTATTTTAGGTCACCTCACCCTTGGCATCAGAGTGGATTTTCTTTTTTCTCTTCCTACCATGTTGTTGTCTTGAGAGAGGAATTAGATCTGCCTTTTTAGTGCAAGTCTAAAAGCCCATTTCTTTTCCCAATATTGGTTCCCAAAACCTGTGAGGCAGACAGCTGGGTTACCCTGAAAACCCATTTGTCTGCTGGAGTTGGGTTCTAAGCTACAGACTGGAAAAGTACTGAGAGTGCAGATTATATTAGAATGTACACTCAACGAAGTGAAGTATTTGTCCTCCTTATTACCCCACAATCTCAAGATCTGGAATAAGGACTGTCATATGTTGTTGCCAGCATGGTACTGGCAAAGAAAGACCCAAGGATCAGTGGAAAAGATTAGAAGATACAGAAACAACTCCAGACACACTCAGCCAGCTCATCTTTGACAAAGTAACCAACCATCCCCACTGGAGGAAAGATAGCCTCTTTAATAAATGGTATTGGAAAAACTGGCTTTCAACTTGTCAAGATTAAAACTAGACCTGTATCTTTCACCATGCACTAAACTAAAATACAAGTGGATTAAAGACATAAATATTAAAACAGAAACACTTAACTTGCTGGAAGATAAGTTAGGTAGAACTCTCAAAGATATTGGCATAGGAAAAGACTTTATGAACAAATCCTCAGTAGCATGTGAACTAGCACAAAGCATCAACAATTGGGATCTCATCTTTTTAAAAACCTTCTGCACTGCCAGAGAAATCTCCAGCAGAGCTAAGAGACAATCTACAATGTGGGAAAAAAAAGTTTTACCAGATGATCCTCAAAGGACTACTATCTAGAATATGTAAAGAATTCAAAAATATCAGACCCCCCAATATAAAGATACAATTCAAAAATGGACATCTGAAGTGAACAGACATTTCTCACACAAAGAAGTAAAAGCAGTAAATAAACATATGAAAAAATGTTCAACATCACGGGTCATTTGAGAGATGCAGATGAAAATAACACTGAGATTCCATCTCACACCAAAAAGAATGGCTGCTATCAAGAAATCAATCGATAACAAATGCTGGAAGGGTCGGAGGGAAAAAGAAACCCTTCTCCATTGTTGGTGGGAGTACAGACTCATGCACCCACTGTGGAAATCAATATGGAGATACCTCAAACAATGAGTGTTAGAGGTCCCATTTGACCCAACTATTCCTCTGTGGGGTATCTTCCAAAACGAATTAAAAGTATCATACCACAGTGATATACACTAACCCAAGTTTATAGAGACACATTTTTTTGGGGTATTATTTTTTTTCAGCTTTGAGTTTATTGGTACATTTTAGGGATACAGTACAGTTACATTCATTGTTGGGATCATGTACCTCTACATGGCAAGTCTTGATTCTCATTTTTTCCCCTTACCTCTGCCCTCCCTTCACCCCCTCCTCCCCTCCCCATCTACAAACACTTTATTTTCATCTTTTCATTCTCTTACATTTTTTCTTTTCCCTTTTTACTCTTCCCCTACCCATCCCACCTTCCCTACACCTTTAGCTCCTTTCTTCCCATTTCTAAATGTCAGTAATCTTATTAGAATCTTATGCATTGTTGCGGATTATTCACACCAGAGATACATTTTTTAATAGCTAAAATTTGAAACAGCTCAATTGCTCATCAGCTGGAATTTGGATAAAGAAGATGTGGGTGTTTTTTTGTAATCAAATGGAGTACTACTCAGCCATAAAAATGAGAAACTAGAGTCATTTATAGCTAAGTGGATGCAAATTGAGGCTACGCTCTGAAGTGAAATTAACAAGACACATGTGTAACTACTGAATAGTTTCTCTGGTGTGAAAAACTAAAAGTATAAATAAGGATAAAAATGTATAATTGATGTTGTGTAATAGGAAGAAAAAGTCTAAAAGAGTAGGGGAAGTGGGAGGGGTAGGGGAAAGGTAGAAAGGGAAAAGAAACATGTGGGGAAAGGAAAAACATGGAAACAATATCTTTGTAAACAGTAGAGGGTGGAGGGGCTGAGGAGAGGGCTGGGGAGTGGGAAAGATAAGAACCAAGATAAATCATGGAAAGGTACAAGATCCCAATGATGAATGTGACTGTACTGTGTGCCTAAAAGGTACTAATAAACTTAATTTAAAAAATCAAATGGACAAAGCATCTGTTGGAGTCAACACTCTTCAGTCCATCCTATCACCTGTTGTGATCTTTATGTTTCTGAATATAATGTCAGTTTCTTAATTGGTTGTAAATTTTGTGAGAGACGGATGGCATTTGCTGCTTCCTTTAAATACCGCCATCCTTAATGTACCACAAACGGGCAAGAAAGGAGACTTCAATGTGAAAAATCGTAGACTCAAGAACAATGTTCGTTCACATTGACCGTTAGTACAATAGGAACTTATCGGCTCTCTATTTGGTTCCCCACTCTGACCTCCATGGCAGTCAGAAGAAAGAAGGAGTAACTGATGGTTGACAAGTAGTCCAGCTCAGCCTGTGGGGGCAAGTGAGAAATGCAATGCAGAGGCAGTTCAGCCATACTTGGGAGATCCCTAAAAAGACTATTGTGAGGAAAAAAATTCCCAGTGGGAGATTTGGGTGAAGCATCTGGAACGAAACAGAGGGGGCACTTATATTTTATAGTTCTGCTTACCAAGAGCATCCATCATTAAACGACCCACTAGAGAGGATGATGGAACCAGATGACGTCAGCCAGCCTGTCATTAGCCTCCACTACTGACACGTGGGCTCAAGAACAGATGGCCATGGTAGATATGAATGGTAGTATGAATGAAGTTGCATGAATGAAGGCCATTCATAGCACCAATGGCTACGCTTTGGCTCAACAAAGCAAATCTACCTGCTGCTGTTGAATGACCGACGTGTCAGGAAGAGATACCACTCCAAATCCCTAACACAGCACAACGTCATTAAGAATCCAGCATACCACTTTGTGGTAAATTGATATTTTAGAACCCTTCTACCCTGGTTAATGATTTATTTTCACTGGAATATACAGATATTAGAGTTATGGGTTTATCTTTCCTAACCGTGGCTCCTTCACCAGGAACACTAGCTGAGGTCTTATGTGGTGTTGACCTACTGATACACAATCCAACCAGCCGAGGCAGCAAGAGTCCCTTGAACTTTAAGCTACAAGCCACTTGGCTACTTTGAGCTCCTTGTGTTGAAAATACGAGAGGCAAGAAAAGGGCCATTGTTTTGGTTGAGATGTCATGGTGACAACATGTTTAGATCCCTCAAACATGAGAGAGCCTCGGTCACAGCACTAGGGGAGCCACCTAGCTTGGGAGAGATTCTAGCTTCAGAGTGAGGGAATCCAAGGATACCCGTAGACCATGAATGTCAGTTGTGATCTGAAAAGCAGCTGAGTGGTAGTCAGTTCATCTCACTAATTTTTTTAACATATATAATTTTGCACAAGGCAGTTTCCCCAAAACCTAGAGTTACTGACACAGAACTTATAGAAAAGGGAATGTAAAGCTCAAGGAGTGTACTGGAGAGGAACATGGTACAGCACACTAACCCACCAGTTGGGACTAAAGGCCGAACGTCGAGAGCTGCGAAGGGCATTGACACCTGATTGCTCTGAGCTTTTTCTGCAAGTAACTCAGACGAAGACGGGAAACTCCCAAGGCCATATGCCTCCCTTTCAGGAAGTAACACTTACAGGGATAAAAAAGCCCAGTCCCGCTTGTTCCAACTCGAGACAACCCTGAAGGGTCATCTCAGTAGCACAGCTTCCTGTGTGGTGAGCTGAGAGGACTGTTGTGACTGCAGGCAGCCCAGAGTCTCTCTGCCCAGTCCTGACTCCTTCCCTCCCTCCACAGATGTAAAAACCGAAAGCACTCACTCTCTAGTAAATTTTCACACTAATTTTAGTTGCAGAGTCTGCTTCCTGGAGAACCTGACCTGAAATATCATTAAATTAAATTCTATCCCTACAGCATCTGACATTAAAAAGGATCTCATCATAGCTGGGCTTGATCTTCTAATATATCTAAGAAAACATGAGTTTCAATGAACAGTATTAATAATGGTAACAGTAATAATACCTATTATTACTAAGTGCTTACCTAATAGTAAACTAAGTGCTTCATATGCATTAACTCATTTTATCCTTTCAATAAGTCCATTATAACCCACATTTTACAGAAAAGTAAAGGAGGCACAAGGGAGTTAATTAACTTCCCCAAGTTCACATATTTATCCATTATGCCTTACCAGCCTGAGTTTGGATATGGCTCTAAACAAGACACAGTTGTAAGAGAAGTTTGCTTTTTAAGTCCTCCCACCCTAAAATTTG
This sequence comes from Fukomys damarensis, assembly GCF_012274545.1. NCBI lineage: Eukaryota > Metazoa > Chordata > Mammalia > Rodentia > Bathyergidae > Fukomys > Fukomys damarensis. The sequence goes on along the minus strand of NW_022900934.1, from coordinate 9,038,280 downwards.
AACCTGGAAACATAGCAAAGATTTTCTGCCCTTGTATTTGAAATCCCTTCCTCTTCTGAAGTTACTCAGAAAGGAAGAGGAGCTAGTATTTAGAGATGCTTATTACAAACAATAACCATCAGCCATGAAATTTGCCATTCTCGGAAAATACATGTATCACAGGCACAGAGTGCTTCTGTGTTATAAAAGTTGTCTAATGCCTTGTCATTGAACTAAGACTCCAACTTTTATTTTGCTTTGTCTAAATAATAGCTGGTAGATATCAGCCTCCATGATTATGCTTGGCTGAATTCTTTAATAGTGAGAAGATCTATATTCCTGCCATTACCCATAGCTAAATGTAGGGAATTCCATTGAGGCAGTGTTGGTCTGTACTCTGCACTGACAGTTACTGAATAAATACAAAATGACTCGGCCATGGCTTAGTGAGTATCGAGTATGTGCCGGACCTACTGGGCACTACCACTAAGAACATGGCAGATATGCTGTTGCTATAATTTGAATCTGGCATATTGCCTGAAGACAAATGTGTTAAAAGTCTGGTACCTAGCAAGGCACTATTGAGTGGTGGGGACCTTAAGACGAAGGGCCTAGTGCAAGGTCCTCAGGTCACTGGGGAGCATGCGCTTGAGGGGGATAGTGGGACTCTCCAGTCCCTTCCTCTTTTTCTCTTTCACTTCCTAGCCACCAGGAAAGGAGTTTTGCTCTGCCATGTGCTCCCCCACAATGCTCAGCTGGAAGTGCAAAGCAACAGAACCAACTGGGTTCATCATGGACTGGTCCCTCTAGAGCTGTGACCCCAAGCAAACTTTTTCTCTCTATAAGTTGTTTACTCTGTATATTTGTTATAGTGATGGAAAGCTAGCTAACACAAATATATTCCTTAGAGGGCTTACAGTCTAAGTATTTAGGTGTCAGATATAAATCATTTCCTTACTGTCAATTTTTAGCTATCTTTACATAGTATACATACTCTAATACTCTTACCACATTTTAATCAGATTATTTTACCTAATTAAATTTCTTTAAGAATGTATCTAGCACCTCTGAAAATAAGAAAGAGGCATCTTTCTTTCCATAAAAGGAAGATGTCCATGAAAAACTGTTTGTAACTACTGACAATTTTAAAATAGCAAGAGTTTAAAATCTAAACTCACTGTAAATTCCATCAGTGACATTTGACCTCATAGAAGGAGACAGTAATGAGGAAAAATAAGGCAAACAAACGGCTACTCGATGCCTTGTGATGAACTGATAAGCACATAGTCTCTGGAGTCAAATGAATTGGGTTGAAATCTTAGTCCTCTCACCTAGCATTTACTAGTTGCATAAGTTCAGGAAAGTTACTACAGATCTCTGGTCATCGGTTCCTGGCCTAGAAAGTGGGGATAACATAATATTTTTCTCATTGGGTTATTATCAGTATTAAATGAATGAAGTAGCTTAAATTGTCACTAGTGCATAGCAAATGGTGTACGAAGAATTACTAGTGTTATTGCAATGGGCCGTGTTACAGGAGGAAGTCTGGGTTTCATCAGAGGAGTTCAGCAAAGGCTTACCGAGGAGACACAGGACAGATGGCTCATGATTGTGGAATTCCTGCCTCTCAGGGCAGGAGATGGGGATTGTTGCAGCAAAGAGCACTACACTGAGCTGACATCACCTCATTTCTTTCTCTTCTCTGGTGAACTCACTTAGTGGACGTCTTGTTTTTGGTTTGGTTTTACCTGCCTCCTTTGCTCTGTAATAGTTCTCTGATGTTTCACTGGAGAACTACTCTTTGCTCTCCCTTTTTATAGGCATAGGTAGGGTAGGACTGAATCCATTCTCCAGTCCTGGAATGGGTGTGAGAGTTATACGTACCCAAACATCCACCTTCTCAGAGAGATTGATGTAGTCTAGATGAAACCAATCAGAATCAGTCTCAGAGCACCATAGCAAATCACTGAAAGGAAGCATGAATGCATTTCCTAGGGCAATACAAACTGAACGGCTTAAACAACCGAATCTTGTCTTTCAGCCTTGGAGGCCAAGTTCCAAAACAAGATGCTGGCAGGGCCACACTCTCTCTCTGGAGTCCCTAGGAAAGGGTCTGTTCCAAGCCTCTCTCCTAGCTTCCTGTAGTCCCTTGACTAGTAGCAGCATAATTCAATTTTGACATGACTTTCTCTCTGAGTGCTTGGGCTGCTTTATGTCCCAGTCTTATACTGTATTAGGGGGTCCAACCTACTCCAGTGTAAACCAATGTGACCTCCCTTTCACCACTTAAATCTATAATTATTTCATTTTCAAGTAAGGTCACATGCTGAAATACTAGAGATGAGGACTTGGGAACATTGGGGTGATACAATTTCACACATAACACGAAGGTCCTCGTTCTACTGGAACTGAAGTTGATAATAGGTAAGTCATGCTCCTGAGGATCCAGACCGGAGACAAATATTCTCTCTGGGAATGGAACCAACTCAGGGAAAAGAGGGTCTGACAGAGAAACCAGTGTCATCACTTGAGCACTTGGAGTCAGCTATGCCTAAATCTTGCACTTGGACTTTTCAGGTACATAAGCCAATGATTCCCATTTTTAAAGATAACTGTTACATTCACGTTTCCATAAAACTGAAATAAAATCTTCCAATCTAATTTTTAAAATTTCTATAATTTAATTTTAGGTTCCATATAGGAGGAGGAAAGATCGGTTAAAGGAACTGGAACTTCAATACAGATTTGAGGCAGTTAAAAGAGCCACCTCTTTTTAGACACATCCTTCTATATCATGTGTAGTGACTGTTAGTAGTTTGTGACATTTCTAGTCTGTCCTTGGTGTTACTAGTACCTGACAGGTCAGAGCTGTCACCTCCATAAAAGCAGTGAGCTTCCACACCAGCAAACTCTATGGTGGGCATCCCTTTGAGAATTACTGATGTCACACTAAATCTCATCAGCTCTATTTATTCTCCCTTCATCTCTGCCATTTGAGGCTCTTCAAAAAAAGAACAAGTCTGATTATTTTTACATGAAGATAGCTTCTCCCTGCTCCTCTGATTTGAACAATTGTAAACCAAAGCTTAATTCTGGGGCAGTCATTTGTCCCTATGGCAGGTATAATTAAAACATAAATTCCGAGGGGGAATACCTGGAAAATTAAGGTTGTTGTTGACATGATTATGAATCAATAATTATCAAATACTCACTTTAAAAATGATCAGCCTTTGGATTTTGAGAGTTACTATTATCCTCATTAGGTAATGGTGGTGAAATAAAGATGAATGAATTCTCAAGCAGATGAATGAATGATTACAGCAGTCTAGAAAAATCAGCCTAGATTCTGTTTCTGGTGACTTTCCCCGGCGGCCTGTGGCATTCTCTTAGCTGACAAGATTCTGAGAAAGTGTTCAAATGAGATTAACTTGTAGAGCAGTGATTTCATCAGGAGATAAAGTCTGGTAAATAAAGAAGGAAAAAGACAAAGCTTCATTCAAATCCTTTCAGCAGTATTGCACGGGGGGGGGGTGTCCCCAGAAGGTGACATCAAAATGCACCCCTAATGAAGTTTCCAAAGTACTCTCTTATAATTTCATCACATGCCAGGGAGTTGTCTAAGGAACCATCGAATGATGCTGATAAGAACTATGCACATGAATCAAGGAGGAGCCTAGACCTCTAGCTTTAGATTTGGTATGACAGTCTCATGTGTTAAATAAATACCAATAAATTATTAAAACATATTGGTTGTATCGTAACACAGAGCCTTAACAATGTATTATGTCAGCATGTACAGCTCTTGCTCAGGGAAATTCTTCTCTCTTTAATTCAAGCATTGACATCCTGTGCCAGCACAAAGCCTTTTTTATTTGAGATTGACACATGTCTAAAATTGCTTAGATTTTGTGTTGTGCTCTTAATACTTGAAACCCAGCAAATGAAATTCTATGCCACTGTGCATGAACAATGCCTTACCAAAAAAAAAAAAAAAAA
>NW_022900934.1:8990970-9034005 GCF_012274545.1 Fukomys damarensis | reverse complement strand
AAAAAAAAAGAAAGAAAGAAAGAAAAGAAAAAGAAACGTAGCCTGAGGGTTCAACTGGAGGATCGGAGAAACAAAAAGCGCTTTCACCACTATTGCTTCAAGTTGGGGGAATAATTACTCTGGTTGAGTTTTCCCTTGGAAAAACAGTATGTTTGTCAGCCTTTACATTAGATCATTAAATTCAAGATGGGTTTTGGACAAGGATCCAGGTCATGTCAGCTGAGTGGCTTCCTGTGTCACGATGAGGATGTGCTAGTCATCATTGGCTGCCTGTTCAGGGGAATATTTTTGCTCTGACTCCATTCTGACATGCCTGGATAATTGTCTAACCCTGATGAACTCTCTTTTCTGTATCTGAGAATAAACTTCCTCCAGTTTACTTTCCAAAAGCATTCTTGTATCTTCTTTCTTGGCTAACAACACAAATTCAATGTGCACGAGATTTTCTCAAACGAAACTTTCAGCCGTTCAATATTCTTCGGTGCACCTGCGTGTCACCGTGTTACTCGGTGGGGGCATCAGAGTTCTGGCCAAAGCTGGGATCCCTGAACCAGTGTAGAAATCAGCCTCATGCTGTGCTCGGGCAGTTAACAGCCGACATCTGCGGGGTCGTCCCTACATTCAGCCTTTGATGCAGCATTTTTGATTCATTCTCAATTGTTGAGAAGAAAAGGAAAAATCATTCGCTCAAAAATCTTTTCAGATAGTGACCTAGATGCTTCTGCTGGGCAAGTTGGCCATCATGAGTGAAATGAGCACATTATTTAGGAAGAAAATATGACCACTTTGCCCTCACTTCTCAATTTCTATTTCCCTATCCTCCAAAGCACAAAACAGCTGTCCTAAATCACTTAATTATTCCTTATCGGCTGTTTTGTTTCAGCCTCTGTGCCCTTGCATGTGCTGTTTTTGCTATCTGGAGAGTTTCTCCTTTCCTGTTAAGAAAATTTCTATATATTCCTTTGGAACCAGCTCCAGAATCTCTGTGAGTTCTTTCCAATGGAGGACAGGCAAGGCAGAATAGAGACCTCCTCCGTGTTTGACCTATAGTGAATCTCTACCAATTATTTACAACCTATTTCCACCTCCTGAAATCGTGGCTTCTTGCATCCTGTGGCCAAGTCAATAGAATAGTCTGAAGAGTTGGCATTATGAATCCTAGACTCCTACTTCCAGGCACCAAGAAGCTTAATGTACATCAAAGGGGGTATGGCCTATTGCTATTGTCCTGTTCAGAATTGAACCCGAAGACCCCAAGAAGTTAAGTAACTTCCTGGACTCACACAGTTAATAAGTCACAGATTCAGGACTCATTCCTTGATGCTGACGCCAAGCATGACACATCTATTCTTCATTGCTTTTATTTTATTTTATTTATTGTTTTTATTTTCCCCTCAAATCTTGTACAGTATTTGATATATAGTTGGTAGTGTGATAAATGAGTAAAGTTTTGTATTATTAAGGCATTTATTTTGCCATAGAGCCTCTTCTACATTGGTAGATGGAATGCAACATGATGTACAATACCACCTTCTAGGAAGGAGACTATTAATATGGAGGCAGAGAGGATATTGACAAAATTATAATGTTAACACTGATGACATTTCACATTTTGCACCTTTGCACAAGTACTGGTCTGAACACTGTCTCAGGACTTCCTGTAACTCTCCCGTGTGGTTTTATTAATGAGATTCAGGAAAGAGGCAAGCAGAGAATCAAAGTTCAGTAAAGTTGGAGTCAAACTTCAAGCCCCCAGTTATTTTAAAGTTAGCATACTGGAAAAATCACCCAGAAGCACTAGCAACAAGCTCCCTCTGTGAGACATTTATGCCCAACATGCTCGATTTTGACAATAGAGAGATAAAGTTCTTTGGTGAAAATTTATATAGATCAGATCCTCACCTTGCTTTGTTACCCAGGCATTGGATGCCCAAGGTAAGTGATTTTTTTTTTCCTTTTTGGGTTTGCTTTTCTCTCAAATTCCATTCTGGTTCTGAGATTCAGTAAGCTCACAGCAAACCGTGTATAAGCCTGCGTTGGCCACTTGACTCCTTCCTGTTTCTCCAGCACAAGACCTTTGGCAGCTCAGGGATTTGGCAAGCAATTCGCCTCTGCCTTGATGCCTCCTCCCTGGGCTGCTCCCTTCCTGGCTCCCCATTCAAGTCTCGGTGCAAATGCCCCCTCCAGAGAGGCCTTTCCTGACCTCAAATTGACCTCCATCGCACACCACCAATTATTTCCTGGGTAGGATTTACAGAACATGAAAGTATGGAAACTCTTCATCGCCTTGTTTTTGTGGTCGTTGTTGTTGTTTTCTTCCAAGAGAATATAAGACCTAAAGGGCAGGGCTTTGGCTGTCTTGATTCCACAGGAAATTCAAGCCTCTAGCAATATTTGGAAATATTTTATTGTTACTGTTTTCAGCAATTCCAAAGAAAACCACCCCAAAATTGGGTGCTTAAAATATCTTTATCAATTTCCATTTTTCACTTGTACACTCACTTCCAAATACATCTAATTACCTCCCCACCCTACCCTATTCCCAACCCTTCTATGTCCTTATTCCAGGGGTGAAAAGGCAAATGGCTGGCTGGTGAGGCAATTAGCCAGGCAAGCGACTCTCCTTCAGCAAATGAGTCACTGCACGCTCAGAAACTGCATTCAGACTGGAAACCACCCAGGGAACTGGGGGCTGGAGCCTCTTTGCCTGACATGGTTTAGTGCAACCATTGCATGGCTTTTAATTCCCTTTTCAAGTAATGCTGTTTAATCAGGGTTCCCTCCTTTCCTATTGTGAGAGCCATGGGCTGCTTTTTAAATATGAAGGCAAGAAGCCGCCTTTGACTCAAGAGGGACTTCAGGTTCCTTCTGCCTACCCTACAGCGTCCCCTTTGTTTGTGGAACTGCGTTGTTTTGTTTCCATGGTTATATTTAGAAGAGAGTGCAAAAAAGGAAAAGCGGGGTGGGGGTGAATGAGTTTACAAATATGTTAGTGATATAATTAAAAGAGCAGAAAGACGCTATGTAAATAAATAGCAGAGGAAGAGGAGGAAGTAACTCAGCTGAGAAAGACTGCAGGAATTCAGGAGACCCAGGGACTCCTGAAAAGCAATGGCGCTGCCTAGATGCTGAACATCACGCTGTCGCCAAGCACGGCCAGAGTCCAAGCACCTTTCCTAGACGCTAGAAAATCACTGGGAGAAGAACCACTTGGAGTTTTCTCTCATAACTACAAGGAAACAGTTTTTAAAACTCTTTAAAAGCACATCAAAGTTAATAGCAGGTGCTTTGAAACACGAATAGCTACCGTACATTAGAAGGCTTGCCTCGGCGACGGTCTAAGCACGCTACGTGCATCTCACTTAACGTACACAGCGGCACCAAGCGCTATCGTTGTCCTCGTTCTTCAAACAGAGCGGCCAAAAGCACAGCAACCTAAAGCAGCTTCGCCAAGGTTAAACAGAAGAAGTGGAACCGGCTCTGGAGATCCTTGTGCCTGGCTCCACAGGCCATTCCGTCAGCAATCTGGCTAACCTGCCCTGCAAAAATTCAGACCTTTGTAAAACTGACCATAGGAAATGGCCAATCTGAAGCCATTTTCTTCTTATCAAAACTGACTGCTCCGGGGATTTAGCTCCGTGGTTCCTCCACCTGCCTCCCAAGTGCAAAGACCTGAGTCTGATTCCTGGTACCAACAACAAACAAACAACAAACAACAAACTGACCATCCCTCATGGTTCAACCTAATACAAAACCATGTACAGTCAAATATGGAATCTTCTTTCTGAAATCCACTGTCTTAAAATGTGTACTTGAAGAACTTTCTTACGCATGCACCTACATTGGTTTTTTAAATTTATTTATTTTTTGCAGGGCTGAGGATTGAATGTAGGGCTCCGTGCATGCCAGACAAGCACAATACCACTGAATGACATCCCCACCCCTCATCTACATCTTCATGCAGATCGATGTAGATAATTTCATATTGTGTTGTTTGTGAGACTGGAAAAAGATACAACCATCTCTGGGCTGATACTGCACAGGGTCCCTGTACCCTTGTGTTACTGTCCCTGGAAGCTAGATGCCCAGAGCAGATCCCCCTGGGGGGTGGTCAGCCCCACACTTCTGCTCCCTCGCTTCCATCCTTTGGATTCCCAGGTGCTGCTCCAGAGTGGTGACCTGAAGTTGGTCATGACAATGCAGCCCAGGAGCTGGTGCCATGTTGTAAACTGCCCAGGGACTGACACAGTCAGACTTCTGAAGAACTGAGCCCAGTATCAACCTTCCCTGTGACCACAGCACAGATACCTCAGATTTACAAATATTATTTCCTGCCTCTAAGAGGCTGGAGATCAGCACAGAGCCCCATTTTGTTTCTTTAACCCAGACATCTGTGGAGTCAACCTCAAGGGTCTTTGCTGTCCTGAGATGAAAAGGCCTGCGAAGGTCAGAGACCTCTGTTAAGTCAACACCCAACTGGTGCCCTGTCTGGTTCTTTAACTTCCTGCCCTCCTCAGGGGCAGAGGTCCTATCCTCCAGGGTTCAATGTTGTCTCTGGGCTGTTTGATGTCCTTGGTGTGACTTGCTGTCCCTTTCTCCTGGCTGATTTTAGTCTATGAGGGACGGCTGCTGACTTTTAAGTTTCATTAGAAATTCCTTTTGAAGGCTCAAAGTGGGAATGCCTGGATTTGTGGGGTCACTTTGGTTTCCTGACAGTGTACAGGTACTGTCTCTTACCTGGGCATCCATTCCACTTCAGGTCTCCCGACTCAGCATTAACGATCCCAACCCATGCAGTCCAATTTTCACTCCTCTGTTGCAGTTCCTTCAGTGGCTTCCTATACCACCAGCTTCTTCTGGAGGCCCGTAAAGTCCTGTTCCTTCCCGGGCTCCCCTTTGTACCACTTTCCCCAAGCTCACACCGCTCCTGCCCTACACCACTGTCTTTCCTTCGAGGCACTATGTTTGTTTCTTCCCACAAACCCAAAGTGGCCACCCTGGTATTTCTTCTTTTAGGAAACTCTTCCTCTTAACTACCAGTGGACAACTTCCTCTTTCCATCCCTAAAATTCTCTATTTATTTTGTTGACTTGTTACTTTTTCTTTTGATCAATTTTTACCTATCAAAGCAAAGGCGGTTTTTCGCCACTGTATGTAGAATATAAGGCACTTCTTAGAAGCAAACTAAACGTTTGATGAAGAAGTGAGTGAAGGGTTGAGTGATCGTTGGATTTCTATTTCAAAAAGCCACTGATAGTCCTCAGGTAGTGATTTCCTTTGGCTGGGCCTTTGAGTGGTCTTCTGCAGGTATACGTCTTCACAAAGGGAAGCTGAGAAAGTGGGTAGGTTTGGTGGGTGAAGAAAGTTATGTGTTCAATGTTCCTCATATCACTTAGTATTAAGGTATTGTAAAGCAATGTGAATGCCATTCCTAGGAAAAAGAATAACATGGGTGGAAATGCTAGGTTTCTGTTAACTGGAATAAGATGACACGTAAGGACAGGCATGAAGTGGTGAATAAGAGTGTGAAGACAAAAAGTTAACTTCAGAACAGTGTGTTTGACATTATAGGATTTTTTATTTAAAAAAAAGCTACTAGATGTGTGTGTGCATTAACACTGTGGAAGAGTACCCGTTATCCCCGAAAGGTGGGCATCACTGCTTTCTATTCTGGACATTTACAGAAGCTTGAAATGAATAGGCTCTGCTTTCATCAAGTATGGAAGACACCAAAGGGATCAAAAGTCAACGCGAAGTCAATCTGGAAGAGGAGAAGTTGAGAACGATGATTTCTAAATTGAGTCGAAACAATGATTCATAAACTGGGCAATGATTAAAAAACAAACCAAGGGGGCTTACAGGTAGCAGGCTGTGCTCAGACAGTCCAAATCCCTCAACCCCTGGCTCACAGCTCGACAGCCTTGAGGCTTAAGAGGTGCTAAAGAAAGGCTTCTTCAAGCCAGTGCTTGGTCATCTTTAGACAGAAAACTGAGCAGCCAACATTTTAATAATAAAAGCCTTTCTAACTCTTAGAGCTTCACTCTCTTACTGCTCTCAGGCCTCCCTTCCCCCTCGGCATGGGAGACTCCCTCCTGAGACTGCATGTATTGTCATTACTGCTGGCTTCTCTCCTTTCTCCTTCCTCCCGGGGGAGCTGGCTCCTGTCCTGTCTTTCATCCTAAGCCTGGGAAGTTAGAGGCAGAAGAGGCAAGATGTCAGAACAGACTAAAATGGGAGGGGGAGCTTCAAATGACAAAAGCATATGCCAGAATTGAAACTGGCCTTCAAGAACTCAGACCTACGTGTGGCTACTGCAGCTGTGTGATGACACAGCAGCATGGATGGGGAAAGGATCTTAAAGGGTGGCCTGTAGACAACAGAAGTGTATTTCTCGAGGTTCTGAAGGCTGGGAAGTTAAGTTTAAGGTCCTGGCAGGGTGTCAGAAGAGCCAGGGGTACAGCACTTGCCTAGTATGTGCAAAGCCCTGGGTTCCATCCCCAGCACCTCAGGAAAATGGGAGGGCAGCCAACTGAGTGTCTTGTAAGCACCCAACTTCGTTATTCTTCTATGATGCTTCTCAAGGTACCCTCATGTGGAAGAGGTGAGGTTTCCTCTGAAAGTGCACTGACCCCTTTCATGCAGACCTTCGTGATTTAAGGCACAGTGATTCCCACCCACCTCAGTAACTATCACATTGACGATTGTGCATCAGGGCACAGATTTTGGAGAAACACAGACATTCAGACCACAGCAGGAGCCCATTTTCGTATCTCCTTTATTCAGTCAGCAAGTACTTCCTGAACACAGGATGTGGGCTACGTTCAGGGCTGTGGGCTGGAGAGACAGGATAAGCAGAGCAGCGGTAGCCCTAGCCCCTTACCAAGTCCAGAGGCAGACAACAGAGCATAACCGCAAAACGTGAAGTGCTGTGAGGGAAAGAGCGCGCTCTCCACGCCTGTGTGGTGCAAGCCTCCGACTCCTTCACTAGGCAGAGGCCGACTTTCTAGCCGAAGCACACTGCTTGAGCTGAGATGGGAGGGCTGAGGGGGAAGAGAGAAAGCAAAGCAAAGCAAACAGCACTTGTGCATCCTGTGAGAGGAGCGCACCTGTCACTGGGGTTGAAGGAGAGCACGGTGACCTTGGCTTGGCAATGGGAGCACTTCTGATAGAAGAGCAGCCAGCGGTTTGCTGTAGGGCGAGAAGCAGCAGACTTTGGCCTTTCCTTCTTGGTTTATTTGTTTGCCCCCACACCCTCCTAATATTTAAAAAAAAAAAAAAAAGCCACCTCTGCAAAGAAGGCCCTATTCTCACCTCCCAGGGCCCTCGGTCATCCTTAGCTAGAGCCACTTGTCCTCTTCTAAGGATATGGAAGGGGTCCTTTCTGCTCTGATGGCGAGGACACATTGCTCTGTGCTCAGTGTCCCCTGGCTCGTGGGCATGAAGAGCGAGTAAATGTTTACCAGGCATCCAGAATCAAAGGAGACGCCAGGCATCAGAGAGGACCTGCATGGTCCTTGCGCAGTGGAACTTGCTGGCTGCTTTGGTGACTTTCGAAGTGCAGCCCCTGGGCCAGCACTTCTGTGGGACCAGGAAGGTGTTGGGAATGCAGAGTCTTCACCCTCTCACTCTGCGATCTGCCCAGTGAGAAGCTCCAGGGTAGCCCTGCTGCCTCTGCCAGGCACAGCTTCTGATAACTCAGTTTTTGTTCATGTTTGAGATCCACCAATCTAGTGGACTTGAAGTTTAAAAAGCATTTTCACAGATGTTATTTCTTTCAATGTTTTGACTTATTTAATTTCTAAATATGAAATATTTCAAATGCACAGAAAATGAGACACCAATGTGTACCCACTTCCCAAGTATAATGAATGTTATCACTCTGTCACATTTCCTTCAGATATTTTAGTTTTTGAGAGAAATGAAATTATCTAGATTCAAATGAAATTCTACCTCCCATTGCTTTCCCACCCTACCCTCCCAAAAAGATCGCCACTACCCTGAAATCTATTTATAACACACCATAGGTTTAATTTCTGCACATTGGAAAAAGACAAGCTATACTGACATATTGGTGCTGTGTTTTCTACTCCCTTGTCCAACACTCAAACCTAGGCAATCCTTGACAGTCAGATTCAGAATGTTTTGTGATGAAGAACTGAGAAAAGTTTGACGAAGTAATTTGCAAGTCTACAGGAAATAAAGGAGGGAGGAGAGGGAAAAAAAGGGGAGAAGGGAGGGAGGGAGAGAATGAAAAACAGAAATAGGAGAGAGAGAGAAAGAGATATAGGAGAGAGACAGTGGGAGAGAGGAGAGAAAGAAATATAGGGCACAGACAGACAGACAGACAGACAATGCAGGTTACACGTTACAGATCTTAGAGAGACCAAAAGAAACAGAGGGAAGATAAAGAGATACAGCTGGTAATGATGAATGGAGATTTGTCAGATGGGAAACTCTGACCTAACTGAGAGAGAAAAGAGAAAGAGGTTTTGAGAAGCGGTGTTGATGTTCTGGTTTACATCTTGAAGTCCCCTTCATGATATTTGAAAGACCTGAGAAAATATTGGACTTTTTTTTAATTGCTGGCTTGTGCCTCTTTGAGTGTCTTCTAGAAAGAGATGAAGTCATCTGGGACCCACGGTGTACTAGGGTAACGTCAGCCGTAACATTGGCAGAGAGTTGTCCACGAATGGAAGGGATCAGCCCTAGGAGGAGGCCTTGTTTGTCTAAGCCAGGATTGGCCGACTGTGCCTGCAGGCTGAGTCTGGACTTCATCTCTGAATGAAGAGATGGCTTCATTCATCTGGCTGCTTTCGGGACCCCACGGCTACCTTAGTGGTTGTCACAGGGATGGTAGGATCCACAAGGCCCAAAACATTTACTGTCTGGCCCTTTAGTAAATAAATCCCTTGGACCTTGATTTAAATGTTGACCCAACAGTGCCTGTTCTGCCTTCCTCTCCACAAGGATTGGGTCAGTGGAAGCCATGGCACACATCAGACTAATTAAAGCCAACACGATTCAAACCTGGGATTTGTGGGGGGGGGTAATTTCTCTTAGGTACACTTGTCACCCCGACTGGATTGGCGCACACAAGCGTGAAGCTCTGGGCCCCGCTGATACACGCTGCACCTCTGGGAGGGATCGCTTAGCTAAGAGTGGAGGAGACGGAGAGGAGACAGAACTGAGAACAGAGCAGCAAAAGCCTAAGCCTGTAGCCAGCCCATCCTGCAGCCCTGGGAACTTACTGCTTTCGTTGGTTGTTGTTGTCTGTCAGGGGAGGGGCTTGCATTGTGGGCAACCTGAGTTTTCCCACCTGGTTCAGAACCTGTTATCTGCTTTATCTCTTTGACCCAAGTGCCTTTCGTAAAGGGCCATCCATCAAGAAGCATTCCTTGAGCTCGGAGGCCTACTCACAGCTATGTGGATGAGTTCAGAAAGGCAAGGACACACACAGAAGGCTGAGTTTCCCATGACCCAAGACAACAGTGATAAACAGGACTCGGGGAGAAAAGAAATGAGATTATACGTACTTGGGGGAAACTGAAACGCACGCGCCCTTTGGAGAGCATTCATACAGAGAGATCGACCAACACCCGGTCAGGTAGCAAATGATACATACCCGAAGTTTATGAAGACCATAAAGATTATTATTGGGAATAGATTTTCTTGGGAGGCCTCTGGCCCACGCTTGCTGGTCACCAGAGACTAAAAGTTGGAATGAGCAGCAAACGCTCAGCTTCCCTTCCTGGGCGTGCCGGTAACTCACCTGGTAAGTCATTTTCTACCTGTGTGTCTGTTGTTTGCTGGATGCTTACACACTGAGCAGTTACTACCAACATAAGCATGCTCTAAACACCAGCCTCAAATTCCCCGTGTGCAGCATAGAGGGCGCGATGACTTCTGCAGTGTCTTCTTTGTGGAGAGAATTTGTCTTGCTTATGTTGAGGCTCACGCCCTGGCCCTATCACTTCCTTACCTCTCCAAATCATCTGTTCCTTGATTTCTATTTTTGTAAAATGGTGCTAGCAATACTGTCTCCCTTGCCGAATTATTGTGACATTTAAAGAAATTAACACATGCATTTACTCCGATGCTCAACACCTAGTACGTGCTGCAAAGTGTCAGTAGCTGTTCTTAAGTCCATGATTGCTATCCTTTCATAATAATTTCAGATACCTACGAGTTGGGTTTGAAAGGAGGATTCCCTTTGTACATTATAATAACTTTGAGTTTCTCTGCTTAGGTGAAACCAGTTCCCACCCTGCCCAGTCTCTCTTTGGACATAGAATCAACAGTGACATTTGCTTAGAAATTCCACAATGGTTTAAATTGTCCAATGGCTTTCCAAAGGAGCATTTAGTGGCATGCTCTGTTGGGCACAGGCAAAACACGTGTTCCTCTTTTCGTAATAATAATAATAACAGCACCAGCTGACATGCATTTGGGCCTTCACTGTGTGCTCAGCATTCTGCCAGCAGTTTGGGCAGTAGATGACTCTTCACCACAGCCCTGTGGGGTAGAACAAATTTCTCACTTCTAGTTTCTGAAAAGGAAACTGAGGGTCAGGGAGGACCAGTCCACTTCTGAGAGGTAGCGGAGTGGGGTTCTGCCCAACTGTGACTCCCAAGCTCACACCACTCACTGTGACCCTAAAGCCCACATCATTCAAATTACCAAGAATGATGAAATTTAAAATATCCCTTGCCAATTGCCTTTGCTTAACCAAGTGAATTGTGTATGGAGAGCCTCTCTGATTAGACACACTTAGCTTATGAAGACATATTTTCACGTACAAATGAGTGTCTGGGAATTTCCTAAATATTCATAATTTTTTTTTTTTTGCTCTAGCTAGGTGTGCTGCTCATTGGTTAAGCATAAGCTTAGAGGCCACTGACTATTTAACAGAAAGGTTGGAGTTGGAAGCTGCTGCTAATTGATGATCAATTAGAAAGAGACAGAGCAACTTCAATAATATAATGGAAGTCAATGAAAAGATGGTTTGATTTATTAAAATGTGATTGATTTCCAGCTTTTCCATATATAAAACTGCAGAGGCTAAGGTTCACCTAGAAGAGATCAAATCTAACCCAAGGTTGCTTCCATTCAATGTGATTGAGTGAAACTAGACATTGTAATAGCATTCCTTCTTCTACCTACTCAGTAAACCTTGCTTTCCATGTGGAGGAAAGATTTTTCCAGGAGTACCTACATTAGTCAAAAAGTGCACCTTCCTGGAAGCCTGTCTACCTTCATTAAATGGCTTTCAGAGCACACAATGCAACTGAATAACGTGCATTATTCAAATGGTTTTCACTGTGCACAAGGAAAAGGAGGCGTGCTCAGACGGGAACGATTTTAAGTAGCTCATCCGCACCATGGGAAATTCATTTCTCCTTTGATTCTTATGCCATTTCATGGAGGGCACATGTATTTCTAGTACCCGTACAGTTTTGGGGGGAGTTTTCAAGCCACCTAAACCAGAGTCTGGTGAATAGTCATCACACTTTTGAAAACACAACCAAATGCCTTGCAATTTTCTTAGGAACAATACGTTTTGTACTGCTCCATTCTGACTCAAAGGTACAGTGAGATGTTTTCACTAAGTGGGATTATTTTCTCCCACGTGGAGTTTTAGACCTTGTGACAAATGTAATGAAATCTGTCAGTCTTTCCTGCTTGCTTGATGCAGAAAACTAGGCGCAGTGTTCCTCTGCCTTTATTTGCCAATTTTAGGTGAAAGGGGCGAGGGTGGGGTGCTTTTAAAATGCTCTGTAGTTTGAGAGCTTGGATGGAAGATGTGTGCAGTCTCCCAAGGTAAGGATTCAGTAAATGCAAGAGAGAGGAAGCTTTTGCAAAGACAGCCCCTGGAATCCGTCTTGACAAGCATTTTGCATGCAGTTAAATAAACAAATGTATTCTGCTGCCAAGGATTTTGCAGGAATCATACTTGATGTCTGTCACCAAAAAGATTCCTGGGCACCAGTGGAGTGACAAACTATTATGCCTTAGAGCAGCGACTCTCAAACTCCAGCGTGTATCAGAATCACCTGGAGGGCTTGTTAAAATGAAGACGGTAACGCTGGGCCCCTCCTGCCCAGCTCTGGGTCCGGAGGCCTGGCTAGAGCCCAGGGGATGCAGAAGCTATTGCCTGGGGACCACTCTTGACCCAGGTGACTTAGGTGATCAGAGAGCGAAAAGGGTCACCCGGGGAGGCTCCGCCTGAGCACTCTCCGGCCCTGTGCTCCTGCCATTCTAATTTATGCTACAGAAACCACAAAGCATCAAGCACGAGAGGACCCCCAGAAGCAATCTGCTTAGTAAGAAATTAGGCAAAATAAAAACTTTTCTCTCATTTCTCCACAGCTCCTCCTTAACTCCCTGGACCTGCCAAATCAGCCCTGCCCTTTCCACTTCCTGCTTGAGAGACTAGACTTTCAGCACCTCCCATCCTGCTCCCATAGGACAGAGAAGCCAGGAGCTCACAGAGTGCATCCCACAAGCTAATGCTTTAGGCTAGAGGTACCAGGTACCGGAGGTGATTCCAGTCGATGAACAGAGCCTCTATTGATGATACCTATGTACATTCTCTACTGCTCCGTTCTTGGTGCTGGCAACTATTAACATTTTCTCAGCATTTCAGGGATTTCCATTTGACCCCCAAAGTGAGCCAGCTCTGGGCTCCACGGATTCATAACGTGCATTGTGTACCATTGCTAATAAACATTTACAATGCGGCACGCACAGGCCTTGCTCCATGAGGCCCATTTAGGAGAGCACAAATACTGAGCCTGTATTTAGGCCAGCCTCGCTCACCACATTAAATAGATTGCTTTGTTCTTATTACATTGCTTTGTCACTTGCATCTGCATCTCCAACAGTTCCCACACCCCAGCACAATAGTTAGGGATGCTGAAGTGACCACAACTTTTCCCAGTCCTCTGGAGAAGTATTTGGAAGGGAGAGGACTATGGCCTGCTCCTCCAACTAAGTTAGAGCAGTGAGCTCCTTGTTTCTTCCCAACTGGCCACACGACAGCCTGACCGTTCCTGCACCTAGAAACCACGACTCAGATAGAAGAGGCAAGTTTGGTCCTGCTGATGTCTGAGTGGGTGGGAAACTGGCCTCTAAAATCTTGGCCCTTTCCTATCTAGTCGGCCAAGAGTTGGCATGGCTTGGTTTAAATTTTGGCCGTTATGTTTCATGGTACAGAAGTCTCTCTCCATATGTAGAAAGGGTGTGTTTATGGATCTACACCCTCTGTGCATTTGTCTATTTTTATATATGCATATTGCATAGTAATAGGGATTTTATGCATCAAATAAAACTATTTCCCCCAATTTCACTCGGTTTATCGTTCTGCTGAATAATTCAGTCACTATATGGACTTCATGGACTTTTGCTTGATAAATTCACTACTCCGAGCTTTCCCTTTTATTGGAATTTTTAATCAGACTGAAACCCATCATGTTGAGATCAGAGCTGGGAATAAGGATGTTGCCCATCTATGTTCCAGCCAAAGGATGCTCCTCGGCGTGCACATCTTCAAATCTCTCAGCTGCTTGCTAAAGTGTAGGAGAATTTATGATGCTAAATAAAACCAGGGGAAAAAAGATGTTTTAATAAGATGAAAATCCAAATGTTAAAATAATGAGCCATCTGCATGGGTGGCCCTCTCTTGAGAGAGATGCCAAGAGCTTTACCATCTGTGAAACATTTACCAGCTGTTTCCTTCCCTTTTTTGTGAGAACATAAGAAATCCTTGCAGTTGGTGTTTCTAAGTGATACATCACAGGGAAAGAAAACAGGTTTGCCCGACTTCAGGAAGGCTGGCCTGGGCCGAATTAACCAAATAACACACTCGGCAACTGCGGGGATGCACACCAGCTCGCTGCCCCTTTTCCTACCTCTCTCCCTTTTCTGAGCCCCAAAAGAGGGCCCAGTGGGGAGCAAAGGATCAGGAAATGCAGAGTATCCCCTAAGGTCATTTCAAACAGAATGTTTTCAGAGAAAGCCTCACTCCACTGCCTGCAAACTGGTTTCACCTTCTGAGTATTCAAGCAAGGTTTGGGCAACATTGTAATCCAACCGACATGGGGGAAGGTGTCTAAAACAGTCCAAATATTTTTGAACATGTCTTTCCTTTTTCTTTCTCTTCTCTGATCACTATTTCACATAGCTGCCAGTCAGCCCTGTATCCCTGCTGCTTTTGCCCTGACAAGCACCTTATCTGGGTTGCCTGAGTTATGCATGGTCTTAGGATCTGAACAGAGTGCAACGCATGAATTTAGCTTTGCAGCAGGCTCTGATCCGAGGCAATAAGCCCAGCCATAAAATACTCACAGTGTGGGGTGCTGATCTATCGATGCCTCCCCAGGTTCCTGCTTTTTTTGCCTCCCTGTTCTCTTGCCAGAATCTGACAGAATTTTATTTTTTCTCCAGCTGCCATCTTTTCTACTTCATTTACTGTCAAATGCATTTCAGGGAACATAACCTAACAAGGAGGTTTAGTTAATGAATGTGAAGTCTTTCAGATGCTTCCCCCCAGGTGTCATTCCTGAGGACTTTAGAAAAGCTTCAGGTCATTTCTCTGATTTTTTTTTTTTTTTTTTTTTTTTTTTTTTTTTTTTTTTTTTTTGCTTTTGCTTTTGCTTTTTCAAAAGCCATATGCAGTGAAACAGGCGGAAAAGGAATCTGTGGGCTATGACTGCTCTGGTTCCAGTGCCTTGCATTTAAGCCAAATTTTAGGAGGGGAAAAAAAAAACCCCAGATTCATGGCTTTCTTCTGCAAAGCCCAGGAGTCGTCACTCCCAATGCGTGATTTCAAGTATCAGGGTGCAGCGATGTGTGTGGGGAGAATTGCATTTCACAAGGGTATAAAGGAAATTTTCTAGGTCACTCAGGGAAGCACAGTCATCCTCGTTTTCCAAGCCAGGAGGAATTTCTAAGTGTTTCTCTCTGTTCGTCACTCAGTCACTTGCGGAGGTGCCACTTCTCCTTCTGAGGAGGTGCTGTGTGTGAGGCTGCAGGCTCCTTTCTCACATGGAGCCTTCTGACCACAGTGGGGCAAGGAAACAGACTCACTACACGGGACAATGGTACCAAACAGGGAGTTTCAACCAGGACGGTTGGCCCACCTGCCCACGATGTGTGGCAAAGTGAAGGAGAGGTACCACTGGCGTTGAGTTATAGAGGCTGGGGTGCTTCTGAGAATCCTGTGTACAGTATAGTAGTCTCCCTGTATCCATGGATGCATGAAACGGGGAACTGTTTCAAACTCTATAGAAACTTTGCTTTTTCTTATGCATACATACCTGTTATCAAGTTTAATTTATAAAATAAGCACAGTCACAGATTAACAATAATAATAGTAAAATGGAACTATTATAGTAATATTCTACATAAAGGTTACATAAATGTTCTCTCCCTTTCTCTCCCTCTTGCTCTCTCTCTCTCTCTCTCTCTAGCTCTGTGTGTGCGTGTGCATGTGTGCGTGTGTGTGTGTGTGTGTGTGTGTGTGTGTGTGTTTCTGGAATTTTCCATGTAAAATTTTGGGTTTTTTTTTTTTTTTTGTATTGGGTATTGAACTCAGGACCTTGTGCTTGCAAGCAATACCACTGAGCTAAATCCCCAGAAATTCCATGTAATATTTTGGATCACAGTTGATCACTGGAAACCAAATCCAGTGGTCCTAATTTGTACAGAACGGCCACCAGCATAAGATGATGAGAAGTACCTGACTCGAGAAATAGGCAGCACCACAGGAGGGAAGCCCCGCACAGAAGTTATCCCTGAAGGAGGAGATGGGGTGAGCCCAGTTAAGGACAAGACGATCATTGGACAGAAGGGCCAGCAGGACAGTCTGGGATTTCCAGGACAATCATCAGATTTCTGGCTTGCAGGTCAGAAGGGTTGGAGGAGAAACACCGTGAGGAGGTGTCTACCTTGGACCCATCCAAGCCACACCCCATCAAAGGACGTAGCTAGCACTCACTCTTAACCAACATCAGTAGGGCATCGGACTCACATGCTGTGGATGTAACTGTCCATTTTCCACTTGAGGACATGGCAGGTGGCAAGACTTTATCTCCAGAAGTGCCACGGCCACCTGAGCAGAAGGTGATGATTAGATTAATAGGCCAGCCTCCATGTCCAGGAACATTTATATAAGTTCCAGTAGGTTTATGTAAGTTATCTATTGCAATGTAATTATACTCTTTACATAGTACATATCGTTGAGTGTGCAGTTCTATTTTATTATGTTTGCTAATTGAAAGGAGCAGGAGCACAGAGCATTAAAGTTATTTTTAAACTAAAACTTGTTTATCTTAGGCTTGGGAGTGCTTTCCATTGTATTGCCGCCCCCCTCTCCTAGGAAATGTACCTTTCTAATTAGGTTTGGATTACCAGGCGTTCTCTACTGCTATGGCACACACTCTTATGGGGGGACCATCAGCGCTTGTCACGGTGACAGGGTAATCCACGGAATAAATAACAGCAATACTCCAAACCGTCAGCATTTCTTCCGTATTTCTCTATCTTCTCCCTGACAAAGCAAAAGATCTCCTCCAGAACATATAAATAGAAGGACAGCAAATTTAGGGATAAGGAAACAGGCTTATGTTGTGGCTGTTTTACTAGCTGTGTGGTATTTACCGAGCTTTAACCTCTCTGAAATGCTATATCAACATTTATAGGATTGGGGTAGCAACATATTTCTCTTTTTTCGTTTGTGTGAAAAGTTGGTGTGATTAGGCATATAAAACATTAAGCGCAGTGCCTGGCATACACAGAATAACTGTTAAAAAATATTGACTATTTTCATACACTTTCAAGGCTCTGGAAAACAGGGGATGGAATGCAGCGAGCTAACACCCTCCTAGTTTAACCTACTGAAGGAGGGCAACCTTTATTCTTGTAATAATTTATGAAAACATTTCCATTCCACTTTTCGTGGAAGCCACCTGAAAGACAGAAGGACACAGTTTTAAGAAAATGGAAGAAAATTAGAGTAAAATGTGACTTTAAATCTTGGGTCACCAATTTAGTATTTGTGTCAAACTGGGCATCTTATACTTATTTAGTATTTATATCCGTTTCTTTCATTGTACGATGACTTTTATATAATTATTCCCCTTTAGTTTTGTAGGAAAGATGCAGTAGAGAAGGCACTTTTTTTCTTTCTTTCTTTTTTTGGTACTGGGGATCGAACTCAGGACCTTGCACCTGTAAGGCAGGCAGCGGCACCGCTGAGCTAGATCCCCAGCCTGTGAAGGAACATTTTGGCCCTCTTGTGTGGGAACGGGTACGCTCTAGTCAGACTGCGTCATGTGACTCTCTTCGGCCAATCAAATGTGAGCAGAAATGGTTACTGTTTCTGAGCAGCGTCTTTTAAAAGCGGGGGCCTTTTCCCCTCTACTTCTCCATCAGCCTGGAGCCCAGATGAAGGGATCAAGGAACAGAGCTGCAGCTGAACTGTGACGGCTACGTGGCAGGAGAAAGAACTTGACCTTCGTAGTAGCCTCTGCGGTTGTGGCATCATATGTTACTGCCTCATGGCCTGGCCTCTCACCCCCAAAGATCAATAGCCATAGCCGGTGCATGCTAGAAAATGGTGGCTCCCTCTCCCTTACTGCCTCACAGAAGGAGGAGAAGAAAATCACTTCCAGCATTCTGCTGCTTTCTGCCCTCGCACTTTCTTTATTTGAATAATATTTACATTCTTTTGACTTTCGTTTCCTATGCCCCAAGGTCCTGTGGGATTTCACAGTCCAGGTGCCGGAGCAATGGGAGCTGCGTCTCCCTCACACCCCATCTCTCTGCCTTGCAGCTCTGGGGGAGCCTCCCCTGGGGGTGTGAACCGAATCCACTCCTCACCACGTTTCTTCAGACACTTCAATCTGTGCCCAGTCGGGAAAGCAGTTTGGAGTCACGCTTTCAGGCTTCTGCAGAATCTGATTCTGTCGTGGTTCTCTTCCAAACCAGAACAGAATTCCTGGAGGCCACAGGTGCAAGAAGCAAAGTGCAGGGCGCCCTGGACTTTTCTATCTCTACCCCCACGCCCTGACTCACATGCATGGACATCTGTCCAGTGACGAAGTGACCAAGCCATGTGTGGCTCTCTCTGTTATTGCTGCTTTCATCACTTGATTGCTCCTTATTGCAATGTCACATACACGGGGATGGAGCCCGGGGGCAGTGGCCCTGGAAACACGAGGGAAGGGAGCCTCAACTGAATCGCCTGACCTCGTGCTAGCATAACTGTTCTTTGGCGCAACCCATTTTTTTCAATTCCTGGAATATAAATATTACAGCATTTATCCCCCTTGTTTTTTCTTCCTTGTCACAAGAACCCAAGGACTTCACACATTCCACTTTTCCTCATAAGTCCTCATACCCTCCCCTCCTCCAAAACAATATATTTTCTCCTCTGATCCATACTTCCCATTCAATACCTACTTTGGCAAGTTGCTGCAAGGATTTAATGAGGCAATGCATGTAAAGATCTTAGAACAAATCCTGATGCATGGTAAAAGCTGTGGTAAAAGTTGACTGTACCACAGCAATCGAGAGAAAGCTC
Source organism: Fukomys damarensis (assembly GCF_012274545.1). Taxonomy (NCBI): domain Eukaryota; kingdom Metazoa; phylum Chordata; class Mammalia; order Rodentia; family Bathyergidae; genus Fukomys; species Fukomys damarensis. The sequence continues at coordinate 9,015,425 of NW_022900934.1, read as the reverse complement.
TGATTTTAACTTCCAATACCTCCCAGTTAAGATACAGGGAAAACCACCACCCAAATGCAGATAATGGAATTATCTCTGCTCTCTGATTTCAACCCTCCATTATCTAGTCCTCCTGCTCCCATGAGCAGTCTGCACTGAAATATCAGAAGACCAATTATGAATATCAGGGGATTCCCTGGCTGCAACTGCTCAGAAGACGCACCTTAATTAAAGTCTAGAGCAGCCGGGCAGCTGAAGAAGTCGTCATCCCGAGATGTGCTCTGCATGATGTCTACTGCCAGTTCTTCGTTTCGCAGGCAGGGCTTCTTTCCCTTTCTGCTAGCCGTGGCATTGTCTCGCTCCATTCCAGAGCACTGGATTTCTCTGCGCAGCTGCCTCTGGCACAGTAGTCACAGGGAGCTTCAGAGCCAGCACCTTTAGTATAAAGAAATGTGCAGATTGAGATGGTTTCCCCAGGCAGGATTACAGGCATGATCGCCTATCACCTGATGTGCCCACTGTATTCCCCGTCTCTGCACAAGTCTGGAACATTATCACTTAACATTTTATGCCCCGCGATGGACACCCCACACTGGAATGTGCTAAGCATTCATAAAAAGTGTTGCTCCTAGTCAGCAAATGTTTTCTGTAAAAGGCCCAAAAGTAAATATTTTAGATTTGATGGTCACATACCATCTCTTCTATATTCTTGGTTTGATTTTGACAACTTATAAGGGGTAAAAATGATTGTGAGTTCAAAAGCTCGTGTACAGGTGACCCCTGGTCTAAGATAAGATATAAGACATTGGGGGGTGGTGAGGGCTGGGGCTTGGTATTAGCTGCCTCAGTCACAAGAAAACTCACCTGACCTGTACCCCATGAGTGAGCTGGCCCGGGACCCCTTCCATAGACCAAAAGGCTGCTCCAGGAGGTGTCTCAGCCCTGCTCAGCACTTTTTCCCCGGCTCATCCTGAGATCAATAAAGCTGAATGTTGTGTATTTAAAAATAAAAAGTGTTGCTCCTAGAGTTTAGTTTCTGTAAAATGCCCCCACGACAGCCTCATTCCTACCTCCCCACTGGGATTCACCAGGTTAACCAAATTTATCTGAGCATTCCCTCATTTCCCTGTCCTTCATTTATTCTTTTCTTTATCTACACATTCCGAATTAATATCTACTGTTTTCCAGACACTGTGCCACTTTGTGAAGATAAAATGATGAGGAAGGTAAACAAAGGCTTTCATTTATCAGTGTTAAAATTTGCTGTCGACACCCATGACTTTTTCTGTCTCTCTGTAGGAAATGATTGAGTTTGCGACAGGTCCTCACTTGCCTCTGTCGATAAAAAGATGACTGAAGTCCGTCTACACGAAACCTTCGGACGTAGTGTGGCTGTCCACAGTGAGCACAGAACCCTTCGTGTCTCACACTGCACCTTTTCTAAACCAGTTAAAAGTTTCAGAAGTACAGGTTATGTTACCATAGAAACTGATTCTAAAAGCTGTGAATTTTATATGTGCGCATGCGCATACACACACACACACACACACACACACACTCACACACACACACACACACAAAATTGAAGCCTATCAGGAATTCCAAAATTAATTAATGGTTGGAACCAGGTTAGAGGCACAGGAACCCAGGAGTGGGAGGGAGGCAAGAATCACAACATTCTTCTTTTACCGGGAACAGTCCAGGCCAAATAATACTGCAACATGCTGTGGACGTCTCTGCCCTTGGACACTGGAACAGCTAATGTGGGTGAACTTAAATTCTCTACCACTCTAGAGTTAAAGGTGGATGGGCACATTCAACTAGGCAAGCTTTGACCTCATAGCTCCCAGCGGGTAGGTAGAATGAAGGTTTAATTCCTTCAGCTTCTGTAACGAATGGCGAGAAGCACCATCTCCCACTGGCTAGATAAGCAATGGAGATTTTTCCAAAATGGAGATGAGAAATGAGAAGCCAGGCTACCAAAGAAATAATAAGACCCCTGTATTAGTCAGGATTCTTCAGAGAAACAGAACCAATAGAATATGATAACTGCATGGATGGATAGATACATACATAGACATACACAGAATTAATATGGGGGATTGGCTCACAGTTTTAGGAAAGCTGACAAACCCCATGATCAGCTATATGAAAGCAACAAGCCCAAGAAAGCAGACAGTTTTGTTCTAGGCCAAGCATAGGGCTTGAAAGCCGGAAGATCCAACAAGGGTGTGCACCAGTCCAAAGACCCAAGAGCTAGGAATGCTGATGCCCAAGGGTATGAGAATGAGTATCCCAGATCGAGCTAAGAGAGCAAATTCACCCGTCTCCACTTTTCTCTTCTATCCAGGCATCCCATAGATTGAAGCATGCCTACCTGCATCATTATTACTCACTCCACCAATCCCAGTGCTAAACATTCCCACAGAGAGGAATAGTGTTTCACCAGCTGTCTGGGCATCCCCTAGTCTGAGCAAGTGACCACCCAATGGCTATGTTGTTTTTTAAAATTATTATTATCATTGTTATTTTCTCTCAGATTCGCATGGTTTATTCTCAAAATGGCCTTAGAATTTGCTGCCAACCCTTCCCAAGTTCCTTTGGCACAAGCAAAGATGGAACCGTCTGTACATAACCTTATACTGACTCCTGTATACTCTTGTGAAGTAATTTAAAACCTAATAAATGATCAGAAGTTATCATGTAGACTTCTTTTCCATCATTTCACACTACCAAAAATGGAGAATTTGAGATTTCAGGACAAAATTCCAAGACAATTCACTTTTTTAAAACTATGTCTATTTGACAACATATTCTGTGTTTACTTTTAAACAGTGGAGGAGTGCTTATAAATAGAAATAATAGAACAATTCAGCATTACATAGATCTTACATCTGCTGTTTAGTCACTTGAGGGAAAACAATTTTCTAACAAATGGCAATGGTCAAGAAAGCTATGAAATTTAGGCCAGTTGTCACAGAAAATAACTTATTAGTTGCTAAGCTACCAGTCCTAAAAGGAACTTAATTAGGGGATACAAATGAGCTTAACTAGACTGACTCTATTTGAGAGTGGAAAGTTGTAGCTGTCAGGTGATCTGGTGGACATGTGGCAGGCATAGTGATTGACAAACTGGTCTTCGCTTGGCCTGAAATTTGGCTTTGATTTTAGTGAGTGACTGACAGGCAGATGTCATCTGGAAATGTGGATTGTGTGTTGGAGGGGCTACTTTGCAACAAAATGATTGACACATTATAGAAAATGTCCCATAGATGGAGAAAACCAAACAGAGATTTGTTTTGACAAGCATTTCCTTTTTACCTGTTCATTTTGTATACAGAGAAGAGAAGGGAAGGCCCTCGTTTAAGTGCTAATTGATTTATCCAGTGGATAACTGAATGACCATTGGATTCAGGACAGCGAGGAGCCAGAAGTGAGGTGTTTAAGTCAGTTTCTTACATATAATAGGATTTTAGAACGTAAGTGCCCTCTCATGAGGCTCCTGCTTTATGGGACTGTAATTTGGGAAGCATTGGCAGCCTTCTTTTTGTGACCTCTTGTGAATACGGTGGGCAGATAAAATACAGGAGGGCCCTTAAAATGAATTTAAAATAATGAATAATTTTTTGTGTACATATGTCTCAGATATTGTATGGGACACACTTCTGCTAAGAAAATCATTGTTTAACTGAAATTAAAATTTCTTGGGGCATCCTCTTCTTCTATTTGTTACATCTGGAAACCCTACATCTGTGACTCTGCTTGGAAATGAAACCAATATGAGTAAAACTGGATCCAAGAGGTGCCAGGAGACTGGCCCCTGGTGACATCTTTGATAGCACCTGGATTCAGTCAGGCCCAAAGCTTCTCTCTCCATATTTTTCTCAGATCCTACCAAAAATTAAAATACAATATTCTTTCAATAAATTAGTTTGAATTTGGTTTCTCTTCACTTCCCCCACTCCATACTTTACCTGGTCACTTTAGGTACTGAGTTCGACTATAGTAAGGGCAACATAGCTACATCTAATTCAAGTTATATGAAATGCTAGGGGCCAAAGTGTCTTACTTTTCTTTTTTTGGATTTTGGAACATTTTGGATTTGGGATTCTCGGAGCAGTGATGCTTAACCTATATGCGATGAGCCATTTCCTGGAAGTATATCTTACTCCATCAAAATGGTCATCTGTCTTCTTGAATAACAGAGCGCTTTTCTGGTAATTCCAAAGCTCCCTACTTCTCTAACCTTATAGATCGCTACCTCTATCTTAGTTACTTAGTTCTCATTGCTGAGCCAAAATACTCAACGCCCAAAGTTAAAGGAAGAAAAGTTTCCTGTAGCTCACAGGTTATAGAGGCTTCAGTTCATAAATGGCTGGCTCCCAGCAGGGTGTCATGGCAGAGGACTAACATCATGGCAGGCAGAAGGCAACAAGCAGCAAGGCAGCTAAACAACAAGTGACCACAGCAGCCCTCTTTCTGTCCCTTATATTCTATCCACTCTTCAGGTAGGCAGCGCTCACACTCCGGGAGGACCTTCCCATTACCCACTCCCCAAACTATGTGAAACCAATCAGTAGGCTAATTTAGTAATCACACACTCTTGATCCCAACATCTGGAAGATGTCTGCTCCAGATTTACACGATCCAGCTTCGGTGACAGAAACTTAATGTTTCTCGTTTCAAGTTCTGGGAAGACAGAATTGTGACTGGCTCCCTCAGCCTATGTGCTCTTTTGCAGGCCAACTGAGGAAGTGGTCAGGGTCATGTTAAACAAACACGGCTGACAAGGATCCCTCACTGAGGGCTGCAGCTTCTCCTTGGCATCAAGAGAAGGCCTAACTCCCAGAGAAGTGTAAGATGCCAGGCTGCTAGTCACTAAGCTGTTGTCAGCTCCCACTCCCTCCTCTGTACTGCATTCTGTGAAGCTGGAGGCCGAGATGCTACAAATTGCATAGCTCTCAGGTAGCCTGACATGAAAAGATATCAGAGCAGAATTGAAGCTAACGCCAGCCCGGCTGAGCTTGGCTGTGAGCGTGAGATTGGCAGTTCAGGTGCTCACCACTGAGAATGCTGTGTGGTGCCCTGACTGCAACAAAAGACTCAAAGACTGTGCCTGGACTACAGCTCCCAGCCTCTGTCACCTGGCTGCAAAGGACCAGTGGAATATGAGCAAGCTCTTTGGGATAATGCTGTAAACACAAGCTCTTAAAATCATCTCAGAGTGTCCCTAGTATATCCACATTTGAAGAATTTTATTTCAGGAAACTCACTTTTGTTGAGTTCATTTGGAGGCCGTAAATCCTTTGAGGAAGCAGAGGGGCAACAGTGTTCACGGTGGAGTTTTAGCAGAAGATCCAGGAGGAGACCGCCTGTGTCCCAGTCCTGCCAGTGCCGCTCCCTATCTCCAGGCACCGAACAAGTAGTACATCCTTGATGCAAAGTTGGGTGCACCTTCCACATCAGTTGTGAAGGTTGGATGAGATGGTTAATTCGAGATGGCAAGTCGTTAGGTTGGAACTAAGATAATCACTCAGCAAATGTCCAAATTACCCTTTTTATTCTTTAGGTCTCTGGAATTTTATCCCAGAAGCTATAGGGAGGCATTATGCAGAATTAAGTCATCTATGCTAAATTGCATCTGTGCACTGAACGAATATGACCCAGAGAAAAGAGGGAAAATGTGGACCTCTCGGCACAGAGCTCAACACACTATGATGACTTTAGCCATAACTTCTGCTTTATGGCTGCCTATAAAGCTGCCCATCAAAAAGCTCCGGACGGGTGACCTGCAGTAATGAGAGTGTGAAGGGAGCGACACTGCAGAGGAGAGCACTCCACCTGACAGGCACGCAGATCATGGGAAGGGGATTCCCATAAAACACAGAACACCTTTCCATCCTTTCCTGCACCTTCTCAGCCTCTAGCCTGGTCCCTCAGTTTGAAGTCTCATCTATGAATTTTCAGCCTCCACTTTTTCAATGAATCATACTTGAATTGACTCATGTCCATTCAATCATAAGTTAATCAATTTCTAAATTATTCATATAGCAAATGCTTATTGAGTGAGTAATTGCATCTAAGATTTATTGGGGTATTTCTACCTAGTGGGTTTGTTGATGGTATGATAACGGTAGGAACAGTAGCAGCATTCACTGAACATTTTCTGCATCAGATACCATAAGAGCTGTATATGCATTATCTTATTTTTCTTCTCAAACATTATCTGAGATATGATGCTATTATTAATAGTATTTTTTATACATGGGAGCAATAGCTTAGAGAGTTTTTGTAAATGGCCCAAAGTCACACAGCTAGTAAATTATAGAACCAGGGTTAAAGATCATGTCTAGCTAATCTAACACACAACTTCTTAACACTGCACTGGGTAGCCCAGTGGATCTAAAATGCCAGTCCGTAATTATTTTCCAGTAATGAATTAATAAGGAAGGTGATACTTGAACTGTGTCATAAAGTATGGACAAGCTGACTAGTAATAATATAACCTAGGATGGCTTTTATTCCAAACAATAAAGCAGAAACCCATAGTGTGATCCCATTTTCCTAGCATAACTCATTGAAAGGACATTAATACATTTAATACATAATCCCCAATTTGACAAAACTAAATGGTGGGTTACAAATTTTGCCATTGAAAATGATAGAAATCAACTCCAACTGCTTGAAGAATAAAGGAATGTATAGTCTTGTATCCCTGCAAGGGTGAAGCGCTGAAGTGGCTTCAGGTACACCTGGAGCTAGTGTCACCAAGGGTCAGCCTTCTTCTTTATTTTTCGCATTCTGCCTTGTACAGTAGTAGTGCTTCTTTCAGCCTCAGTGGGTCCCACTGCTAATGTCAGGCTCTTCCAATGTAGTAATAACGACAGTAAGCCAATCTTCCTGTTACACAGACTCCAGAAGAAATGGCTCCCTTTAGGTGGGTCTCAAGAAGAAAAGAAACCCTTCTTTTTGGCCAAAACCCTAGCAAACGTACAGATCTTGCTTCTGACAGGTTTGGCCCATCCTGGGTCGCATCCTGGTTGCCAGAAGAGCTTTAGCTCATCTCTGAGAAATTATGGAGCCACATCACAAGAATGGCATTGTTGAGCACAGAGGAACTTCCTCCGAGCAAACTCTAAATGGTATTGTCTAAGGGAAGAAGACAAATAAAAGTTATGTGGCAAAAAACAGCCAGGGTCCATTATATCCAATAGTTCCGTTTTTCGTTTAATTCTTGAGTGGCCAGACACATCTCCCTGAAGCACACAGCAGCTCAATTCGGCACGGCACTAAAATGCAAATTTTACTTTATTCATTACCATATTGGAAGCATTTTCTAAACCAAATGCAGCATTTCTTTAACATGAGGACGTGTGGTGTTTCTTCTCTTCCTGAAGAGCTTCAGAAGGTTGGGACCAGCCTTCAAAATGCCTCGAATATGGTGATCATCATTATTGCCCTTTATATAAGCTTTGTCTCATGCATAAACAAAAGGTATCAACATAAAACATTTCAATTAAAATCAGATTAACTACTGTGTTTCTTTATGGGTTGGTATTTCAATGGCAGTTTGCTCTGTGTTGTTTATTCGACAAATGTGTTTGGCACGTGTAAACTGCTGTGAACCACTTTTCTTTTTGTGACATTTTGGGCCAGGGGAAAAGCTGCATGGCTCTGTAAATGACACCGTTCACTACAAGTGGCAATTTGGAAATTGAAATTCTTAAACGACTTAGCATTTTCCCCCTTCTAGCCACATTAACAGATCACAGAAAAGTGATATTCTGGGGGATTTGGACCAATCAGAGAATAGGAATAGAATTTTTACAAAACAAATGTCTGTATAAATTAGCACTCTCTCCTCTTTTCCCCATAAATAGCAATACTAATAGATCCATAGTGTGAGATATGGAAAAGGGTGCTATGCTCTACAACTATTCATCTTGTCAGGGAAAAGCAGGATTAAGCAAACCTGATCAGTTTAGGCTCCAGCACTGTGCAGAAGCTCAATTCAAAACTAAGATGGCAAAATGTATCTTTTCTCCAGTTTGGGTCTCCTTGGAAGCTCTTGTGATGTTTTATGAACTGCACAACTTCTTTTAAGGTATATTAAATGGTTTAAAATTCACAGTATAAATCACACTCCTTATAAATCATGGCACAGCATACATTACGTGATTTGAGAATTTCTTCTAACCACAATTACTATCTTTGAGCTGGTGACAAATGTGGTGGTATGTTGGTCACCAAACTTCTAGCAAAAATAATCCAGGGCTATGTTTTTCATATCTTTGCCTGTCCCACTGTACCATGGGAGGGGGCCTCTCTATCCTTTCCCAGCTTCTCCCATTAGTGTTTCTATGTTCATTACTGATAGACGCCTACCTGCCCCACCTCACCACCCATAGCTGTAGGGGAACAGGAAGGCAGGATATAGAAGCATCAAGGAGTCACAGGATGTGTGCACATAAGCACCTGACACTGCCAAATTAGCAGTGCATGATTATGACCGGTTTTCTATATTTTAATAAGTGGTACCCAGTCTCCTTGATTGCTGTCTTGATTGCACACTCAGTTGTGAGTGTTTAATGTGGGAGTCAGTGAACTACTGGCCAATCCAGCCAACTGCCTGTTTTTGTAAATAAAGTTTTATTGGAATACAACCATGCCTGTTCATTTACATATGGCCTATGACTTCTTTTTCACTGCACCAGCAGAGTTGGGTAGCTGCAACAGAGATCAATATGGGCTGCAACTGGAAATATTTACAATGTGGTCCTTTAAATATTTACGAAATGGACCTCTCACCCAATTCTCTAAACTACTAGAAAAATGTTATTACTTGTTGCATACCTGCACAGTTTCTTTGAATGATTAGGTCCCCTGATATAAGCTCCAGTGTTTTCTCTTCAGGATGGACCCTGGTGACGTTCATAATTATCAGTTCACTACTGATCTTTCAGACTACAAGCAGCTCAGGGGCCTCTCCTAGATCTGACTGTAGCAATGAAAAATGCTTTTGATTCTCCGTGACAGAATAGTTTCCCTGTGCTTTGAGCAATGAAGACCTGGGCTCTCTCACAACGAGGAAGCTGGTGGGTACAAGTCTAGGTTCACCACGGGGCTAGCGTTCGTGCTGACCATCACAACCCCAGACCTCGACTCTACGTTCTTTGTGTTCCACTAGGCCTGACCTACTCGTTCTCCCTTCCTTGTCCGTGTCACCTCATGGCTTCGGCTCTTCTGCTGCTCCAGACATCCCATCCTCATACCTACTTTCCAGACAGGATAGAAAGATCACGAGCATGAAGGTTTCTCTTCTAGCTCCCAATTTCTAGGTCGTTGGTCAGAGTGGCCACATTCCCTCCAACACTTGTCATCGTTGTGCTCTCACGGCCTAGAGCAGAACTGGAAGCTGATGGATGCTGGGCAACAGCACGTCACATGGTGGGTGAGTGTAGTGATGGGTGCCTGGGTGAATTAAGGACGGAGTCTTTCTAAGTTACTTTAAGTTGGCACCAGCAGTGGGCAACAGGGGCTGGCAAGAGAGGGAGTCTTTGGTGATAAAACTGTCAGGAGCAATCACTTTATCTTAACTTTTCACTTCGTGGTGGGACACGTGAGATGTCCAAATAGAAAGTTAGATATTATGGCAAATCTCCGTGCTCTCTGATCATCCAACATCCATGCCCTAGCTTTCTAGTAACAACTCCCTAATTTGAAAAACCAACTCTCTCAAACAGAGTGGTTTAAATGCATCGGGCTGTAGCCCTGGCTCCAGGAGAGCGTGTATCTGTCCCTGATCCACCTCAGAGCTTGATTCAAAGACTGACACAGACCCAGGTAACACAGCCAGGGGTGCAAAGGCCTGGAGGATGCTGCTGGGGATGAGGTTCCCGTGGATACTGTGGGGAAGCCAGGCTGAGTGAAGCCCACACGGGGAAAACTACAGGCCCACGATGAGCGAGCATCTGGTCGTATCTGGGCATGAACTAGGTATTTTATCTTTCTATTTAAAATAACAGAAAGCCCAAACTCAATGGCTCTAAGCCATAAAGAAAATTGTTTTTCACTCATTTAACTGTAAGTCTAGACATGGGCAGATTGACTCCTGAGTGTTTATCCACTGGATCAATGTTGTCATCCAGATCTTGGGATTTAATTTTTGTTCTTGTTTTTTCTCTTCATCTCTCCTCTTTACTTCATCTAGGGCAGTTCCCTCTTCTTGCTGGTTATGCTGCCAGGAATTATTTTTTTCCCCTCCAGGTTCAGCAAAAGAAAGCACTCAGGTGGAATTTCTTATATTCCACTTTTTGGGACCCTTGCCTTCTCAAGAACCAATCACTGTGATCCGTGGTGGGGAATGAAGTGTACTGATTGGGTTAGCTCTGAGCTAGGGGGAGGTCCTGCTTCCCCAGATGTACAAAAGTCAAATGAGAAAGAGTTAGATACGCCAGAAAATCTGAGCTTTGTCAGAAAGCATCAGTGCAGTGAGTGCTGGAAGGAAAAGTAACAGTGCCCATTAAAACTATCAACTGCAGGAGTTGTGGGTTATGTGCTGCCAAAATTTTTCCATTTTATCCTAAGACAAGTGTGGCTTAGTTTTATTTTCTTTATAGCCAAAGAGTATTTATTACGGTTGTATTAGCTGTTTATCACTCTGACAAAATATCCGATAAAATCAATTCATAAGAACAAAGATTTATTTCGGCTCATGGTTTCAGAGTTCAGTCCGTGGTTAGTTGGTTCCATTGCTTTTAGGCCTGCAGTAAGGCAGAAATATCATGGCAAAAAGGTGTGATAGAAGAAAGCTACTCAACTCATAGTGTCCAGGAAGCAGAGAGAATGAAAGGGTCAGAGAGAAAAGCACTGGAAACAAGATATAATCCCCACCATAAAACTCTCACAGCCCACTGCCTTCTACTGATTCCCACCTCCTATTTCTGTCACCTCCCAGGAATGCCGTTACAAGGTGAACCTATCAATGGATTAATCCACGAATGATTGTGACCGAATGATTTTCCAAAATCCCACCTCTGGACATATGAGACTTTAGAGAGACAGTTCAGATCCAAACCGTAACAACCTTGATAAATGTAGTTGGGAATAGACACACCGCATTTCAACCACGCCACCGGCTAATCCATATCTTCTTTCCATTTTGACTTTTCTCTTTGGAACCCTTTGAGCCCTAATATGCTATACAATTTTTTTTGTATATTGTCTCTCACTCATTAATGATTAACCTCCAGGACAGCAGAGACTGGCATCTGAGCTTTTACTGCCTGTGTCTGTAAAAGTATTTGCCCCATAATACACGCTCAGTAAAAAAAAAAAAGAAATTGCTGGATGAGTGAGTGAGTACAAATAAATACATACATGTGCATGCAAGAGAAAACCCTCAGAAATCAACCAATTTAATCGTGGAGTTAGCCTTGAGGCTTTGGGCTCTTTCGAGCAAACCCATTGTGTCCCCTGCCCCTCCATTATGCACCACTGCAGTTCCCCATCAGCCAGCTTCTGCCACTGTCCATGGCACCAACTGTTTTCCCCAGTGCACCTCTGCTCATCGAGTCCCTGAGTATTTACATTTCTTGATGTGCACTTCGCTTACATATTTGGATTCCAGTTCTTTGCAATGACAACCAAACAAAGGCACCAATGACCTTTTGCAAGATTACTATATGCACTAAGGGACTTTCAGCTTTTATCCAAGCTCTATCCCTACCTCCTTTGTCTCCTTGCACATTTCTCACTCCACGCTTCTGGGAAGCTCCTCTCCTGCAGTCCCAAACCATCCAACATGAACTCAAACTTATCTCCGTTTTCATACCAATGGCAGCTTGCTCCAATGTGCCTCAGGCTGACTAGTTGCAAGTGGCTCACTTGAGAAATATTCAATGGATCCAGAGCCCTCTGATGCCCAAGTGGGTGATGTGGAAACCAAGGAATTGCCATGCCGCTCAGGCACAGATGGTAGCCAGGTGTGGCTTGCTCAGCCAGGCTCCATTTTGGAATCGCTAATGAATCTTGCAGCTGGAGGTGAGTCACAGCTCTCGCAAACCCTTTACTCCATCAGGGCTGCTGATCGCAAGCAGGGCCAGGTAGAGGGAACTTAAGCACTTTACACTCTTTCTGCAAATGTCCCTGAAGTCTTCCCCTTTTAAAGTATCACCAACTGCTTTGTGCCACTGAGAGCTCCATGGAACAGGACATTTAATGCAAATAAGCGCCGTCCAAGCTACTGTGCTTTGTGAATGCAACAACCAGCTATTAATTCAAAAGTTTAATGTTAGAAAATTTGCAGAAATATAGATTTTTAAGAGTATATTTCTAAGTCAGATTTTTTAATTTTGAAAGCTCATTCTCTCACTCATTTTGCCAATTTAAATAGCTGTTTCTCCAGTGTGGTCCTCGGGTCAGCAGTAGCAGCACCTGGGGACTTGTGAAAATAGAAATCTTGGGGCCCCAGCCCAGGCCTCCTGAGTTAGAAATTCTGGGAGTGAACCCAGCTTCTTCTGCAAGTTTCAAGTTTGAAAACCACTGACAAACCCTCCAATCTGAGCTTCTTTACATAGCAAATGAAAGTAATAACACCTTGCTTCATACAGTTGTTGTATGGATTGGAGTCAAAAGATTTTGCATGTCAGGTGCTTAGTACAGTGTCTGACACTTGTCTGTGTTCAACATGTGACAGCTGCAATTAATGTTGTTATTATTATTGGATTTCTTTTCTAGGTGACCCACGAATCAGCTCAGGAGTTGGCATGCCTACCTGCGAAACAATAAAGAGGGAAGATATTTTAACATTAATCATTACAACAATAGCTAATTTATCGAGCTCCTCCCCTGTGCCAAGTGGCTAATTACTTCGCAGATACTGCATTCGATGCTCATCAGATGGAAACTCTAAGAGTGTACTCTGCGCCCTGCTTTCACAGATGAGAAAACGTATCTGAAGAATGTAAGTGGCCCACAATAATGCAGAGAGCAGGAAAGCAGCGCCTGCAGCTTGGCTCAGTAGTGAGTCCCCAGCTGATTCCCCAGAGTGGTTTGTAGAAAGTGCTACGGAGGTGGCCGTCTTTGCATCCACAGTATTATTTTGAAAATCTCAGTGAGAGGCTGGAGGTGTGGCTCAGTGGTAAAGCATTTACCCAGCATGCACACAGCCCTGGGTTCAATCCCTAGCCCTGCAAAAAACAAAAATAAAAATAAAATTTCATTGATATCAACTATTCGCTGCAGCACAAATGTCAACATGATGGCTATAATCACAGAAGATCGAGGTCAAGTTTTTGCTTGCAGTGAATTTTTTTTTTTTTTTTTTTTGAGAAGAGTCAAAGGGATGCTGTTGCTGTCCCTCTTAAAGTCTTCTGTGACTCTTAATTTCTGCCAAGTCCGGATGGGGAAAAATTTGGACAGAACTAAAAGAGCAGTCCAACATAGGAAATCAGAGCTGTTCCCCCTGGCTGTGTGTTGGGGCCTTGCTCACCTGAACCCTAAGGATGAAATACAGTCAAGTGTTCGTTAGTCAAGAGTGTCAACACACACAAAAAAGAAAAGAAAAAAGAGAAAGCCTTCTTTATACGCAGAAGGGAAATCTTCGGGTTCAGATTAAAAGGAGGAAATGCGGCCTATAATTACTGTTAAGTGCATGTGAGCAGTTGTACTTCCTAATATGGGGCTTTGGTCCTTGACAAATGCCAAATGTTTGCAATTTTTCAATACCACACAAAATTCTGGCACATAAAATACCAATGACATCTGATAAAACAATTTTTTTAAATTAGTAAAATTGTATGTGTATCAAAGGAATTTCAGCATGTGCTGCTGTATTTATAAAATGAATACATTTTTAACCCATCAAAATGATGTCTTGGGGTAAAATATATATTTATTCAGTGCAAAGTATTCATTTTATCCTAGAGAATGTCCAAGGGAACAAAACCTCAGAGGTTTTCTTATTTGAGGAAAACCAGTAACTTTGTCTTTCATTCAAGAGTTTTTGCCTGAATCTCAGAGGCCAGGTCTCAGACACGTCTGATGTTTGGTTTACTGTAAAACTTCCTGGTGTCCCTAAAACGACAATATGGACACCAGCACAGCCAAGCAGACACTAGTTTTGGCTTCTGCCTTGGATTTTGTTTTCTCCCCTCGTTAGCCCCACCCCAGCTGCTCTTGAAAGACCTTCTGTTTCGTCAGCCATAATGACATCTGCTGGCGGACACAGGAAGTCATAAATCTGTAGGTTCCCTCTCAACCAAACCTGGTTAATGCTGCCATTTATCACAGGGGCTGGGATGCCGTCTCAGGAGGGCTGGGCGCGGAAAGTCCATTTTCTCCCTTGCCCCTTTCCCAAGAGAGCAAGCATCTTCACAGCAGCTACTTTCTCATCGCGCCTTCCCAGAGCTGAAAATCAGGACGATGCAAAGCCCACCGCGGCTCTCAGAGAGAAGCCACTGTTCCAGGCAACAATGGGCTCCACTTGTGCAGCGGGACTGAAGCAGGATGATTCTGAGGAGGATCTGGCCCCCCCTTGTTTAAAACAGGCCCTGCCTGCTGCCAGGAGCAGAGGGGAGGATTTCACCCCTCCATCTCCCTGCTCAGTGTTGCTTTCAGGGCAGAACTCCATAACTGGGTGAGTTGAAAGAGGATTCTTAAAGAGGATTACCAAACTTTTGTCATGCACAAATGCAGAGGATGACGCTCATGTTACATTTCTGAGAAGTAAGCCTCCTTGGAGCCCTGACTGGAGACCTTAGCGTTCCCAGGGTGTGCTCTCCCTTTGGCTACTTTCCCTGCTGTCTCTGGGTCAGTTGCATAGCCTCTGGGACATGCACACACGAGTCCTGCCCAATCGGAAGTCACACTTGCAAGGAGGCCCCCAGACATGTCCCTGGGCACCAGGATCCCTGCCCTTGTTCGCAGCGCTCTCCTCTCTCTGCCAACCTCTGCAGCTGGACCAGATCACTCTGCTTTTGCTGGGGACTGCAGAATGCTGGGAAGCCTCCAGAGATGTGACAGCCACAAAGGCCTCAGCCAGGGACACCCCTGGGGTAGGACAGCCCCCAGATCTCCAGATGTTGCCAGGTGTCCCCTGGGGGATGAAGGGCAACATCACCCTGCCCAGGCCCCAGATATGCAAAATGTGGTCTCTGGTCCAGGAGATTCAAGGTCACCTCGAGGATTGTTAGAAATGCACGTTCTCCTCAGGCGTGGTGGAGCATGCCGAAAACTCAGCACTCGGAGAGGCTGAGGCAGGAGGATCCCAAGTTTCAATCTAGCCCATGCAACTTTTTGAGATCCTCTTCGAAAACTTAAAAAATCTAGCATAGGTTGAGCATGTAGCTCAGGGAGCAGGTCCTGGGTTCAATTCCCAGTACCACCGAAGGGAAAAAAACCAACAACAACACACATTCTCAGACCACTTCGCTATGCTCCCTTCAGAGCAGGAGGAGCCAGGGAGTCCATTTAACTCTCTGGGAGATGACCGTGCACGCACACAGGATTCTTGGGCTGTGCAGGGTGAACAGGGCAAAGCAAGGTAGCAAAGAGCAGCCACTGGGTGACACGGAAGTTGCAGGACACAGCATAACCGAGAGGCTGCAGAACATGAGGTCAAGAACACAGGACGCAGGCCTACACAGGGAGGCTCTGCACCCGGGCTTCTCTGTTTGCTCTTTCTATACCTTTAGGGAAGTTAAACAACCTGAGCGTGCCTCGGTTTCCCCACCTGCAAAAGAGCAACAACAGAAGCACCTGCCGAACCTCACCATATTGTTCAAGGGTGGATACATTTTGATGTCAAAGAGCATAAAAAGTGCCTGGCCCCGAGTGTTCCAGAGATGCCGTCTCCTGTGAGATCGTTACTGTCATTTGCCTGTCCTGGCCCTGACTAAGGCTGCTAAGAGGCAGGCAGGCACGGCGTGCCCTGCTGAGCCCCTTGCGGGCAGCAGAGACTGGGCCCAGAGCAGGCTCTCTGGACGTGGGTGGGAAACAGCCACACCATGCTGGTGGAGGGGTGAGGACCATTCCATCTCAGGCGGGTGGCTTGACTCCGTGCACTGTCACCTGTGGCCTTTGCAAGACAGTCCCAGCTTCCCGGGTGTCTGTAAGTTGGGACCCTTGCAGATATAGAATATTGAGCTAACGTGAGTTTAGCGCTGGGTACAGATGAGATTGGACCTCAGCCGGATCTGGAAACCCTCTGTAAACAACAGCCCATCAGCTGATGCTCACACAAAGGCTAGTGAGGTAGAAGTACTCGCCAGGGCTCACCATGTATCCGGTGTGCTAAGTGGTTCCTATCTGTTTGTAGCGTTCTTTCTACACCCCTCATGGAGTCAGTGATATGATTGTCCCCATTTCACAGATGAGAAAACTGAGGCCCAGAGAAGTCAGAGAACATGCTCGAGCTAGAAAATACTTCGATTCTAAGTGCTGGACTCTCCAGTGCCAAAGACACCCACTTTTCTTCCCTGATGCCTACCTGGCCTACACACAGCGATCATATGAGTTAGGGCATCTGGGACAACCCTAATTTCAAATGTTTTGCTTAAGAACATGCTTACACATGTCAGAGCGTGTGCCTGATTTTGCTGCAAAGCTCAAGCTGTGATAATAATGAGAACTCTGTCCCCACAGTCCCACGATGGACCTGACAGGGACGAAGAGAGAGGCCGATGTCCATAAGGAGGCTGACAAAGCCAGGAAAATGGAAGACCAAAGCAAGAACAAAGCACATCGTTAGCAACCAGATGACAGAAAACATCCAGAGCGGCGTGGAGCTGGGCTTCGGGGCTCACTGCTGCGCCCGTGGTGTTTCCTGTGCCTGGCGCTGCGCTGAGAAGGGGGGACGTGGTGAACACAGCCCTTCCCGAGGGTCATAGCCTGGACGACTCCGATGCAGAAGACGCCGCCCGGTACCACACCACTGCTTCCATAGCTGTGGAACTGCCAGCTGCCGCCAATAACACGGCCCCCGAGATGCGGGGAGGGCCAGGAGGAGCGCAGGCCCCGCAGCAGGCAGGAAGGGCCCGAGAAACCCTGCTGCTCTCCAGCCTCTAGCAGGGACACCTGAGAAGGAGCGGGGCATCAACTTAACCTCCGCAGCCCTCCCTCCCGCTGTCAAGGGGAGGACTTGCCAGCAGCTTCCCTTCCTTACATACTTTCCCACTCCGACTAGGGGTTTCTAGCACCATTTCCCAAATAAACTACTTGCGAGCACATTTTATCTCAGAGTCCTCGAATGTTTGTCACCGGGAAGCAAGCACAAGACACACCTTGTAGAAAGCGGGCTTGCCATGGTCCCCCACTGTCCAACCATTTTAAGTCTGTGGGCTCCTTCGCTTTGTTGTTCAGCCCAGCAACAGTTAAGGGGAAAAGACAAGCTGTATTATTGGGCAAAAACGGCATTCAGGACAAGTCACTTTGACATAATCATAGCAAGCAGGGGGAGAATCTCATGAAATTTTAAGGACAATAGGACGCTTAATGCCTAATCATAACGGATAAGACAGAAAGGTGTTCTCATGGTGAATTATATCATTCTCTATTTGCTTCTGAAAGTTGAGGGGCACCTTTGGGCACACGGTTCTAATGAGTCCAGGAAGTGGAGCTTGATGCACAGTCGAGGTGGCATAAAATATACCAGAGCCCAGGATTCAAAGGTTGCCTGTCACATGGTTCCCAGGCTGTTCCGGTCCTTACTTTCACTTAATGTCTTCCTGCCGTTAATGAAGTTGAGCAATGGATTACTGGGCCTGGGACTTGGTCTGGATTCCTCCGCAGCAGCAAAGCACTGTCACCAGCCACAAGGAGCCAACTCCAAGGGAGAAATGTGATACATGTTAGCTCTAACAGCTCCGTGTCCCCGACCTGCCCACTCAGCAACCGTCCTGTTTAAAATATACATGATGTTTAACTGCAGTTGCAAAATTCTACACCTAGCCAAATCACAATGGTTTGTCAGAAGAAAACCTGTTAACTTGGTGCGGATTTATTCCGAGAAGCACCTTGCCAACGCCTTAAGCATCAACAAACTTTATTGCCATCAACCTCGACTGCTTTTAGAAAACACATTTCCCACCCAGTAGAACGAGACACGCCTGCCCGTGTTGGAGAGGGTCTCTAAGGAACCCGGTGATTTCGGGAAATACACAAATGAATTATCATTTGTCAACGGCCGAGAGGATGGAGCTCTTCTGTGATGGAGCCCAGCCCCTCTCCCCTTGCCAGGCCTACTTTCCTCTCCATGGCTGCTCCCTGGAATCTCAGCTCTGGCGACTGTCTCCTTCCGCTCAGAGGCTGCGAGGTCCTTTCCAATTTCCGGTTCCTTCCAGTTTCCGGCCCTGCTTCCTGGTAGGCTGCTTCCAACTCTTAGTTTCTGTGTAGCCTCAGAGATCCTTTTCCTGTCCCTCACCCTACGGTGGGCTCTGCCCCTATCCCTACTCACCACCCCAGCAGCCCACTGGAGTTTTCTCCTACCACTCTCCGTGACCCAGGGTCACCCTCGCCCTGGCCCCTGATAGCACAAAGTTGTATCAGGTATCACACAGGAGAGAGAATGAACCACAGGTTGCTAAAGGTTTCACAAAATACAAGGAGACATCTCAGACGAGTTAAATGATATGAGAGAAAGGCAATGAATTATATCCTCAAGGGCAAGATTGTATGGTACACTGGCTCTCAAACTTAGCCTCGCACAGGAATCACTGGGGAGCTTTAAAAACTCCTGATGGCTGTATCCTACCCCACCTACTGAGGTAAGGCTCCAAAGTAAGGCACAGCCATTGGGATTGCTTAGGTCGTGCCAGCTGACTACAATATGCAGCAAAGATTGAGCACGCTGACTTTTCTTCTTGAAGTGTTGCACATTACCACGGAAGCACAAATCAGAAGTGTGCAATGAGTCGATTTCCAGGCTGAGTGCATGCAGTGGAGTAAACAGAACCCTGGCTATGAACCATCTCAGCCCCTCAGAAGCCACGGAGGTCCATTTTCCCAGGTAACCATCCCTGACACCCAAGCGTAAATGAGCTCTCCTTGCCGGGGGCTTCCTGTGAGTCTGTGCTGTAAGAGAATAATGATTAGGGAAGTGTGAATCGCATGGGATGGCCCTAGGAGGGCTTTCTGGAAGAGGTGGTGTTACAGAGAATGTGAAGGAGACAGTAGACCAGAGAGAAATATGGTAGGAAAGTCAGAGAAGTCTGCAAGGGATGACAGTATCAATTAGAAAAATGACAAACAGGCAGAAATGCTATAGACCTATATCTAACAAGGTCTCGATGTGGGCCTAAGGTGTTTCTAAAGTGCACCCTCCATTGCAAATATGCCTACCTTGGTAATCATTGATTCCATGGTTTATTTTTTTCCTGAGCACCCTTATGCACTGAACTTGGGAATATAGAGATGATTGAGCTTATACTTCAATTAGGGGAGATAAATAATAAACAGGCAAATACAAGGAAAAGATACAGAGCAGGAGAGACAGAGTGGGCAGCACAGGGGATCTTTGAGCTTAGGCGGAGAAACCAATCTGGAGGGAGAATCTTGCCTGAGGGGGCGTGAGTACAGATCTCCTCCCCTTGGAAGGCGTGGCCATGATGGAGACAGCCCCACGTGACCCAGAGTCTCCCCAGCAGCCGGTAGCGGGGCAGTGCCACTCAGCAAATGTCTGTTCCCAGTGCGTTAGCGTGGAGTCAAGGGATAAGACAGGCAAACGAATAGCAACCAAGATGATCCCTCAGTATAAAGTGGATGAAATGGGGAATTCATGGGCATCTAGGGAAGCGGAGAAGACCTTTCAATGGATCCTTCCGAGGAAACCCGAGATTAGGTGAGCTTTGAGTTCCTTGCACGCAACAAAACTCTCCAGACTTGACTCACTTGATACAAAAGCCCGACTTTTGTATAGGAAAGGTTTTTGTACCTGGCACCGTATCAAAATCACCTGGCAACCGTCAAATTGTCAGATTTTTCTGGCCCCACCCTTGTATCTAATTTAGTCAGGCTGGGGTGGGGCTTGGGTTTCTTTAATTTAAAAAGGAGACTCGTAAGAATAACATTCCCCAGGTGATTCTGATGCTCCTCCAGGGTGGGAACAACTCTTCCGGGAGATGTGGCGGAGCTTTGCCAACCAAGCTCATGCCCCTACACATCCCCAGGTTTGAGTGCAGGATCCGGGGAACCGGAGTCCCTTAAGACTTGAACACTGCGTTGTTGTAAGGTGTCAATTCTCAGAAGAAGTTTCCCAAGGAGCCAGAGCCTGTGGTTTCCACGGTGCTTTTGCCGGCTGCAGTAATGCCAGCTGTAGGGGCAGTTTCTCACATTTTGCCATCAGTTTGATGCTCACCTGCACCACACATCCTCTTTTTTGTCTCTTCAATATATTTACTTTCTTAGATTCAAGTACATGTGCCTAAACTTCAGATTTCTACCACAAGCGGAGCGAGGTTTCTCTCGCTAAAGTAGAAGTTAACCCCTAAAGTGAACTCAGTGAAAACAAACTACTCTGTAGAAGTTCAGCGAGAGGTACTTGCTTCTGAGTCTGAGATCCATGGTGTCTGGGTTAAGAACCCAAGTTAGCAGGTGTTATGCAGAAAAGATGTCCAACCCTAAACAGAATCTCAAATTAAAAGATAATGGAAAGGGAGTAACTTTCTCGCTGTGTGATTCAGTGTTATTTCACGTTGTGTCTACACCACTCACAAACATCTGGGTGTCATTCTGCTACGCATCCCACTGGCAGAGCCATAATCTTCCTTGTTGGTAAGTAAACTAATTGTTCTACTTTAGTAGCAATGAGAAAAAAAAAATACAAATTACCGCAAGAACACTCCAGAAGGGTGGGCTCAACGATATGTTGGTAGCCAGCCGAAAGGTAGGCACTGCTGAGTTACTAAGAGTTTCTCGTTGTATCAGCAGCTATTCCGGGCCAGGTGGGAGTGGAAGTAACTTCTCAGAATAGTGGAGAGAAACTGCAAGAAATCCCACTGCTCGGATTCAACTACTGCTTTTCTCTTTATTCTCCCAAGACTAGATCTAGCCACCCAATCCCCGCTTTCCTTGTCCCCAGCATTTGGATGTCATTATAATAGAAATGTTTGGAGGAGAGGGCCCCACCTTCCGCATTGCTGTGTGGCCTGTGCTTGGGGCAATGCCCAGGACACCTGAAGTGAACAGTGGGTGGTTTGTCAAGGAGTGGCCTGGCCCGAATGTTAATGAATGCAAACACCAGATGGGTGGGCCTGGGGCTTCTAGAGAAGATGCGAGTTCATGTGAGCTCCCTGAAGCCCCTGTCCTCCTCCTGTTCAACCCTTAAGTATATATCTCCTGACCTCATAACTTTGTGTTTCCTGGGGTTCGGCATCATAGGCAAGGGTCCCTAGCACAGTGCCCTGTAAAGGTTTCCTGCATAATTAGAATTCAAAATCTTTTGCTGATAGTGTCAAGAGTGAAGTGGGATGTTCTGCACCTCCGTTGCCGGAGGACTAGGCTGGGATTAGGTGGGGTTGATGGTGGATGGCGGCCATTTTGGGGCAGGTGATTTAGCAACTTGTGCTATACTTGTGAGGTGGAGAAGCATGTGGAGATGTGGCAAGTGATTAAACAGCACTTTTCAAACACTGACAATGACACATTGTGGGTTCCAAGTAGGATGGAGAAAGTTAAGTTTTCTACAGCCCAGAAGAACTGCTGTGAACGATATTAGTGGAACTAGTCATTCTTGGTAATTGCCCAGAAGGGAGGGCAAAGAGTGGGGGGTGGCTGAGTTATGAGTAGGAGGTGTCTGGGCCATACAGTGAGGTCTCGCTTCCGGTGGGTACAGGAATGGAGTATGGAGCAGTAAGGAGTAGGGTGGGTAAAAATTCATCTCAGTAGCCACAGTGACAAATCACCCCTTAAGACCCTAAATTATATTAATATCTAAGTATGACTTGGTTTTGTAGCTAGCAGTACTGGGTTTGTCAGATTTCCAGAGAAACAAAAAGGTCTTTCTTGGCAGAAGTTCTCAAACTGCCGGAGCAGAAGAGTCACTTGTCTGGCTGGGGGTTGCTTGTTCAAAATGCAGATTCCTAGTCCTTTACCCTGAAGTCTCTGATTTAGGAAGTCTAGGGCAATACTGCCCAGGCAGGGGCAATTATGCCCCCTGAGGCCACTGGGCAATGTCAGGTAATAGCTGGTGCTAAACATTCTCCTTTGCCCAGAACATCCTTTCAACAAAGAAGTATCTGGCCAGAATGTTAATAGTGTCATGGTTAGAAAACCTTGATCTAGGGTAAGGACCAGCCAGCCCAGCCTGCCCATTTTAAGAGGGGCCTGGGGGGTGAGATGGGGCTAAGTGTAGAAAGCACATGCTCTGAAAAATGTCTGTCTTTGTAAGACCAGGGTTTCCTTTCCGCTACCTCCTTCTCCACCTTTAGAACTCAGTTTTGACTCAACTTTCCCCAGGGAGTCCCCACCTATTCACTACCCTCTGTCCTCCAAATCCAGGTTCATTACGATCCAAAAAGCACCTCCTCTCTGCCTATGTCCCTTGCTTCTTACCTATTTGTCGCCCCCACCAAAAGGAGAGCTCCCTAATGGCAGGGTTCAGGTCCTGCCTGTTCAAAGATGGGTCCCCAACACCTGCAGAGAGGTCCTGGGCCCATCACAGCCCTCAGTGATAAAGGTTGGCTCCAATCTGTCCTGAGAGGATGTCTGCAGCGTTGCATCTGGGCCCTCTCCCCGCCCCCGTCAGATTCCAAGGACACCCAATTTTACCATCTTCATGGAGTTTACCACTCTGAAATTAGGATGTGTGCACGCATGTTTACTTACTTTTCATTCATTGCACAAATGTTTTACGGCAGCCTGACTATGAGATTTAAGCTTTGTCATCATTGGAGATAATTATAGAACAAAAGAGGCAAAAATCCCTCCTCCCAGCACAGCCTATATTCTAGAGAGGATCTCAGACAATTAACCAAATAGAAAACTGTATACAGCATGTGCCACATTGAGAAGCCCGGTGGAGAAAAATAAAATGAAGAGATGGGATGGGTTGTGTATGAAATTATAAATAAGATAGGCCTAGGGAGAGGGTGGCATTTAAGCAAAGATGGGACAGCAGGGAATTTGCTGTCCCCCATTAGAATATAAATACCAAGAGGTTAGGACTTTTCCTTTCCCTGTGGCTGTTGTGTCTCCTGAACAGGTACTGAGTAGGTGCTCAGTAAATATCAGTTAACAGAAACAAAAAGAATGTGCCACTAGACTATTAAGGAGTCTGAGGAAGGCAGATTGTGTTTGGGGGACCACCCCTGACCATCAAGACAGTGGAAGGAACAGGAGAACTAAACTTAAGGGAAGTAGGTGAGCAGGAAATTTGGGGGAGTCCAGTTAAGATTTAAAATATGGGAGTCGCCCCTGGATAAGGTCCCTTACCCTCCCTGCCCCAAGCTAAACTAGGTAGTCGACCTCCGAGGAGGCCGCAGGTCCCCCTGCGCCTGTCTCCCCAGCCTCAACTTTAGCCCCCTGCTTGGGTTTCCCAGCCCTCCCTCCTCCCCTCCCTGGTCCTCCCCGCCCCCAGCCTCCTCCTCCGGGAGGGGAGTCCCGGCCTAGCCCGGTGGGCACGTTCTGCCATCCGTGATGAGGGCTCCCAGAGAGAGAGAGAGAGAGAGAGAGCCCGGCCAGGCGCGCGGGGCCCTGGTCCCCCAGCCCCTCTGCCCGGCGGGACACTGTCCCTTTAACAGACTGGTTCTGCCTGGCGCTTTGCGGCTGGGGAGTAAATCTCTCCCTGTCATCAGGTCGCGGAGAGAGGAGGAGGAGGAGGAGTTTGTTAATGTTCAGTTTGTTCAGCGGGATCGATGTTTCCTGGCATCGCCTCACCCTGCCTTGTGTGTGTGAGAGAGTGTGAGTGTGTGTGTGTGTGTGTGTGTGTGTGCGCGCGCGCGCACGAGTGTGTGTGAGTGTGTGTGCATATATGTGGGGGGTGAGCGTGTGTGGGAGAGGAAGCGGGAGTGCGTGCGTGTGTCTGCGTGTGTCTGAGTGAGTGAGTGAGTGAGTGAATTCCAGATTTTCCGTCTTCCCAAACCCGTGCCCGTGCTCTCGCATATTCACTCACAGACGGAGATCTGACAACAGCCACAACCCTGCGAGGGATCTGGGGCGAGCCGCCATCGAGGCCGGACCGAGGAGGAGGAGGAGGAAGAAAAGCTGCGGAGGTGGAGGAGGAGGAGGGGAAGAGGAGGAGGAAGACGAAGAAGAAAAAGAAGAAGCCCGCTGCCTCCCCAGGATTGCTTTTTTCTTCCTTATCTTTCCGCGCGCGTGTGCGTGCGGCGCGTGTGCGCCCCTCGTCCTTCCATCTGAACCCGGTCTTGGATGTTTAATAAAGAAATCAAGTGTCTCACCAGTCACCACAAAAAAAAATCAAAACCAAAAAATATATATATATCCAAAAGCAAAAACAAAAACAGAGAGAGGAAAAAAAAAAA
>NW_022900934.1:8972164-8990577 GCF_012274545.1 Fukomys damarensis | reverse complement strand
CTCCATCCTCCCTCGCCTGCGCAGACCTCCCAAATCCTCCCCTTCGGCTCGGCTGGCTGGGGTGGGGGGGAACTATCCCACCGAGCCTTCCCCTCCTTCAACTTTTTTCCTCCACCCTCTACCCCACCCCTAACTTTTCTCCCCGGTCGGTTCTCGCCTCTTCAGGAGGCTGAGTCCGACTGAGGATTTGGGGTGCGGGATAGGAAGACTGCCCCTGCGCTCCTTGGCCCTCCGCGCGGTCAGTGCCAGCGGCTTGTGGCCTCCAGGGACAGCGTCTCCTCTCGCTGGGGCTTGGGGCGCTGAAGGGGAGGCTGCCTGAGCCCGAGGCTGCAGGCTGGCAGTGGGCTTAGTAGTTGAGTTCAGCTTCGGCGGCTAAGGCAGAGAAAGTGCCCCAGGAAGGGGATGAACCTCTGAATGTGTTCTAAACTCACCCACTTTCGGGAATCTATTGGACCCTCTCGCTTCTCCTAAAAAGAAAAAGGCCAAAGAAGGGGGGATGCCCCCTTAGATATGGAAGCACTTTTGGATTTTCTTTGCCCAGAAAGAGTTGCAAACTTTGTGTGCAGATTGATTTGTTTGGTAGGAGGTATCCCATCTGAGTCCTTGCCTGCCACCAGACCTCCAGCAAAACGGACAGGTCAATGGGTCAAAACAATAATCTTCCAAGAGATATTTTTCCCCCTTTTGGGTTGCTTAATTGCTTTTTTAAAAGTATGCTGAGGTTTTGTTTCTCGGACGTATAATATGAAAGTTCATTTTTCTCCTGCCAGACCCACCCTCTGAAAAATCAGCTTTCCACTTGATTGCTAGTTTTGATTTGACATTTGATTGATCACCTGTCATCTCACTGGCTTTGATCTATTCATTCTTGATATATATCAATAAATCACTCACCATGGTAACTCAGAGTGCCAGTGACGCAAGCCTTGCCCTCTATATTCAGAGCCAGACATGCACAATTATTATCTTGTTTGGCTTTTCATGTGGGCGTTTTTATTTCTTTGTGTCCTTTAGTTGAATCAGGGCTTTAGCAAAAAAAAAAAAAAAAAAAAGTTTAAATTTTGTTGCTGTTCTCTTTACCTCTCTCTCTATTTGGCTCTGCCCTCTTGCTTTAGGCAACATGAGTTAAGGCTGGACCTCTCAATCCCACCACCACAATTTACTTTGTTCCAACTGGAAAGCACAGAGAGAAGGGTGATGGAACACTTTCCACAACTTTGCAAAGTCACCCTTAGGAGAAATTCAAAGTTAGTTACAAATCAAGGGAAAGTCAGTTTTTGTATCTCAACATGCCAGGCCCCCTAGCTCTCTTCTCCAGCCTTACCTGGTCCCAGCAAAGCATGTGCTTTGAAATATCTAAGTCACCTCTGCTTCTGAGCACAAAATTGCTTCCATAGCCAGTGGCAGATTGGTCAGAGTTGCATGTGGAAATAACATTTAGAGCTTCGACTCGTATATTTTTAACATTGCTTCCTTAAGAGCAAGAGATTCAAAAGAGCTCTACTGCCTATATATTTGTAACTTGCCAAGGCAGTTACTTCCTTTATCTTTGTTTTTTTAACTCTAACTTTTGAAAACAATAGCCCCCTCCCTTTTGAAACTTCGACTACTTTGCAATCTGACTGTGTCAAGAGTGTGGGGAGGCCTTCCAGACTCAGGAGGAGTCAGCCTGCTCCATCTAGTTCCGGCAACAGAAGTTTAAGTGGAACTAGATTATTTAAGATAATGTCCTTATTGTTGTCCTGAAAGAGAAACCTGGGCTACCATCCAGCAAGAAGTGATTCTGCCCTGAAAATTACTCCCCCCGCCCCGTTGTTCTGGTAAAGGCCATCAACAACTAGGCAGTGATTTAAATTACAAGAATGACTGGACCTGACTCCTTTCGTGAGCTCATTACAAAAAGTGCTTTGCTCAGAATTGTACTACTTTGATTATAATTATCCTCTGACCAATGAGGATCCAGGTGTGCATAACATAACACTGTATCACACTGTTTACATTAGATCCTTTCGTTAAGCTGGTATCTATTGGTGTTGGCCAGTCTGTTTATTGTAGTGTTTGTGTGTGTGTGTGTGTGTGTGTGTGTGTGGGTGTGTGTGTATGTATGTGTTAGAAACTTGTGACTATAGTTTCAGTTTTCTGGCCTATTGTATCTTAGTGTCTGTTTGTTTGCATGATTTATTTTTACTAGAAGTGGAAATCTCTTCCCAGCTGAAGTGGACTGATTCACTGTACATCCAGTGAAGCCCCTGTAACAGTATTTATTTGCTCTCATATTAATAAAGCAGATAGTTTTCCCTGCAGTTGTTTTTCCCTTCATCTGAGGTCATCGGTGCCTTGCTCTGTTTTAGTGGAGATGGTTACTCACAAGCAAAGTGATCCACTGTGGGACTCTCTAGCCGGTTCGTATCCAGGAAAGGGAAGAGGGGGTTCTGAGATTGTGGCCGTCCTAACTTTTATCACTGTTTAAAATTAAATACAAGGCACAACTGTAAGTAATTACTCCCATGGACTGATGTTGAAAGCTTGATTTCTAGCTTGATTAATGAATAATGGAAGATAGAAAAAGACGGAAAGTGAATCAGAGGCCCTTCTGCAGTTCTTTCTCCCAAGAACTGTTCAGAGGCTGTTAGAATCCTTTGCATTTTTTGTTTTAAATTCTGTGTTTCAAGGAATGAATTATGAAACTTTCTAATGAAGTACATTTCCCAAAAGAACCACCAGGATGATACTGTAAGTGATGGGGGATTCTAGTCTTTATTTGTTACATTCCTCCCCTTGAAGAGGGAAGGGATGTGAGGAACAGTGGAGTCAGAACATTTCCCTCCAACATGTTATTCTCCCTACCTTTCTGAAGCTGTGCTATTCCACTACACCATTACTTAAAGCAATGGGAAAAAAAAGTTTAGAAAGCAGCCTACAGCACCCTGGGGGTTTGTGTTTGTGTGAGTGTGTGCCTGGCTTGCTTCCTTGACGTATATTTCACTCACTATTAAAATGCATCCGCTTGCACCTGAAAATATTGCAGGATTCCATACCATCACCTCCTATTCATTTTAGGGAAGATGGCAGGAAGGTAAAAGTCAAACAGAACAGCGCTTTGATTTGTTCGCGTGCTGCAGGATGCAGAGTGCTTAATTTTTTAGAACTGTGGACCTACTTTAATTCTTCTCTTCCCAACAGTCTGCACCTCAGTCACTGTCCACATGCCTGGTCATACATCTTTCATTTCACCATCCTGAACTATTGTTTTTATATTAATGCCAGCCAGTTACCATAGAACATCAGATCTTTTTCATCATGGATGTGTGAATATCTAATATGTGTGTAAGTTACGTGATTCTGCCCTCTGCTCCCCCAAAGCAATTAGAGGTTTCCTTCTTGCTGACTTTCAGAAGCTTTCTGATGATCCAGATCTGTGGAGAGTCTTGCAGGAGAGGAAAGCTCCCTCAATTTATTTTGTTTATTTAATATGGAGATGAATAATGCAGATTTTGTTTTCATGAATGTCCTTGTGTGGCAGTAAACATTAGACTATTAGCAATCATTA
Source organism: Fukomys damarensis (assembly GCF_012274545.1). Taxonomy (NCBI): domain Eukaryota; kingdom Metazoa; phylum Chordata; class Mammalia; order Rodentia; family Bathyergidae; genus Fukomys; species Fukomys damarensis. Next base: position 8,987,027 of record NW_022900934.1, on the reverse strand, counting down.
CTTAAAAGTTGTAATTTGCACCTTAATAGCACAGGTTATTTACATGGGAAACATAGTCAGCAGGGGCAGTAGTAAATACTGCAGTGGGTGGAAATGACCTGGGAGATCTGCTTTCCCACCTCACCATAGTGAAGGCTCTAGATTAATGGACCAGCTTCTAGAAATCGCAAGAGGGGTCTAGCTGCTCAAGGGGAAGTTTATCTTTAATTTATTGGCAAGTGGGAAACGGCTCAAAAGAACAGGGACTGAGGTGGTTTCACAATCCCCCTTGTCTCACTTTGTTTAAACATACTTCGGAAAGCAAATTTCCTATCTTGAGCATTTAAATATCTCACGCTATAGGTCCCTTTGCTTACCCAAAGATAAATGGCAAATATAAACTCTCACACACAGTAAAGCCCAGAGGGTCTCAGGAGCACAAACGCGTCTAGCTGTTACTGTTGTTTAGGGCAGGTCCCTGAAACAGGGAGAATAAGGTACTAGGGGTTGCTTCATCCTCACAGTGTTTTGGACTGGAATCGATTGCTTAAGTGGTCCTTGCCCCACCTCCCTTTCCGATTTCCCCCTCCTCTCCCGCTTGAAGACCCAGATTGGATGGGACATCTCAAAAGCCCATTTGTTTTGGGCCTTTATTGATTTCATTTCCCATCTGCCATCTCGGGACATAATACATTATCCCTAATCAGCAGATTGCGAGTGACAGGGAGTTCTGGGGAAGCCAGGTAAGGTACACGAGAGGGGCTCTGGGAAACTTCTCCACAATGAAAGCTCCGAGGCTTGCGGGATTGAACACTGGAGGCTGCTTTTAGGAAGGGTAGGAAGATTCCTCAGAATTCTCCAATATTTTTTTTTCCCACCATTTCATGTTTTCTTTTTTCACCTGGTCAACTCGATTCTTACTACTACAGGTGGGAAAGCTTCCCACCAACAAACACATCCCAGGCATCTTTAGGGCATCTGTCCCAGAAGCATCTTGACTTTGGTCATAGTCCCCAGTATTTATGCTTTCATTTCATCCCAGCTGACTTCTCACTCACCGAGGGGATCTCCCTTACTGGATAGTCCCTGGGCTGGTCTGCTCCCCTTCCCAAGGGCTTGGCAGTTGTGCTTTTGGTTGAGCAGGTAGAAGGGGGACTGAGTCTGCCATTATTGAGGACCAAAGAAATGACACCCTTCTGTTCATCACTGACCTGATGCCGTGCTTGGGAAAATCAGCCAAGAGGCAAACCTAGGCCGTGTTTCTGTTTGTGATGGGTCTGCAATTAGCTGACACAAGTTTAATATGCAAAAGCAGGTTTCCTCCCCACCACTGTGTTTATACCATTCATGTTCTGCAGCAGTGCTGTGGTTTGAGAGGACTTGGGTGCAACTGCAGAAGCGATGCCTGTGTCCATCCAGGTCTCCTTTAAAAAAACACAGAACTGCCTAACAAATTCTATATTAAGACCAGCACTCCCAGAGTATCATTTTCATTTGATGCGAAGTAGTTGGAAATACATTAAACTAACAGTTAGAGAATGCCTTGCATGGCTTCCCTGAAGCCGTGCTTTTTCATTACATATTTAATTACAATCAAATTGAATGACTTTTAGAAAAAAATCATGGTGGTATTAAAAGAAGCTCGGCACACAAATAATTTTATTGCTTTGCAAGTTGAGAAGGCTGTTATATTTTTATTTCTTTGGGAGAAATTTATTTTAATTTTCTAATGTGGCGATAAATACAGAATGTCTTTTACTGTGGTCTGTAATCAGGGAGAGCTCAGATTCTATCCTCGCTGACTCTGCTCGGGCTAGAAGAGCATTTTCTAACCATTCTCAGAAATCTGTAGCTGTTTGTACTGTGCTTTAAAAAAAAATGTTTAAATTCCCCACGTTGCATTTAAAGTTAGAAATGCTGCAGACCACTGGCAAGCAGTTCTGCAGTTACAAAGGGACTGACTGGTTCTGCCCACATAAAAATCACCCCGCGCCCACTCGGGGTGCCTGTTTGATTACCTGAATATTATGAGAGAAAATTACTGTATGATATAGGCTTCTGAAGTATAACATCATTTTCACTGGATCGATGTCTCTCCCTCTCTCTCTCTCTCTCCCTCCCTCTCTCTCCCCCACCGTCCCCCACCCATCTCTTTCCTTCCCTCCCCACCTCCATCCCTTATTTCTGACTTTTCGGTTCCTGTGTTAGGGACTTGTTTTAGATATATATAGGGGTAGCATTTAAAGTGGATTTTCAGGTACACCAAACCTTACAAATGATAATAAAAACTAGAGACTGCAGAGTCCAGCTGTCTACTGCTGTACTCTGTGTACAAACGAACAGAAAGTTTATCTCCGCAGACGCATGATTTTGCCTTTCACTCGTGCATCAGCGTGGAGTGCCTCCCGCCTGTGGTGGTGCTCCTACTGCTCGTTCTGTCTGAGCGATCATCACGAGAGCATCAGACTCGGGCCCGTTCTGAAGATGTTGTATAGAATCACAGGCACACAGAAAAGAATGTCCAGACAGTCTGCAAGTGGGAATCGCTGAGACATTTGCTTCCAAAACAAACTCCATCGATGAAATGATTAAACAATTGGGAGAGATTTGAAGGTCATGAAAATGACCCTTTGGAATTTCCAATTGTTGCTTCTCTCAATCTTTCACGTTCCTTCGCTACAAAAAAGATGTCCCCTGGGTACCTCAAAATCTGGGCTGTCAGAGCAATGCCTGAAATTATTTGGAATTTTAGAAATTAAAATTCAAGAGGCACAGTTAGATAATCCTATTATTAATATATCAGTATTATTTAGCTACACTTTACAACACAGAAAGGCACAAAGCAAAAGTTTCAGAGATAATGAGCTTAGAGAAATTACATAGGGAGAAAAAAAAAACCTGGATCATTTTCGAAAGCATTTGTCTTGAATTTGGCTCATCTAAATGAGAGTTCTCTCTCCACCTGTCTTATTTTAGAAGCAATTTCAGTAGCCCCAAAGTACCTAGTACCCCAACCTGAAACGAGGTCTTCTAAGCTCTCTCTGGCTCCCAAAGAGATGGAGTTTTATGATGCATACCCCGGTTGAAACAAACAAACAAAAAATAGCTTTAGACGTGGGCGTGCAAACCAAGAGGTATCCATAAGAAGGTTTAAAGATCGCTGGCTCAGGACTCAAGATCGAAAACTTTGTTTCATCAAGACAAGAAGAAAATAGCATTTCATTGTAACTACACATCTGCCCTTGGCAAATGACGAGCGGTGGAGATTTTTAAAGGAGATTTTTTTAGCTCTTTTGCATCTCTCTTCATCCAGTAATTTAATTGAAAAGCTATAGTGTCCATTGACACTAAAGGAAGGGCCTTGTGCTTCCCCGCAGGTGCTGGATAGTAGGGTGGATTAAAAAAAAAAAAGACAGCTTCTGCTATATGAAAATTAAGATCACTGAGCTTAATTAGTTAAGTGCTTTCAGAACTGAATGAATTTTCTGGAACCACCCCTGAGCTTTCTTCTTAAAGCCACATCTAAGCCATTTCTATGGAAATTTGGAAATTTTATAGTCTGGATATTAAAGTGGGCAGAACACTGTTCTTAATGAAAATAGTTACACAGGGCAGAAGGAGATAAAAACCAAGTTGGCAGTGTCTGTTCTGTTAGTAATGAATTCGCAAGAGCATTCGTAATGTTTTCCTGTATCCTGAGAAATCCGTGATACATATCTGGTGACAGGAGAGATACAAATATGAGTCAGAGGTCAAGGCTGTCTATAGGGTAAACGACTTATGTAAGCGAGAGCAGCGGCATATAAATTTCTATACGCACTGCATGGGGCTTACTTTAAATCACTTCAATTTATCAGATCCTTGAAATTTTCTATGTATTTAGGAGCCTCTCTCTTACACCCCAGGGAGGTATGAAGAGCTGCTGGGCTATGACGATGCTACAGAGAAGAGTTAAATGCATTCCATGCGTTCAGTGCCATTTGGTACAGAGAAAATACCAAAATGAAAAGCTATAAGTGCGTTTGATATCAGAACTGCCTTGGGCTATTTTCTTTTATTAGAAAGTTGGGTGCACTGCTCCGCACTCTTCTTGTTTTCCCCCTTGGGAGTTGATTTTAGATTGTGGATGGAGCAGGGCAATAAGCGGAAGTGACTTGGTGTTGGTTGCTGCTTTGTTCCATGCCGGTTATACAGCTCTGAGCAACAAGATAAACCTGACTCCCAGGGAAGGGGGAGCGTTTCGGAGTCAGGCCGATCCAAGTTTGGATCCCTAGATCTACTTGGCTGAGGCAACTTGGGTAGGCTGTTCAAATCCCTGCCTCTACTTCCTGCTCTGTAAAATGGGCACAATCATAGCCCTCACGGCCCTGCCTTGTGGAAAGAACTTAAGAGAGTTGGCTGAGAAGCTGTTACATGCCACATGGATTGAGGGAATGGTGTGTCTTGGCTCTAAATAGCCAGACCATGGGGATTTATACCAGAAGGGACATCATCAACCCACTGATTATCATGGATCCAGGGCTCCAAGGAAGCAAAAGAAATAATAACGGTGCGTTTTGATATTTAAAACTGGCAATACAGTAGCCAAAGTTACCAGTACCTGTTTTAGCCTCTTAGTTTGAGGCAGACTCGTGCAGGCTGTCTAAAGCTTTGAAGAAGCTCAAAATTATTCTTTCCCAAGAAATAGCAATTACAGCACTAGGAACAGTAACCCTAACAATACTTTCCTCTGCACAAGTGCTTATGATCTACCAAGTACTATACCAACTGTTTTCTACACTGATCCTTGTTCATTCATTTTAGTGCTTTCTCTTGAATTCCTACTGTGTGCCAGGTACTGTTCTATGGTCTGGGAGCTTTGGATGAGTAGGATTTGTCTGAGGACCTATGCACCCAAAGGGACATTACAGAACATCTAAGTAAATTTATAACAAGAGACAATTTGACACAGAAAAATATCCTCCGTGATGACAGACTTTTTAGGAAAGCAAATTTGTGAGAGTGTGAGTTGGGGCAAGGTGAGTGTGGATGGTCAGGGAGACCCTTGGGTGGAGTGGGTGCTTAAGCTCAGTCTCGTTCTGTATAGCAGCCCTCTGCAGTAGATGCCAGTAGAAGCCCCATTTCACTGAGGGAGGAGCTGGGCGAGGTGCAGGGTAACTCACTCGAGTTGGGCAAATGGTCAGGGACGACATTTCTCGTATGGTGATTTGACCGTACCTGAACAAAAGCAATTCATTGGCCAAGCCCAGAGCTGAGAGAAGCATTCCAGGCACAGGAAGCCATAAGTGCCACGGCCCGAGGCAGAGCGGACTTACACATAGGCAGCATTTGCAGGGCCCCCAGAGGCCGGGCAGATTAAGGTCAGTCACGGAGGAGGGCCGGCAGACCGCAGAGGGCCCTCTGGATTTGAGTCTGGGTGGTTCTTTTGGGGGACTCTCGCAGGGAATGATTCGATCTGACTGGGTCAACAGTGGCGCACAGGCCCAGGCTTGTATTTCACTGGTGCTGATGGACGTGGGCGCGTTCACTCTCCGCTGTCTCACCCGGCCTCCGAACGCGGGCGGACGGAATGCCCGGATGCAGAGGTGGCCCCGGGAGGGAAGACACATGCCCGGCTTTCCCGGGGAGATGGACTGGTGCTTGGGTGGCTGAAACTGATGAGGCTTTGTTGCTTGAAAGGTAAATGGTGTGTGCCAGGGACCCGGGCGCAGCTGCTGCATCCTTACACAGCCCCGTGTGCGCTTGGGAAATGAGCCCCTAAACCTCATTGCACCTCAGTTTCTCCCTCCATCAAATGGGGATGTGGATATCTCTTCGCTCAGAGTCGACTTGTGCCAATGACATAATCCAATACCGAGAAAATCTTCGCTGCAGGCCTCTTGTGTCCACCAGCTCCGCTTTGTAAGCACTTGCATTCTTCTTCTTGTCGGTATTTTATTTTCTGTAGGAATTTTGGGAGAAGTCTCATTGCATGAATTGTTCTTTGCCACCTATTAGGCAGTAGGTAAATGTTTCCTGAAAAAGGAATAAAGGCGCCTGTAAGTAAACGAGGAAAGAAGTGCTTCCACTAGTGCATCGCTTCGTACCCCAAATCATCACCGTCAGGCATCAGGGTCTCGTTCACACGTCTTAAATTTCTGGCAGATCTGCACACCCATCGTGATCACCGGTGTACTTCGGTGATGTACCAATTTGGAAAATGCTGATGACACATAGACTGGTCTCAGTACTAAACTTGTGCTTTGCCTGGTGACGCCATCTGCCTTCAGCTGCAGGCTGGGGTGGTAAACGTTCGCTTTTCTTACAGATGAGCCAGGATGGAGCAAGGTGGTTCGGGCTGTGGGAGCCAAGTCCTGGAGGAGCCTCTCTTCTTACCCCAAGGCTCAGGCTCCGCCCTGCCGCGCTGCAGGTGCCAGCCTGGCCCCGCCCCCAGGTGCTCTCCTCCCCCGGGTGCCAGCCTGGCCCCGCCCCCAGGGGGGTGCTCCCAGCACCAACCGAGCACCCCTGCCTATCCTCCACCACTGGCTGAGCTCCTCCCCCAGGCCCCACCATTTCCTGGTAAGGCCTTTTCCACCTCCTTCGCCTTGTTACCTTGGGACGAGTACTTGAGGGAAGTGTGTGCCTGTTAAGGCGTGGGTGGAAATAAGGACAGAGAGGTTGGGGGTCCGGCAGAGCTCTTGGGAATGTGCTGCCTACCTTAAGCTCTTTCTCTAGCGGCTGTGATGGAACACATGGCCGGATGTGCCGCACCCGGTACTGTGAAAGGTGCTGGGACTCAAGCCTTGAATCTGATTGACCGGGTGCCCGCCTTCCTGAGCGTGAGCTCAGTGTAGGATCAGGCAGTGCTATGGCCAGAGGCTATGGACGGGGCAGGGCCTGGCGCGGCGGGGTGCGGGGCCATAGGGTCGTGGGAAGCTGGAGAGGCGCCTCGCTGCAGAAGCGACGCCAGCAACCCAGCGGAGGGGCCTTGGAGTCCACCTCCCTAGAGAAGACAGGGCCCGGTGTGGCTGCAGTCTGGGACTGGATCCTGCTGGGGAAGAGGAGGGCTGAGAAGCTGGCGGGCCCCAGAGCTGCGGGGAACAGGTGGAGGTTTGGAGGATATCGGGCGGAGCGTGCAAAATGGTCACAGCGGCCATTCTGTGTGTAGGGCGCCAAGGTGGGAAGAAGGGTGGCCACTCAGAGTCGCCTTCCTCGATCCAGTAGAAAGCAGGCTGAGGGAGGAGGGGTGGGGCCACGGGGAGACCACAGGTCAGTGCCACGTGTATTTTATTACTATTTATCCAATTCCCCTGTGTTCTTCTCCCTCTAATTATACATGAAAGTCTCACTGAAGATGGTCATCTGTCACTCTCTGAGTGTTCAGAGCTGCTTTATTCTTGAAATGACTGTTTAGGGAAGAGGTCTCCCTCCTCCAAGGACATTTCCTGGAGGCCTGCAGTAGGGAGCAAGCGTGCCCTCACACACCCGCCCACCCCATGAGGCAGCAGGTGGCCTGGGGTGGGATGGCTGGGGTCTCCGTTTCTCTCCAGTGGACCACGCCCTCTTTTGACCTTAGATACCTTTGCTTCCCAGAGTTTGTTTCCTATGAGGATTAATTGAGATCAGTCAGATAATATGCTTAGCACAGCGTCCTGTCCATGGGAAGTGGTCAGTACGTTGGAATCATTCTGTTAGCGATTTAATTATCCAGTCCATGCCTCGATTTCCTTATTGGTAGATAGGGATAGTAAAAACTCCCTCTTGGAGTTGGTGGGAGAAGTGTTACTACCAGCAAGGCTCTGGAAACAGGGTGACATGGTGACAAGCTTGTGTAGGAAAGGGAGAAAGCCTAGGAGATCGGGTGTGTCTCTAGGGACAAAGGTACAGGCCACCAGTTCCAGCTGTCATCTCCTCCTATGGAAACTTCTAACGGCCTCCTCCTGTGCCCACACCTGCCAAAGTTTCCTGCAGTGGCGAGGAAGGAAGCAAAACTTCCTTGAACATGCTGCGCCCCCCGAGTTCTCATCATGCCACCGGTGAGGGTTTTAGAAGCACTGAGTTACACGGTGAAATAATGCTGCCTTTTCAATGCCACAGAGACCTCTCTGGGTAAATGAAGAAGAAAGGCTGAGGTTGGCCTGGGCCTGTCTTTAGCATCTTTCTCACCCTCGTTTATGAGAAAGAAAGGGGCTCAAGCTCAGAGACTGTGGTGAGGAGCAGTCCCCGTGACATGAACTAGTCATCCTGGGTCTTCATGCCTGCTGGCCATCGGGCAATGGCAAAGGATACTGATTTTCTCGTTGACTGTGAATATAGTGACATAATTGTTGTTTTAAAATAAAATTAGGTAAGTCAAAGGAACCAGTGGGCCAGGGACACACAGTCCTTTAGGATGAGATAGACTGAGAACACTATGGCAGGCTTGGCCGAGCCCAGGGCTTCAGTGGAACCAGCTGCAAGGGAGCTCTGCCAAGCCACTCCCAGGCCATGGCGGGCTGGGAAGAGAGGGGCTTCCATTAAAACTTCACAACCCTTTGGAAACTGGAAGGAGCCTCCCCTCTCAGGACATTAGAGGAAAACTCTAGGAAGTTTTTACACTGAAGAAATTTTGAGAATCCGGAGGGCCCCGGGTTGATGTCTTGGTTTGGCATCTGGCATTGAGCAGTGATTCTCATTCTTGACTTGGAATCCTTATCACTGAGATAACTTGTGAACATGCAGATCTGTGTGTTCCCAAGCCAGAGTCCATAGTGATTCTCAGTGCAGTGAAGGAGGTGAGACCCAGGAGGCCGGGAGTGTGAAGCACTCACTGTGGCTTAGAATTACAAAAGAGAGGGAGAAAAATTATATAGTTATTCTCTTTTCCTCTTCTTCCTCTCTTTCTTACCTTTCTTCTTCTCCTCTCCCTCCCTCCTTCCTATCCTTCTTTCTTTAATGCTATAGCATGTGCGTTTTTAAAATTATCTGAGAACATTAGTTTTGCTTTTGGCTTTCAGTCAACAAAGAAAATATAAGTAGTGTCTGTCTGTCTGTCTGTCTCTCTTTCTCTCTGCAGTTGCACGTGTTTTTAGAAATGGCAGGGACAATTTTCCCTACTGTATTTCCAAGGGGAAATGCATCCATTTATGTATTCTGTCTACCTGGTCACAGCATCAAACACCGCAGCCCAGGAATAGAAGGTGAGAAATCCAGCAAATATGTAAAGGAGGGCAAGGCTGTGGGACTTGCTGGCAGCTTGGGTACCAGATCAGTGAGACTAGAAGGAAATAAGAAGGTTCTCCCGGATGTGGCTTTTTGTTTCTGACCCTTTCTTAAATTCTGGAAGCATAGAAGGAGAGGCAAAAAACCCTAGTTTTACTCTTTGGACCTCCTCCACTTTCTTGCTGTCTTTAATACATTTCTTCATATTTTCTTCAATAAATTCCTCCTTTTTTTCTTCTTCTATCTCCTCTTTCCTCTCCTGATTCTTCCCAATAAATGGATTTCCAAGTCCTTTCTAAGACCCACAGTCAATGTAGTGAAAGAAATGACGGTGAAAATGATGGCCTGATAATGAACTAATCGTGGCTGTCATCGTGGTGGCTACCATTTCTTGACCTCTGTCACAGCTAAGCCAAAAGGACTAAGCTTGGTTACTATTCAATATGTCCTAAACACTGACTACATAGAAGGAGTTTGCAAACTGCCTCTCTGAGACATTATCCCATCAAGTGGATACTGTTAGTGTTGATCCATTGAATAGATATGGAAATGACGTTTTGGAAATTTCAATGAGCTTGATTAAGACCACACAAGATTTTAGACAGAATAGGGAAACTGGACCTGCGTGTCACAGTCCAGATCCTCAGACACTGTACTTTGTCTCTTCTTATAGTATTTAATGCTTAACTGCAGAGAGTTACATAAATCAACATTCATGGCCTAGTGAGATACATGCAAAGTAAAGGTACGAACTGGAATTCAGTGTTCCCCTCTGGTTCAGTAAGGCAGGTGTGTCACAGGGAAAACAAATTAAAAAGATCATCGTGCTTATCTAAATCTCCAAATGCCATCTTTAGAATTAAGTCTGTGGCAATCCTAACACCAGTAACAACAACCTGAGTCTCTTATACCATTCACCATGGTGTTTTTGTAAATCTGTTCCTGTTTGATTAAACAAAAGTGTGGTGGGGGGGTAGGCTCGAAACCCTCAACGCAGTCCATGTGGGATAGCTCAGTAAGGATTGTGCTCAGCCCCTCCCACAGCATCTCCAAGATGCATCTGAGTCAGACGCCGCTCAGCTGTTCCTCGTAAATCTCCTGCAGACTCCATGGCTCTCCTGGCCATCAAAAACATGGAACAAATACAGTGCTGTGTGCCCCCCCATATATTTTAGCAAATGAAAAGCGGCTCTTGTAGATTTCCCTCTGTTAGAGTCCCTCATGATATTGATGGTCAGGCTCTCTGACAGTGTGTCTTCCTTGTAAGCAGTTAATTGTAGGTGACACTTAAATGAATACTTTGAATATCAGGGAGAAAGAAAAGATAATCAGTGAGATTCTTGGGTGCATAACTCAGAGGGAAAATGTTGTTTACAGCAAAGACCATGATAGGATCTTTGTTGAAAACGTCAACAATTGCTTTTAGTTATTATTGGTGGTAAGTTGTTTTGCATTTTATTTTTTCATTTTTATGGGCGACATTTTAAAACAAACCTTTGTAATAGTATAAACTTGCTGCCTACCCATCTGATCTAAGGCTATTCCAGTGAGAAATCAAATGAAAGTGTCATCTTATTTTATTGTTTTGAACATTAATATTTGTTAGTGTGGGGAGGAAATAGTCTATGAGATGGAGTAGAAGAAACAAAGAACTATCAAATATAAGATGGCCTTTCCTCACTTTATTTCCTATGTACTAGAATTAAATATTTAATGAGTTTAAGTCCAACTTGAAATCTATGTACCACAGCCCTATAAAACAGACATAGAAGAATTGCCATTTCTCTGTGATATGGTAAGGGTTTTAAAAAGTTGATACTTACTAAGTACTTAGAGCAGTGCTTGGTGCCTAATAAGCTTTCAACAAATATAGTTATTATTCCCTCCTCACCCCAGAGATAGGGACATTAAGATTGTGTGCATATTTTTCACTACGAATAGTTTTATTTGCATGTATATATAATGAAAATTATTATTCTTTTGTGTATGTTGAAAATCTCTGTTTAAGTAATTTACTACATACTTTGAAAACTTTTTAAAAATTCTATGTTTGGGGCTCTATCCAAGTAGGTAGGTAGGTAGGTAAATAGAGGAAAAGAAAGACATGACAAGACTAAAAATAGATATAACTAATTATTGTTTATATGCTTTATAATATTCCATCATAAAATGAATTCTTATTAATTTATCAGTTCTATAAATAGACATTTAGCACATTTTAAATTCTTTCCCTAGTATGCACAATCCTGTATTGAATATTCTTAGAAATTTGTATAATTATCACATAAGTAATTTATGTAGAGAAAAAGAGCTGTGAGACTACTATAGCGTTCAGTTAGGGAACCAGCTGAGAAAAACATAAACATTATTGAAGTAGCTAATATTCCATACATTGGACATTCCTGGTGCCTTCTCTGAGATATGTATGCCTCTCTAGCCAGGAATGCAACTGGCTGGTTTGTACTTAGTAGGGACTTGCTAAATGTCTGCTTAAAGTAAGGCGAAGGCACACTGAATAAGTCAATATCCTGAGTGTCAATAATCCTAGCCATGAGTGTGACTCAGCCATTTGCATGGTATGAATCCCAAGTACAATGAGAAAGTTGTCTGTAGCCACCTTCAGGTGGGGCAGGATCAGGCACAAGGATAAGAGAAGTGTGAACAAAATTGAAGACTCTGTGTTTGTCCTCCGAGCTTGTGATGGACAGTCCGCCTGAAGGGCTCCACAGCTCTTGCTGTAGGAGGCGGAGCTCCTTGGGGTGTTAATGATGGGTAAGTGGGCAAGGTCCAGGAAGGAAGGGCCCTCAACTGTGTTTGTGTGACGAGGTGAGACATTAACAGCAGTTAGTCCTGCAATGTAATATTTTAATCAACTAAACTTCAGTTTGAAGCAGTTTAGAAAATGTGTATTGAGGCTAGGTGCTGGGGGTAGAAATAGAACTGAGGTAGGACCCAAGGGCGAGGAGGTCCATATTGTCCTAGATGCTTTTCATAACCAGGACCAACATGGTCCTTAGACCTTAGACCTGGGGTGTGTGTGTGTGTGTGTGCGTGCTTGTATGCATGCATGCCCTGTCATGTCTGTGTGTGTGAGTTGTGTAGGCTGTATGTATACTTTGAGTTGGTTGTGTGTGGTGGGTCTGTTCTATTGTGAGTGTGAGTTGGAATGGTGCAGGACTTGCATGTGGCACATGCGTCCTGTACAGCTGCATCCAATGTATTGTGAGTGTAAGTTTGTGTGTTTTGGGAGGAGCCTTCATTTAGAGATGAATTTTGTGTTTGTAGTAGCCCTGGTAGTGCACATGTTCTTGGTGGTGCTACGCTAGTAATGAAATCACGACAAAGCTCTCTAGGATTTCCTTTATGAACATGAAGCCAGTGTCACAATACACTTTGGGGGACCCCTCAACCCCTGAGATGGCCCTGTGAGAGGAAAGCATAACAACAGCTAACAAGATGCCCCCTGCTCTAGGAAATCAGCAGTACCAGGGCATGTCTAAAAGACAGATAGTTCTAGAAAGCAAGCTCCCCCCACCCCGTGCTGTATTGTAATTTCTACATCATGGTCTGTCTTCCCTCCAACACTGCAAAATCATGTGGACCGCTTCCTTAGCAGTTCCTGGAACACGGCATGTGTTGGGGTCAAATATATGAATGAACACATGAACATTTATCCAGGGTTCCCAGAGCCTTTGGGATATTAGGCTACCCAGATTGTTTGTGCCCACGGGGCTGAACAAAGCAAGTTCTCGGTAAATGTTGTCGACTGGATAAATGAGTGCATACACATTATACACCAGAAGGTTTGCTTATCTCAGAAGCAGGCTAGCGACCATAAGAAAGCCGCTCCCCAGTGGGGTTTTTATTCTTCCTCTGTGGATCCCACCGGAGCACCTTGTCTGTGTCCCTTTGGTTTAATTATTGTCCTTTAAGATCAGCGTGGCAGTCCTTCTGCTCACTGTCAAACTGCAGTAAACCACAAATGGAGAAAAAAAGAAGGAAGGGAAAAATTCTTTGTAATCCAGGTACAGGAATGTCCTCAAAGATATTTTTTTTTCCCAGGGAGGTAAAAAGAAAGTAGAAAAGTTGGGGGAAACATATGAGCCAAACATATGAGCCCACAGAATTGTGTTGCAGCTTCCAAAAATGTTTAATAAGTTGTATCATTTCATGACTAAGGTTAAACAAATGTGCGTCCTTTGAGGAATTATTTACTGGAAGCAAAGTGATAGCATCAACATCTGTGTTTCCAATCACTTAGATGAGGAATAGATCAAATAAATCACCAGCAAGTTCCGCAAAATAACTTCTCCATTATCATCTCCAGAGAAGAGCAGCGTAAGTAACTGTTAGTTACCCTCTCCTTTGGAATTCAGATTGTTTTGTTGTTGTTAGACTTCACTTTTTTAAAAAATTCATTTCATTGTCTTCAAAAAAAATAAGACTTCATTTTCTGTGAAAGTTACCATTAAAACACCCAAAATAGAAGGACTTAAAATGTTCTCTCAGGGAATGTGGTTGTTTCATCCAACAGTCTCATTTGGGAATGGGCTAACAGTTCCAATATATAACATCCATATAATTTAACCTCATAAATTTCTCTTTTCTTCACAGTGATGTAATGGGGAGACTGACCTGGAGTTTGTACAGTTTCCCTTCTCCCTGCATTCCCCCGGGTAGTATAACATTCTAGACAGTGTTTTATGTACCCTGATTAAAATATAGCATATTCTTGCATTTCCTGGGGACTGACCTGTTACTCTTAGCAGAACATTGAAAGAACACTGAGATGTTTTCAGTGTGCGACAATGCACTTGATGAGGTTTTGGGGTTTCAGTTTTCTTTTCTTTTTTTAAATTATGAACTGGTTTTCATTTTAGGCCATAGTCCTCTGAATGTCTCTGCCACAAGGGAAGTTTTATGCTTTCATTTGACTTTCCAGTAAATCACTCGACTCTGACAATTAAGAGATACAAGCACTTGTTGGTAGCTGCTTTTTTAATTCTTGGGCTTTTCCTTAACTATTTCTAAGTAGTGTCTTTTCTCCATTGCTACACTGCAGTGGAAAGAAGGAATTGGAGATGTTGATGGTGAGTCCTCCCCGCAAAACAAAACAGAAGCAGTGGAAATGTAACAACCTTCTTATTTAAAAGGAAAAAAAATAATGAAAACAAAGGGCAGATCTTTCTATAGTTCTCTCAATCATAAAAACAACAGCGGTGACACTTCCTGCACTCAGCAAACCAATTTGTGCATGCAGATGTTTTAATTTTCTCGGAGAAAAGCACATGGCAGCCCTCACCTTCAGAGGTGCCTGCCTTCAGGGGTGATGGCCTGAGCTGGAATCTTGCTGCGCTGAAGTCCAAGCTGCGTGCAGCACAAATATTGTTCCAAGTAGGAGAGGAAAGAGGCTTGGGAACTCCGTGAGGAAGGGAGGGGTGGCCAGATCAGAGGAATTAGTGGAATATGGATTTCTTGAAGAAAGAATGTGTACTTGAGGGTCATCCTTTTATTCACTGTTAAGATCGTTCTTGAGTCCTGTTTTTAAGACCCTGTGCTATGCTCTAGAGTTACAAAGGTTGATAAGGCAATGCTCTTCATAGTTCAGCAATGGAGTGCCTAGAATAACCCAAACACCCACTGTGGATTTAGGGAGTGTTGGACAGATGGATGGGTGGGTGAGTGAATGGATGGGTGGGTGGAT
>NW_022900934.1:8966095-8972090 GCF_012274545.1 Fukomys damarensis | reverse complement strand
GGGGGGGGGGTGGGTGGGTGGATATGGATGGATGGATGATGGGCTGATGGATGGATTTGTGAGTGCGTGCATGGGTGGATAGGTAGGTTGATGAGGGATGAGTAAATGGCTGCATAGATGAGTAATGAGTAATTTAGATATGAACTCAAGCTCATTTGTTTATTTCCGGGATTAATTATCAATTTCCAGTCAGATTTTATCCAAGCCAACCACTACTACCTCCATTAGCCATGGGCCCCCGGCTTCCCCCCTCTCCAGTTCTCCATGAGCCCAGGCTCCCTCGTTCCCGCTCACAAGCCCCCTTCATCCCCTATGAGGACTAATGTGAAGCCCTCCAGATCTGACCCGGTTGGCCTCCCTGAGGGTTCTTCACTGCTCACTTCAACCCTGACAGAATCAGCATGGTTTCTCTGCACCTTCTCTCCTCTGCTTTGCCCCTTGAAGTAATCACAGCAGCTTGGTCATCATTTCCTCAAAGTCTACCCGTGTCGGCTGGGTTCCTGTCCTCACTCAGCCTTGCTTTCAGTGAAGGAGGTCATCATGCTATGATCTCCATTTTGCAGAAAACTGAGACACAGGGCCAATAACTGATTTGCTCATATAGTAAATACAGAGTGAAGACCAGGTGTGTCCAGCTCCAGGGGCGCACCGTGCATATTCTCAGCCACTTTTGGAAGCCTAATTCTTATTTTCCCAAATCCCGTTGTAGCCTGTGACAATGTAACCATCACTCGAGTGACTATTTGAGCCCCAGCCTCAGCAGGTATGGGAACAGATGAAGCGATGGACTGGCTCAAGTCCTCGCTTCTTCCTCGTGTTTTCCTTCCTTCTACATCAGGATCTCTGTGCGTGGCGGGCAGTCACAGGGTCTGCCTGGCTCCTTCCTGCGTGGGGTTCTGCTCCAGGCTGATGTTGATGCTGACTTGCGTGCGTTTGTATGGTTTTCCCTGACCTAGCGTAGGCCTCTGGTCAGCCTGCCTTCACACATGTGTGCAGGGCTTTAGGAGGCAAGAGTGGCTGGTGTGGCTTTGCGAAAGAATAATCACGAGACATCACCCAAATAAGGGACAGTCGAGGCCAGACTGATGAAGTTCCTAGCTGTGTATTACCTGCTCTCTTGGGTTACAATCGAGGGCTTTGAACTCAGGCTGCTATTCGCTTTCTGTCTGACCTTAGATAACTTACTAAACCTTCTAAGCACTAGTTTTTAATTTTTTTTGAAAAATCCCTTATATGAAATGAGGTCATGTCATGCTTCATATAGATTGTGCCTGGAGTGTGCTGACTGCCTGCTTGGCACATAACAAGTGCTCAGTAAACCTGAATGTGGCAATTTCATCGTGAGAGTCAACAAGAGATTGAGGGCCATTAGACTAACACATGGAGAGAGATACATTCTCTTGGGGAAAGAGATATACTCTCTTGAAGCCTTTGTTTATGTTTTGGGGCACAAGTTTAATCAGGCTTTTAATTGGGGCGCATGGTGCACACCTGTGATCCTAGTACTCTGGGATGCTGAGGGAGGAGGATGGCAAGTTAGAGCCCAGCATGGGCAACTTAGGAACTTACCAAGACTATGTCTCAAAATCTTAAAAGGAACCAGTGATATAGTTCTGTGCAAAGGCCCCAAGTTCACTTCCTGGTGCTGCCAAACAAACAAACAAACAAAAACAACCCACCAGGTTTATCAAGGGAAAATTGATGGAATCCACATAGGATAGACCCCCCAAACAAGTCAGGATTAGAAGAACTGCATTCACTGTAGCTTCTTTCTCCCAAGGGCCACAGGTTCTTCCCAACTTTTGCTTCCTTTCAGGTTTTGATTGATTTATCAATTAGGCAAAATGGGAATTGACAAGCCTGAAATGATGAAGATGTTAAAGGTTTTAAAAAAATGTTTTCCTGTGTCAGGAATGAAAGATGTATAGAGGCTGAAGGAGACAGAAATGACTGTGTCAGAAGCAGGCAGGGTGGTGGCAACGCTTCCCATTCCGGGGGTGCGGGAGGTGGCGGGAAAAGCTGGACTTGGACTCCTGGGGCTCTGCGGGAGTGTCCACGGCTGGCTGCCTTCCTCTGACGTACTGCGCGCTTGAGGTGTTGGGGCCTTTCCTTGCTTAGACTCACTTCTCCTGCACGGTGGTGTGCCAGGGCCCTCAGGTCTGGGAAGGAGATAGGCTCACATGTGTGCCGCTTTCCCTGCAGTGTGCACGTGCTCAAGTCTGACTTCCGTGTGCCTCAGAGGCTGTGTGCCTCGGCTGCCGCAGATCTAGTCCCACGCATGTATAATTTTCTGGAGAAACCACTCCTGGTTAGTGGCCATTCGTTTACTGTGTTATACAAGCTGCCGGAAAGGTAATTATGCGTAATAGGAGCCACCTTTGATTTAATCCTGCGGAGGTGAGTAATTAAATTCAGCTGCAACCATGGGGGTTCGTGGACAACCTTTGTTTGGGGACATTCATCAAGAACAGAGTGACTGAGATTGCTTACAAAGGCGCTGTTTCTTGGGTCCCTCTCTGTCGCCCAGACTGTCTCAGAAAGACATCGGTAGACCTGGGAGAGAGGTACCAGAGGCTACAATCCAGCGGCTGCACTACTCAGTCTGTCATCCAAAATGTCCTTTGAAGGGAGCTTGCCTCCCGGGTTTCACACCCTGTGTATGCATGCACCTTCCCTGTGACTTCGGCGCTCTGCCCCTCCCCAGCTACTTGCCGTGGACGATCATGATCCAGGTGGTGTTCAGTCCCGCCGTGTGGCCTGGCCGTCCTGAGATTCCTAGTCTGGGCCTACTTAGGTTCCGGGAGCAACAACCAAAGCAAACCAATTCCATAATCCTTTAATGATTGAATTTGAGTTGAATTAGCGTTTGTAAGATTTCATTTCAATCCCATGTGTGGCTATTACTGCATTTCAAAGACTGCTTGCAATCCAGGTGGTGTTCAGTCCCGCCGTGTGGCCTGGCCGTCCTGAGATTCCTAGTCTGGGCCTACTTAGGTTCCGGGAGCAACAACCAAAGCAAACCAATTCCATTCTCCTTTAATGATTGAATTTGAGTTGAATTAGCGTTTGTAAGATTTCATTTCAATCCCATGTGTGGCTATTACTGCATTTCAAAGACTGCTTGCACAGTGTGTGTGTGTGTGTGTGTGTGTGTGTGTGTGTGTGTGTGTGTATGCGTGTGTGTGCGCACAGCAGGCCTAGCTTGATTAAAACAGAACGAAGAGTGCGCAGGACACACAGGCGGTCTCCCCACTGGCCTCCTGAGTCCCTAAATGACGACTCCCAACCAAGGGGGATTCTGGTGGACAAAGCCAGTTCGGCTCAGGGTGCTACCGCCCACAATTGGGAGGGACCTGAACTCCGGCAGATACAGTTGCTAGGAAAGTGCAGCAGGCGTTTCATCTGGGTCTCTGCAGCTTCAGAAGGTTTCCCCGAGCCCCGCACGGAGGGCTTTTCCCCATGATGGCTGCAAGACGGAACGGAAAAGTCCACAGAAATATTACGGAAGTCGTCTCGCCTAGGCCCCCTCTCTTAGGACAGAGACATGGCCTGAAACCTTCCTCCTAACGTCACAGCTCCTGCATTCTCTAGGAGAGCATGAGGAAGGCAGTTTCAGGTCCGCCCCAACCCGCCACGTCAGAAGCAGCATTTTCACATGATGCCCGGACAATCTTCACACTCAGGATTTGAGAAGTGTCCCCCTTCAGGCCCCAGCCAGCTTGGCTCTGCCTACCTTCCCATCCTGAACTCCTCACAGCCCCAGTGTGTGCTCTGGCTTCTCTCTCTCCCCATCCCACACCCAGCCCGGCCTCCCCCGAGGTGCCTTAATGCCTTCAGGTCTTGGTTCGGGGCCATTTGCTCAGGGACACCTTCTCTGGCCCTTTAGGCCACTTGTCAAATCCACCCCTCCCACCCACTCCCGTCGAAGGCCAGCAAGCTTGGAACTCCTCTGCCTCAGTCTTTTCAGGGTTGAAAATCTGTGGCTGTGGACTTTGTTGATTCCCATCCACTGTCAACTCCACATGGACAGTAAGCTCCACGGGGCCAGGGCCACACCTGTCCAGGGCCAGGCTGACAGCCAACCCAAGGCACAGCCAGGGTCACTGGCCTCCCTTGTCCTCTGGCGCAGTTTCCAGCCTACTACCTCCTTGCCCTTTGGTCTGAAATCACTGCCTTACTCCTCAGTTTACTTATTTGTAAAACTTATGAACTATGTGAGAATTAAATGGGATCATATCCAATGTGCAGAAAATGCTTCAGAATTGATATGCTCTCCTGCGTTGGCTTTCTCGTCATCTGGAACTGAATAAACAGAAAACTATTCTAGAAAATTCCTGGACACTCCCGAAGAGATAAACCGAGTAGTCTGCAGTGTGCCTTCAGTATTCCTAACTACACTCCCTAATCGTATGCGTCTATTTTGGGTGTAGACGGATAGTTGTGTGCTGGACCCCCTCTAGTGCTTGGACATGAATGACAGACCAGACACACGGAGACTTTTCCTGAACACACTGCCTGGCTGCAGGGCACTGTCTAGGGCCTGGGACGGCAGTGAACAAGGTTACCAAGTGCCTGCTCTTGTGAGGCAGAGCCAACATGCATTTAAGATGTCAATTGGTGAAAAGGGACAAGAAGAGAAAGAAAGAAAAGAGGCCAAGGGACGGAAGGTGAGGAAAGGAGCTATAATGTGATGAGGCCTTTTGCCTCCTTCTAGTCTGCATCCTTACCACCTAGCTCAAGGTCTAGCACATAATAGGTTCTCAATGAACATTGTTTGACCGCTGACTGACAGATCGAATTAATTATTCACCAAGGGAGCCAAAACCAGCCGTGTTGTATGTGACCATAAGGCAGAGTAGAGACAACAGCCCATCTGGGAGTTGGAATTTCTTATTAGATCATGCTCTTTCTAAGCTACAGGTTTGTGATTGGAATGATTGCAATCACCACTAGAACGCCCAAAAACATTTTAAAAGAACACGTGTGCACACAAGTGTTCAGCCCATTGTCTGGGAAAATTGGGGATCCAGGGTTTCTGGGAAGTGGAGATTCAGCCTGTTTTTTAAAGAATCCCTCAGTTGAGATTGATGTGTGAAAAGGGTGGGATGTCCTACTCTTAATATTTGGCACAGTAGCACCGTTCTGGGCCTACTATGTGCCATGCAAAGTACTCAGAGGCTGACCAAGACCCACCCAGGGAGGCGAGAGTGGCAAGGAAAAGAGCAGCTGCTCTGTATTCCTGCCCTGCACCAGGTGGTACACTAAGATCCTCATGTGGCCCGTTGTTTTGTCTTCACAGACCTGCTATGAGATAAGTCTTATTATGTCTCGCTGGTTGTTATACAAATTCCAAAGAAGATCAAATAAACACAGAGAGATGATTGAAACTGGGGGGCCACAGAGGATATCCCACGAGCACACTCAGCCTGCCACCTGTCTTTGTATGACCTGTCACCTAGAACGGTTTCCACATCTTTAAATGACTGGGTAAAACTGTGGACTTCTGTGTTCTCCTGTATCATATAAATACCTACAGAATATCCTTGATTTTTGTCTCTTGGGCTGCAAAGCCTACAATATTTACTATTTGGTCCCTTACAGAAAAAAATATTTGCTGGTCCTTGCTCTAGAGTATTATTTCTCAATTTTATATGTGCCAAAGAGTCACCTGCAAGGCAATTTTAGGTGGTACAGACCATGAATTGTTTAATAGTTACAATTTTAATTTGCTGTGTATTAGAAAGGGAAAGTATAACTAATGTATTCAAACCATGATTTCACGGATGCTATTGCTGAATGCAATGTAAAAAAGGAAAAACAAATCCATTTGAAATTAATTTTTTAAAAATAAATAAGAGAGCATCTAAGTAGAGAAATAAAATAAATCACAAGGGTAATGCAAAAAGGATAAACACTGGTTTATGGGGCTACAAAGTGGGACACACAGGAAAAAGTGAAAAGAGGGGAAGTTATTTAACTCAAGTAAGGAAAGATG
>NW_022900934.1:8943595-8961095 GCF_012274545.1 Fukomys damarensis | reverse complement strand
AGTGTTCATTCAGCATTGAAAACAACTCCCCCCACTCCACAGTTACCTATTTGTGTCCGAAAAGAAATAAAAATACAGAGTTTATGGTGGTCATTCTGCAGGAATCCTCCATGTACCGGTGAGGAATTTGCAGTAGGAATGGGCTGGCTCCCTCATAAGCACAGGCGGGGAAGGAGAAGATGGAGACAGACTGAGTGCCAGGCAGCAGGGAGTGGTGGGGTCTGCAGACTGCAATTGTGCAGCCCAGCTGCCGGTCACCATGCAAGCATGCACTGCCCGAGTGCTCAGATCGCCCAGTTTTCCAAGGGATTCGCAATCTAAATTTTTTTGTTTTTGTTTTTTTTGGTTTTTTGAGACAGGGTCTCACTATGTAGTTGAGACTGACCCGGAACTCACTATGTAGCCCAGGCTGGTCTCAAACTCACAGTGATCCTCCTGCCTCAGCCTCCCGAGTGCTGGGATAACGGGCGTGCGCCACCACGCCCAGCCTCACAAATATAAATTTCAATGTCAATTCCTAAAGTGGTGTGAATGAAGTGAAACAGACTTGGTCCTGAGCTCAGCTTGTGAACTACATGTCAGGATCATAGATTAGAGCCAGATGCCAGGCTGGTCTCAAACTCACAGTGATCCTCCTGCCTCAGCCTCCCGAGTGCTGGGATAACGGGCGTGCGCCACCACGCCCAGCCTCACAAATATAAATTTCAATGTCAATTCCTAAAGTGGTGTGAATGAAGTGAAACAGACTTGGTCCTGAGCTCAGCTTGTGAACTACATGTCAGGATCATAGATTAGAGCCAGATGTAGGGTCTTCGCTCTTTATTCTTTCTTATTTTCTTTGGCACAGACTTATATGTAACATTATTCAAATTCTACTGGGTGGTCAGTAGGTGCTGTGGGCCGAGCCTGAAGATGGCCCTTCGCCTCCTCTTTTCCTCCTCCATAGATGAGAGAATCAAACAGACACAGATTATAGACCCAGAATGGCACAGCCCAAGAAGACAGCTACGCTGTATCCTTCCCTGTTTCCTTTCTGTGCATGCACCGATTAGGAAACCATCATGCTACTTTTGGCCTAGGCCAGGTAGGCTGCACAGCACTATTCACCCCACCTTCTCCTCCTGTTTGCCTTCCGCTATAAATAAAGAGCACACGGAGATCCAGGTGGCCATGAGCTCCCTACGAGCTATGGTTCCACCCAATTCCATCTTTCAAGAATAATCTTGGTCTCTTCATTTTTTCTTCGTCTCCTCCCACTCTCCCCAGCTTCCAACCCTATGCTGTGTGGGTTGCAGCCAGTAGGGTGTTATTTTATTTTGTTTTAGCTCCAACATTAATTAAAAAGAAAAACAGTGAGTCAGTTAAATATACATCGAGAAAGGTGAAGGGGAAAAAAAGAATGAATACCCAAATAAACACATTTGTACAGGGTTTAAATGTTGTTCCTTAATTCCTTGAACAAATATCTAAGCCCTTGCTATGTGCAGGTACTGAAAATGTACTAAACAGAAAGTTGATACCTAGTGCCTTCATGGTGCCCACAACATGTAACTGCTCAGCAATTTTTAATTTTTAATGTAACTGTAATTATAACTGTAAGAGTCAAGACTATTGGAAGAGTGTTGGACAGCCCTTTTCTGGAGTGTGGAAATGGGTTTCCCCAAGGACATGAGCTCTAACTTGACACTTGAAAGCCAACCAGGACCTGACCAGGTTGAAGCAACCTGGTGGAAACGAGGAACTCTTGGAAGGGGAAATGTCAGGTGCAAAGGCCCCGTGGTAGGAGAGAACAGGGTACTTGTATGAGGAGACAGATTTGCATGGTTTGGTTACATAAGAAAGGGAAAGATTGTAGGGGAGAGGCCAGGAGGCCAAATTGGGCCTCCAGAACACAGGAGAGTTTGGGGTCTTGCTTTGTTTTGATTTTAAGATACTGGTGTGGCTTGTATGTATCTTCCTGTGCAAGTGTGTGTATCTTTACACACACAAATGGTAGATCCAGATGTCCCATGGAGAATATGCAGTGGTCAGTGACTGAAACCCAAATTAGCTTTGGAGAAGAAAAATTAAAATAATGTAAACATAATAAAATAATACAACACCCTCCACTCACAGGCTGTATGTCTAACTTCTGTTCATGACACTAATTTGTACAATTGCCAATGATATGTATGAGTTTTTCCTTTATCGAGCCTCTGTAAAGAAGAAAGTATTTTGCATCTCACACCGGGGAATCAATTTTGGTGAACTGTGTGAAAGTTAATACTAATACTCAAGGCTAAAGAGATGAGCTTAAACCCACATGTAGTTGGTATTGATATGGAGCTGAGAATGAAGGCACAGCACAGAGTTTTGAGCATGGTTTTCTTAGTGAATTGAATGAAGTGTTTATTCTTCATGAGAAAAATATAAAGGGAGAAAGAACCATGAGTGGGGAGAGGGAAGTGGAGGCAGCTTTGGAATATAGTTAACAATCCGGTGATTGGGGGCTGGGTGTCACTTGAATTTAAGACCTTGAAGAATAAATGGCTGATACTTTAGCAATGACACGGGCAGGGCAGTTATTGAAATAAGGAATTGTCCTTTTTTTTTTTGCACTTGTCCTGGGCAGGTAGAAATTTCCCCTTGTTGAATGAGGTTATGGGAGGTCGTGTCTTGTAGGCTTAGGAGGACTTCCGATCTGGGAAGCGTTGTTCCCCTGGCAGTCAGAAGGGGACTTCGGGACTTGAATGTTCTTGGCAAAAGAAAAAATGAAGAAAGGATTCTAAGGGCTTTGACATTTTTTTAAAAAAGAAATTGTTGGGCTGGGGATTTAGCTCAGTGGTTCTGTCAGCTGCTTTTGCAAGTGCAAGGTCCCTAGTTTGATCCCTGGTACCACCAGAAAAGAAAAAAAAATTGTCACTTGGTACCACAGGCATTTTCAAAATGAATATCTAAAATGGACCTTAGTGGTAGAGTCTGAACTCAAAGGAGGGATAGATAAAGTCATAAGGAATTTGAACAGTGTTGGGAGAAAAGTAGTCAATATGAGCACCACATTAGGCAATTACTTCAAGTTTTAAAAATAAAAGAGAAAAACAGCCACATTATTTTGAATTGAAAACTTTAGGAGATCTGAGGAAAGAGTCTTTCCCAGGTGAAGTGCTTCTGTCCAGACTCAAACTGTAAGATGTCCTGCTGAAGGCAGATATCCGCCTGATTTCCATGACAGACATCAGACCAGGACTAACATCCAAAGACACCTCATTCTCTCCATTCTTGGAGCAAGGGACTAGCATTTCTTCTGCACAAAATTTCCCCCAAAGGCTTGTGCTGGGGATTCTGGGAATTCAGGTTTGTTTCACTCTGCTGGGCCTCACGCACCCTGTACCCTCGGGATGGGACATATGGTGTCTTCAGTGGCATGAACACCCTTGTGCTTCTCTTGGGCTTTTAGAGTGGGCAGCAGGCACTCATGTGGGTGCCCACACTCCTCTCCTGTGCCATGTTCTGTCCTCCTGCTCTTTGGCCTTGTCACCCTCTCCCTCTTCACCCACAAGCCAAGTCATCCAACAGCTGCCCCATCTGGGTGCACCCCAGGAGTCCCAACTCCCAACTGGAACTGAACAGGTGTGTGTGTGTGTGTGTGTGTGTGTGCACATCGGAGTCTTAGAGCCCGACACTGCCTCTACCACACTGCACGGCCCTGCACACGTGGTGCAAAGAAAAAGTTTGATCTTTGAGGGTTTCCCCATCCTGACTGGGTTAGCAAAATCCGACCCTCACAGCCATCCACCTCCGAAAACACACACTTCTAGGGGAAGCACAGTGCAAAAGAAAAATAGCCCGCCTGCCCACTCCAAGTGGAAACTGTGCCCATCCTGCCCAGGGGCCCCGTGGGGAGACTCACTGTGTGTCCGCCCGACCTTCAGCAGGGAGAGCAGCGGAGTCTGTGGCCTGGCCAACTGGGTTGGAAACAAAACAAAACAGAATGAAACACTGATGTGTTAGTTCTGATGAACCGAGATGCACGTCAGAAGAGGGAAATGATAGCTTTGCTACTGCAGTGATTATTAAAATAACAAAGCGAATTAACCACCGAGATGGTGATGTATGTAGAATGAAATGACTTTATTGCTTTGTAAATTGAAAACCTAGAATGTATTTTAGGAGTGACAAACCTGAAAAGTTGAAGATTTCCCCCAAATTGCCACTAATGACAACCTTCCAATTTTATTAGTCTTATTTTCCAACCAAGTGAATGCTTGAGCTAGTTATTTCCCCTCTAGGAAAATGTTATGTTGTAGGGCTTGACTTTTACCCCCCTTATATTGTGTCTGTAATAGTCATTTAAACACACACACATACACACAATCCTGTCACATTTGCAACTGAATGGAATCAGGCCATTGGCACAGAAATATTTAGGAGTCATAAAATAGCAAAAGTGAGTATCATATTTGAGCAGTTTTCATCGGAGAGCTTCCTTTGTTGATGTCTTTTGAGGCATCTTTGGTAGATGCGATAAGTATGGCCTGATTCTTACTGTGAAAAAGTTTTAGCTGCATTAATCTCCATGTGCTGTGTTTCCAGTTATTAAGCAAACCAGGGATGTCACAAACAACATGCACACTGCATTGTCACGTTGGAGGGCTGACAGACCATATCCGGGACACTCTGTCTGGTCTCAACTCACATATCCCAGTTTTACCTGAAAAATCTCATTTTTAATATGAATGACAATTTACTGAATACCTTTATTTCCACTATTTTAAATAAATGAGGACCACCAGGGTTCATTCATCTCGTCCAATGTAATTATATTATTAATACAAAGTCAGCGCCTAAGAGTATGCTATACAATAGTAATAGTCCCACGCTAGCAGAATAGGACAGTATTGTACCAGGGAAGGTATGTTAACAAAATGCGTCACTGAAAATAAATTTTATATCAAAAAGCACTCAAAAATACATGAAAAATGAATATAAACACCATAGTAGGATCTCAAGGAATATTTGTTTCATGATTGAATGACCACATATTGCATTTACACATGGAAGGAAATGAAAACTGGTCAGTAATCTCCCCATGGTGAGTTGTCGTTGTCTTTCCTGGGAACATTAAGGAGGCCCCACAGCTTCAAGCGGACCTTGCAGCCAAAGGCCAGATGGCTTGGCCTCCCGGCCTCACTCGGCAGGGTCAGCTCCTCTGGCTTTCCCAAAGGTCTGGCTACCTTCCGGGCTTGGCAGGGGCCCGTGTACCTTGCAGAACATTAGGAGACAGACTCAGTCCCTGCAGCATCCCAGCTGACGAGGTCCACGGCTGGGAAAGCTCTAAAACGGCTGGGCCCCACCAGCGCTCCCGGCCAGGACCCTGCGGAGAGCCACCACCTACAGATGTGGGCTGTGACGGAGAACGCTTAGCCGTGAGCAGCCCCACAGTGCCGCCCAGTTCTGTTGGGCACGCTTGTGTCCTTGTTCCCCATCGGTCACTTTGCCGCCCAGGAGGCACCACAAGGTCAAGGTGTCTGACTGCACCCTACTTCCATCCTCTGTTTGTCTCTGTCTCTCTCTCTGTTCAGTTAGCTGCCAATCAGCTGCCCTCTTCAGCCCTTGGCTCCTGGCTGTCTTCTGTCTCCCTGCTGTTTAGAACGTAGGCTGCTCCAGCCGCAGTGTCACCTGGGTTGGTTAGAAATGCGGAAGCTGTGGCCACTCCCAAGCCTAAGGAATCAGTCATCATTTTAGTAAGGTCCCATGCAATCCAGACAGAAGTCAGAGAGTTGTGGAGCTCGCGTAGCTCCCCAAGCCCCCCAAAAGATAGGCCACTCTAGAGCATGCCGTAGGACACACACACACCCTGTCACACATGGCGTCCTGTGCACATGCACACACACGGCTCTTCCCCTCTCCCTTCTGTCCCCACCTCCCATTCCCACTGAGACCGCTGTTCCCCAAAGCCCTGGGTCCTGCTTTTTAGGCTTTAAAAAAACAGCAAACCATTAGAGAAATTAACTCCAGGTTGTTCTTTTATTTTTCCAAATAAACACATTAAAATACAGCGAACGGTAGCTATTCCTTTTAGGATCTCAGGCTGAAGATTCAGGTTTTGAATCAAACACATTTTACCTGAGGAAAAATCCACAATATTCTCTTCTTGTTTCTCTTGTTTCATCATGGCCTGGCTGAGGGGAGACAGTTTTTGAGCAGCCTTCAGACTCTGTGACAATGGCACCAAAAGCCCGGGTGGGTCAGACATTTGTGTCTCTGTGGCATCTCCTCAACCTACAGAGGTTTTATTTTCCAAGAGAAATAAAATCCTCCCGATGACCTGTCCTCTCCGCTGGAAATCGGCTGTTTCCAGAATGAAGCACCCATGTTCCTCTTTGTTCTCCGTGGTTTTTGAGCTCAAGTCCTTCCTTTTATGGCAGAAATGCAGAAACCATGGAGAGAAAAGGGACTAAAATACTTGAACTGACACCATACAGAATGGTCAGCTGCTCTCTGGCTGAGCAGGAAGCGGTCCTCAGTTTACCCTCTGGACCTCACGGGAGTCCGTTCTCAGGCCCTGCACTTGGCTGCCACAGTGCTGGGCACTATTTTAAGTGGGATCGTAAATGTGGTCCTTAAGCTTATAGTCAAGTTGGGCTATGTCACTTTTTCTTCACTATCAAGTTCTCCAGGGTCCAGTGCAATGGTAAGGATTAAATGTGATTAGTCATAGTATATAAAAAAAAATAATGAAGTGTACTTCATATTCAGTGATGGCTTCCTACCGACTGTGGGACAAAAGTAATAACAACAAATTCCACATTTCTTATCTTTGTACTGAGGCTCATTGATTCATTCATGCAAACAATATTTATTACACATCTACTATGTGCTAGGTAGGGATGAAACCACTGAGGAGAAAAGAATGGGAACAAAACACAGTAGCCCCAGCTGCCCTGAAGGTGACTTGGATTTCCTGCCTCCTGGGGATTTCTGAAAATGCACTGAGCCAGGGCCGTGTGCTGTGCAGCTCCTGCTGCTGTAACAAAAATCCCACCCAGCAGGCACTGATCCCTTAGCATTCCTGAAGTGGAAAAGCCCAGCATCAGGGCTCCAGCATGGTTGATCTGCAGTGAGGGCTCGTTGCTGGCTTGGACAAGGGGCTGTTTTCTTGCTGTGTTCTCATGTAAGAGGCAGGAGAGAGCGAGGGTAGGGAGCAGCGGGAGGGGCCTCTCCATCGTGAGGGGGCCACTCTCAGGACAAATCACCTCCCCAAAACAACATCGCGTTGCAGTTTTGAGCTTCAACCCACGAATGGAGAGGTACAGGGCATGAGTCCATTCCCAGCACCATGAAAAGTGGTTAGAGGAGCATCCTGTGTGTGGAGACCGCACACAAAAGTTCTCACCCGCCACCCACTAATTAAGCTTTAATTACAAACCAGGAGCTGTGCTGAGATGTGGGGACAAAGTGGTGATAGAGGCACCAGACTCCTGGCCCGCGGGTTATCCTGGAATCGCACCGTGCCCCGCCTCAAGTTCCATCCTCCTAGGCCCTCCCCTCCTGGCTGAAGCTCCATTCTCCCTTCCTCCTGAGTTTCTCCTTCTTCTTCTTCATTGTAGGAAGCGCGCCCTGCATGTTGTATCTATTTCTGTAGCAGCATAGTGCCTTTCTTCAGCCTACCTGTGAGTGTCTCCCGGTGGGAGTCTGGGACCCTCTCAGGTCGGGGAAGGGACCTGTTTCTGAGCTTTATCAAATCCAGCTTCTCTCTTCCTCCCCAGCTGCACTCGCCAAACACAGCTCTGCACAGAACAAGCTGTCTGCTAAACTGTGAGGGATGACTGGATACGTTTTGTAATGTCACGCCTGTGTTTAAACTCCCAGTGATGAGCTCAGTGGGGTGGCGCCTGCCTGCAATCCCAGCTACTCAGGAAGCTGAGGCAGGAGGATTACTGCGTTCAAAGCTGATTTGGGCCATTGGCAGACACAGTCTCAAGGACAAGCAGCAGACAGAGCTCACTTTGAAGAGCTTCCCTCCAGGGGCTAACGGTGATTTCCACACAGCTCCCTCTGCCCGTCCTCACCCCCAGTACCTACATGTTCCCCTCCTCCCCTCCCTCCTGCCTTCCTTTCCACACAGCTGGCCCTACTCCACCCTCCCACCCTGCTTTTGCCGTTCTCTAGTTCTTCTCACTGCCAGGACCCCAACAGCAGAGAACTATTGGGTAATGAGGTCAGTGCCTCCAAGATCAGGAACTCCTGGGCGAGGATGCGCACAGTCCGCGGACCTCTCTGGCTCACGCCTGCGAATGTTCTCACGATCACACAGGCCACCCACGCGCCTCTCCTTCAGCCTGGATAATAGAGTTGGGTGAGCAACATAGGAGGGGAGTGCGATACGAGGGCCTTGGCTTCCTTATGTTGAAATAAGTCGAGTCCAAATTTGAGCCATTGCGTTAGACATCTCCCAGGGCCATGATGCTGTTAATCCCAGCCGGGTGCTGCCAGGGTGGGCAGTGAGAATCAGGCAGAGCTGCTCCTCTCCCCTCTGCTCCTGAGGACGCTGCCCTTGCGTTGGGGGCGCTCGGCTAGGGACGGCACCCTTCTGCGTCATGGCAGGAGGGCTGTTCAAAGGCAAGAAAGGGAAGGATTTAAAAAAAATACTAAAAATGATAGATAATCACGTTCTGCCTCTGACATTAAAGGGCATCATTGTCTCTGCTCAGCAATGTAAATCATCCTAATGGACGAATCCTCCAAAAGTAACATGGAATTTTTAAAATGGAAAATATGAGGATTCTGGAGAATGACTGCGAAAGTCATCTGTTTATTATCCAGGTGTGCTCAATAGTCTGCCACCGGATGCAGGATCTTCGCTCACCAGGAGGAATGACTCGTTTTCCAGTTCAGTCACTCAGGCTGCACTGCCTAGGACTCTCCCACCCCCAGTCCCTCCCCACCCACTCTTGTCACCGTCTAGAGGAGCCCACAGCAGCCACCACTGGGCTTCGGAAGCACAAGGTGGCTGCACCACGAGCTGGTGCACTTGGCAACCAATCAGCCTTTAATTGGCGAGAATGACTCATTTGAAAAGGATTATTAGCCGAATGCTAATTGATTCATGGAACTAAAGCAATTAGAGTGAAGAGAGCCCTGGCCTCTCCCTGCTGTCCTGTGTGCAGGCATCTCTTCACCGTATGACCCACTCTTGCCCAGGCAAGAGTTCTCCGGATCCCTAGAGGAAGACTTCCTCTTTATGAAACTTTTTGAAAGACTCTGACACCAAGAAATGGAAATAAGACAAATAAGTGAAAAGGTCCATTTATCACCTTTGATGCTAATATCAGACAGTATGAGGTGAGCAGTGCTGCTGTAACAAGGGATCCCTAACCACAGGGACTTAGCACAGCACAGCCTGTCCTCCACATCAAAAAAGAGTTGAGGGTCTTGGTCACTTCACAGGCTCATGTCCATGAAGCCGACCCTGCATAATATTCAACCATCCAGTCACAGTGAGTTCACGAGACAGGTGCTTAGAACACATGCTATCATCACACATGAGTTGGAGAAAGTGGCTCTGCTCCTCACTGGCACTGACTTCTAAGGAGAAGCGCAAGTTGCTTTCTGCCTTGGACTTGGTGGAAGAGAACTGAAATGGCAGTGAGCACCCTGCTTACCCCCCCACTCCAAGGGCCCGTTACTCTATGCAGTGAAAGGACAGGAGTCATCTTCGTGCTCCTCCTAGTAACTGACAGCATGATCAAGGTCTGACTGTGTGCTGATCACATTGTGTGCATGGTCTTGTGGAATTTTCACAATAGCTCTGTGGTATAAACAGCCTTAGAAACCCCACTTCTGGAACCAGTCACAGAGGATTTAGTAACTTGCCCAGTGTTGTACCTAGTAAGTCAAAGAGCTGGTTGGAACTCTACTTTGCATGATTAATCATGCGATCTACTTGTCATACTGAAATAAATCTTCCTAATCTTTCTCAGCAGGGTTTTCCTTAGTTCATTTTCTGTGGTGACAACAGAATGCCCAAATCCAGGTCATCTATAAAGAACAGAGATTTATTATTACATTTCTACAGGTTGGAAAATCCAAGAACGTATCAATGGGGTCTGCTTGGCTCTGGTGTGGCCCCCATGTTGCATCACAAAATGGTGGACTGTGTCTCATGGTGACAGCTGAAGTCTCTTTTCCTCTTCTTATAAAGCCACTGATGTCCCTTGGGGGCCCCACCCCCATGACCTTATCTGATCTTAAAGACCTCCCAAAGTCTTTGCCACCAAATGCCATTGATGTGAATTAAATTGCTGTCCTGTGAACTTCTGAGGGACACAGTAAAACTAGAGCAGACTATCGCAGTGAGGTAGAAGCAGTGCTGGTGCATTGATTTCAGGTAAAATCCAGACCAACATTTCTGCCCTTAATATTCACATATGCCTTATGATGTATATTTGAAAAAGATACCTGATACAGCAAAATGATCCAAAAATATTACTACTTAAATGGAGGCTTTACCAATTAGTTAAGTTTCAAAATAGTCAACTTTTTAAATGAGGTAAAGGGAATAAGAGCAGTACATAGATGTGTGGAAAAAAACGTGAGGGCACCAGCAATTGATGGAAGACTGCAAATGCTGAGTCTTTTCATATAATAAATGACATATAGGGCTGGTGAATACTCAGAGTCACCTGATGTGGGAAGTTTTATCACCTTCCTTTCATCCTGTCTCCTCCCCAGTTATGAAGAACCTTCTCTTTGGTGTCCCAGGAGCAACTTGTATAGTTTAGAACCAATTGTAGCATACAGTAGTTGTCTAACAGATCTGTTTTCCCTGTTAGACTATGTACCCCATAGGGAATTTTATCAATCTTGATATTTTGTTAATTTGGTTTTATTTTTTGTTTTTGTTGTTGTTTTTTTGGTACCAGGGATTGAACTCGGGTCCTTGTGCTTGCAAGGCAGGTCACCGAACCACTGAGCTAAATCCCCGGCCTTAATTTGGTTTTATTGATCTTGATCTATGTCCAGTTTCTGGATGTTTTAATAATGTTTTAATAATGAAAATATGGAGGGCCATGGATTTAGCTCATATGTGCCGCTGCCTGCCTTGCAAGCACAAGGACCTGAGTTCAATCCCTGGTACACCCTCAAAAAAGCTGAGATGGTTAGCAGAATAAAAATAAAAATATAGGCCTTAATTTTGGGAGGTCCATAATCCAATGAGATATGCTCTACAGGAATAGGATTCTGCTGCCAGTAAGTGAAATACCACACTCAAACTCACTTAAAGAGAACTTCTCACTCGGGTAACTGAAAAGCTTGAAGGCGATTCATACTACAAGGAAGGCATGATCTGGCATCTGAACAATGTCACCAAGAATGAAACCTCTGTCTGTCTTCTAAGCTGACTTTGTCTGTAGGCTCCAGATGGTGGCTAGAAGATCCTAGACTTCCTTGTTCACATCCAACAGGAAAGGTACTGTGTCTTTTCCCTATCTTTCCCAATAATTATGTGAATAGTCACAAGAACTACACCAATCACATCCTATGATGTCTTAGTTACTTTTC
The DNA here is from genome assembly GCF_012274545.1 of Fukomys damarensis. Taxonomy (NCBI): domain Eukaryota; kingdom Metazoa; phylum Chordata; class Mammalia; order Rodentia; family Bathyergidae; genus Fukomys; species Fukomys damarensis. The sequence goes on along the minus strand of NW_022900934.1, from coordinate 8,949,551 downwards.
TCATTGCTGAGACAAAATACTCGACACCCAAAGTTAAAGGGGGAAAGGTTTATTTCGCTCAGTTTGTATAGATTTCAGTCCATAATCAGCTGGCTCCAAGGCAGGGTGGCATGGCAGAGGGGCAACAGTTCATGGTGTCAGAAGACAGCAAAAGCCACAAGGGACCTTAACGGCATCTTTCTATGCCTCTTATCTTCTCTGGGCTCTTAAATTGGATCCGGCAGCACTCACACCCTTAATCCTAGTGCCCTTGAGCCTAGCATTGCACCATGAATAATTTCAGCACCACACACCCTAGACCCAGCCACCTCCAAACCAGCTTCACCCCATCTGCACGAGGCTTTGGGGGGACATCCGGACACAAGCCATAACATATGCCCAATTCCCAAGCCAGTCTCAGTTTTCAGGGGTGGGAAATGTGCCAATCGGTTTAGTGGAGGTCACCCACTCCGCTGCTGGTCCTAGAAGTGGAGCTGAGTCCCTGTTGACCTGCAGTTTCTCATGGAAAGCAGGGGCTGATGGAGAAGCAGAAAGCATCCTGGAGGACGGCCGGGGACTTGTCCTTCCAGGCAGATACCAAGAAACACAAGCCCACCTCCAGGGAGCCATTTTAGAGCCACCATTTGACATTCACGTCACCTTGACTTTGATGACTTTGTCCTTTCACAGACCACCCCGGCCCCTAAATCAGGTTACTGAAAAGCAGCACTGAACTCGAACACATCTATCCTTAGGCAGCATTTGCTTCTGCGCGCATGCACATTTGTACTACATTCTCGGGCCCCCTTTGCCCGTGTCCTTTCGCATGCCACAAAGATAACGAGGAAGCCTCATTCCGGACGGGCCTCCCAGGTCTCTACTCTACACGGAGATCCTACTTTGCTTCACCTTGTCAAAAAACGTCTTCCCCAATTTATCTTTCACTTTATTTTCTGGGTATTCCTCCAATTCAAAAATGTTAGGATTATTTTTAGATCCTAGTCATTAGTGCTGGGAGACTGTTTTCAAACAGATTTGTTCTTTTCTCTCGTTTGTTCAATATTTGATTCCTTATTTAAAGAGCTTTTCTCCTCCCAGAGTTTCTTTCTACAAATCTAAACATTGTCAGGAAAGGGGGGTGAAGGACCAGTTCTCCCTTCTCATGAACGCAGGGCACCATGTGCCCCACTTTTCAGGCCCCTGAGCACGTGGGTTGGATCTGCTTTGTTTAGTTCACATGGGGTTTTAAACAAAGATATTTGTTGGCTTTTTTCTCTTAAAGAAATCTTTAGACATTTCACTTCCCAGTCCGGCTTGACGTCCTTGCTCTTGACTTGAAGAGCTTGGTCTGACACCACCGCGATGCCCGCCCACGTGGGGACAACTGGCCGAGGCTGCAGCCTCCTGGGTTTATCGCCTCCAATATGGCAGCCAGGTCAAAACTGAGACTTCTGGGGTTCTGGGCCCAGCGCCAAGTTCCCAGTGAGGAATGGTCTTGTTACTAAATGTCCAGAGGCCGTGCCGATGACCCTGATCCCTTGTGGTGAGTTCACATTACGTTAGGACTTGCCCTCCAGTATTCCGCCATTTAACAATCCCATCCCCGTAGACAAGTGACTCACTTCTTCTGAGCCTCCATTCTCCTCATGATACCAGGACAATATTCGAATCTGTTCCTAGGATTTTCTGGCTCTGCGGTACGGCCCCATCTTCCCGGCCTGCGGGCAGAGGTGGGGTGCACTCTGGGAGAACCAGTGGCTCACGTGGAAGTTCTATCAGCTGACCTGCAGGCTGCTTGGGTTTTGCCACCTCTGTTCCTCCCTGCCCCTCTTATTTAACGACACCGGGTCAGGTCAGTTCGAACCAAACTCTCCCCTCTCACAATGGGGAAGGGATCATCTCTTTGAATAATACTTTCTTCTGAGAACTATGCATTTCTGTTTTCCAAGTTGTAAATACCCAATAAGTTCTGAAGTGGGGCCTGCCTTTACTGATGTCATTAGTACATTAATAGCCCACATAACGTTTTGGTGGGGACTTGTCCTTCCCTCTGTTTTTGTTTTTTGTTGTTTTTGTGCTGGGGTTTGAACCCTGGGCCTTCACACTGAGCTATTAAGATACATTGCCAACCTATTATTTTATTTTATTTTATTTTAGTTGAGTCAAGTTGAGTTTGAGATAGAGTCTCACTATGGTACCCAGGCTGGGCTCAAATTTGTAATCCTCCTGCCTCGGCCTCTGAGAGTGGTGGGATTAAAGGTGTGCACCACCATGCCTGGCTACTCATCCTATTTTTAATGGCAGGTTAAACTGACTGTGTCCTTACAACGAAAGTGGAAGTGATGGCAAGGGAGGATGCCACATTTGTGTGTTGGTTCACAGGCTCCCAGCAGTGTTTGATTTAAATGTTAATTTCCTTTGATATATGTCCGGCTAGTAATAGAAACAAAGTTTCACTGACGCTTCCTTGAAGGAAGCCTGAGTACAGTCATAAATTATTTTTCTTTCTTTTTCAAAAAGAATTTGACGTGACTTTCAATAAAAGACAGAAATAAAATAAAACCACAGAAGTAAGCTCGGCAAAGAGTAGGAAGCTTAGGATGATGGGGCGGATCAGGGGCAGATGGGGCAGTTGTACCAGAAAAGCTAAGCTAAGAAGAGCTGTTACAGCTGAGTGCCAGATGAGTGGAAGTTCCTGGTTGCAAAGGCAAAAAGAGAAACAAGATGACTTTTGGAGCCCTTACTCCTTAACACAAAAGCAGGCTCATTCCTCAAGAAAGACAAACTATTTCCTAGAACTAGACTCTAACAGAAATTTATCGTGGAGGCCCATACGTAAGGTACCTGAGTATGTATATTTAACACAGATCTCCGGCGTTAGCCATGGGATTTATCTGTCTTTGAGGGAAGTAAATTTCAGAGCTCAGCACGCTGACAGTGTCTCCTCAAATTTACAGTGTCAACCTGCACTAAAGTAGCTGCTCCCCGTACCGCTTTTACTGGACCATCTATCAATATTTGATCAAATTGGGCCAAAGTTTCAAACTGCCCTTAAATTATACCCAGAGAAAGTGTTCGTACATGCAGAATGCTTGAGCGGGCTTCAAAATTGAGTCCTTGCGAGCTGGAAGCATCTTTTAAAAATATACCTGCATCGTTTTCCCCAGCCTCGTCCTCCCTTGGAACACTTACAATGCAAACCCACCTGCAGATTCACAGGTGCCCCTAAAGACGCCAAGCACATGGACTCGTCCCGCGTGTAGGCACCCAGGCTGGTGATGCAGAACCGTGCCATGTTTGTGTACACCCTCGAGTGTATGCACACATAATGGTAATACTGCTGTTCCCAGAATGTACATGTGTGAGTAAAATGAGAAGCTTCGTGAGAGCCTAAAGGATCAATCGAGATGATAAAATGTCATCTTTGCTCAGCAGCCTCCTCAGCATTTGTAAGGAATAATTACAGGAATGGGTCCAGTGGTTTTATGACCATGAAGATGCGTCATGTGTTTTGCTTCTCCTTTTGTCTCAACTGGGTTTTCAGGACTCGATTGAAGAAGGCATTTTCAGAACCCCTGACTGCCTTGCTGCTGCTCCTGATTTCATCCCAAAGCGAATTCTTCTTACCTGGGAATGTGTTTTCCTTGTCCCAAAACATTCCCCGCTCCATAGTCTTCAAATCCCAGGCAGGAAATCTTGCTGAAATTATAAAGCAGCCTTGCTTCCTGACAAAGCGCCTGGTGTGTGTGTCGCACTTCTTGTATTTTCTAGTAAGATACAAGATCCTTCGAGTGTCCAGGGCGAGTCCTGCAGGCGTGGTGGCCCTGGTCTTCCTGATTCCCCATGGTAGAGTCAGAGGGCTCCTCTCAGACTCCTCCATCTCTGCGAGAAAGAACAGTACCTGCAGACAGAAGCAAAATTCCATCCAAGTGTTATTCCTCAGAATTGTTGAGACATTAAGACTTCAATATAAACCTAAGAGCTCAGAGCTATATCTCCCTTTGGTATTTTGAATATTGATCAAATGATTCTTGTAATTTACATCGTTAGCCTCCTCACAATAGTATGTTACATTTCAAAAAGCAGAGGTTTTTAAGTGTTGGGAGATAGAAGCATGGCATTAATATTTGAAGCCTTCCTCATCCAAGTTCTAGCAGCAGTATTGTAATTTAAATCTTGCTTCTTAAGCTAGTTATCAAGTTGTCATGGTTCAAATGTCATTTTCATCCTTTCTAGTTAAAACAGCAGCAACAGCAGTTGTGGTGACTATTTAGTGATAAACCTGTAGGGAACAGAAATATCAAGGAAATGTCTTCTCCTCTCTGGGTTTGCAAGGAGTCTGGAAATTTTCTGCCCTTTGCGAGCAGGCAAATTGTCCGGTGAGAAACAGCACATCGGTGAGCAATCTGTGAGCGTTCAGTGTGGGGAATCTGACTCCGGCACTTTCCTGTGTACTCTGTCCCATTAGTGTTAAATGTCTGTCAGCCTTTCCATTGTACTCACTGTTTTTCTGGGATTTATTACTCAGCTCTAAAAACTGGCTCCGGGCTACAAATTGCCATAAAGGAGAGGCCGTTTGTTTGGGGGAATTTTTTTTTTCCTTCCTGAAGTAGTGTGGGTGGAAAAGAGAGACAGTTTTTGTTCCACCCTCTTCTTGGTTTTTGAGTCCCAAAGGTGGGGTTAGGACGTACTGAAAGCCACAGTGAATGGTCTGATATTTTCCCAGAATATGCGATTAATAATTATGTTACTAAAAACTTCTAGATAACAGGCCAATACATCAAGGTTTTAGGGGAAGCCAGATCATAGGCTCTGCTTTTAATCTGGCCTGTTCTGATTTGTGTTTCAAAAGACATTGCCTTCATAGGGTAGTCCTTTATTTTGTGCTATGGAACAGGAGACACAGTGAGGCAATCAGTTCTTGTCCTCAGAGAGTTCACGGCCTACGGGAAGGACATCAACCCCGTGAACTTGTAGGATGGACCTGGGAAAGGTGTGTCAGGCATTTGTAAGTTGTGTGCCTGTGTCACTCTACCTGTAATAAAAAAAAAGTGCTTTGTTATACTTTGTGCCCAATAGACTAGCTATAAATCATGTCTTTACATTTGATTTTTATCTATTAATGTATTATATAATACCTTTATATGTAAAGCTTTATATTATTTTCTCATAGCATAAATAGAAAAATCTGACATTCATTAAAAATTTTTATAATGAAATTAGACTGCTCGCACATAGCTCAGAAGTTTTGAAGACCTTGGCTTATTACTTCATGATAGATGGGCTTAAATTTTTGGTTGCAAATTTGGGGTGGTGTTGTTACGTGGTTGCCATGGCTATCCTCGTTGAGATGTCACATCGAACGGCCTAGACCCAAGTAACTGTCATTAAACCCAGATATCCCGTCCCTCCATTCTCCTGCAGAGGCACCCAGCTGTGCCACGTGGCACCACGCTGAAATCTGAAGGGGTGCTCAGGGCCAGGTTACCCCGTACCTCTGTGAATCTCCCACCCCATCCCCACAACCAACACTGTCACATCTAGAACGAGGCAGGGCACTGGGTTAACCTATGTTTCCTTGTTTTAAGAGAAAAATGACCGTCTCTTACATACAAGAGAAACTAGGCATATGTATGCATTTCTCGATCAAAGTGCCTCCTTTCTTGCTTCTCTGCTGTGTACAATGAGCGGAGGGAAATGGAATGAAATGCCATGGGACCTTCACATTTCCCTCTCCTCTGGGTCACCCTGTGTTTGAGGCTCTCAGCTGCCACTGGAAGTCCTTGTGCCCTCCCTCTCAGAGTGACCCGGAGATAGTTACATGCAGATGCTATGCAGATGCGGGGGCTGTGCCGCAGTGGCTGCCTGCTGATAAGGGTCCCATGTGTCCTGCAGATGCTCCTTGTTGCTTTCTTTCTCTCTAAGCAGGAAATTACTCCTGGCCCTGAGTTAGTGAAACTAAAGCTTCCCCCAACAC
>NW_022900934.1:8932236-8943395 GCF_012274545.1 Fukomys damarensis | reverse complement strand
ACACACACACACACACACACACACACACACACACACACACACACACACACACGCGTTTGGCTGCTGGGAGTCAGAGACAGGAGTTCTGAGTGTGCCGTAACTGGAGCCAGTTTGGGAACAAAAAGGCGAATGCGTCTTCACTGTGCTGCCCTTCCCTCTGCTGCTTCTTGTTCAGCAGCGATAGCACTAAGACTCCTGCAGATCACAGTCCTTATAAGAAGAAACAAGTTTTAAATGGCGAACTAAAAAGTTTTGTTGTTCTCCTTATGTCAGAAAAATGGGACATGTTTGCTGTAGCACACGTAGAATGCTCCCCCCAAGAAAGAAAAAATTATCATACCCGCTCGTAATATGCCGCTAGCACTTTACCATCGTGCCTTCCTGTACCCCTTATGCTGTTTCTAACTAAAATATTACTGTACTTAAATATGCACTATTTTGTAATGCCACTTTTTCGTTAATGGCACGTGTTCAAGATCTTTTCATATTTTAAGTAGTACTATAGAGCCTCGTTTCCAATAACAAAACTACCTTTCCTTGAGTAGTGTACTCTAATTCACCTTCAATTTTTTGTGATCTGATGTTTAGATCGTCTCCAACTGTTTTGCTTTCACAATGATATTCTAATACAAAAAAAAATAATAACAAAATATTGGAGCACACCTGACTATCATCCTAGTATAACTTTGGAGATGTAGAATTACAGAGCCCCAGAGTGTGTTCGTGGGTATCCATCCCCATTTTGAAATCCGTGCACATGTTTACCCAGGAGTCCTTGCACACACCTGTGACTGTAGGTGCGCACCTGGAGGTAGCAGAGCTCTGTCAGTCAGCGTCTGCTGTGCTTTAGTTCTGGAATGTTCCCCAAACCCTCCTGTGCTCAGAGGCGAGGCCTGCGTATGATTGGATCGGGGACATGATGGGTTCACCCACTAAGGGATCCATAGCTGAGCCGCTCCTACAGGCCGGCCTGCTCAGAGAGGAAGAAGAGCTGGGCTGCTGGGGATGTGCCCTGGAAGGCTGTGTCTCCCTCCTCAGCTCCTCCCCACATGCCCCACCGCTGGCTGTCATGATCCGAACCACTTTCTTCCGTGCTGTGCCCGTCTGCCACGCCATTTCTGCCGACTATGGGCTGAAACTTCTAAAAGCCACAAGCCCAAATGAACCTCTCCTCCTTTATGGGATGGGTGTCAAGTATTTTGTCCCAGCAGTGAGAGGAAAGACCATATCCATGGACTTCATCGTGCGTGGGTCAATTGCATCTGTGCTGAACATGGACAGACTTTTATCCTTGTCTCTGTTCTCTGAACAACACAGTATTACATGACCTGCATTGCACTGTGTAAGGCATCTAGAGATGATCGAAAGTATTCAGGAGGTTGTGCACAGGTTGTATGCAAACACTGTGCCATTTTGTACGAGGAACTAGAGCATCTCTGGATGTTGGTATCCTGTGTGTGTCCCGGGCCCAGTCCCCCACAGACACAGAGAAATGTCTCTGCTCACATACATGTGAAACACAATGCTTCATTCAGGACATACAGATCCGCACACAGACGCGTGTTGCTATTATATACGTGTGTTGTGTTACTTTATCTCACCTTAGTAATTGAGAGAAACCTGTCTCTAGGGAAAGTGCGGGACATACTGAGTCCTGCAGCTTGAATAACAGCTAGTGAGACAGAGAAAGAAGTGGATGTGTACAGCATTTTCCAGGAGAAGGAGTAATAAGTGTGCAAGTTCAGAAGTGGCAAAATACGCTGGGTTTGAGACACCTGCAAAAAGTCCGATCGGCTGGAGCCCAGATGGACAGACAGAAGGAAAGATAATTAGGAGAGAGCCCAAGGATCTGAAAGGCATATGGAGTCAACACTTACCAAGCACCGCCATGAGGCCACAGAAGATTTTTACTGCAGTAGAGCAGTACTTGGTCAGATTTCCAGACAAAACCAAACACAGCTGCTGCCCGATAGAGCCCCCAGGTGTGGTCGGAAGATGCACTCAGCAGTCCGGAGACGGACGGGGAAAGTGGGGTCACTGATGGAGTTACCAGGTGATGGGGATAGTGTTCGAGTAGAAGGAATGGTTAAGGATGGACGCCAGGGCAGATTTTGAAGACCCTGAGAAGCAGAAGTAAGGGGTTTTAGGAAACCCACAGGCTCCTCTTTGCCTCGGGCAACACTTGGGAAGTGTTATCGGTGGACAGTAAGACTTGGGGCATTCAGTCCCACACAGACAAGGCTAAGCCCAGCTCCTTGAGGCTCCCATCTCATCCTCCTCCGCTTGGTTGGATTCCGCAAGCAGTGCCGAGGAGAATAAATCCGTCCTCAGGGTGCATTCCTACAGGCAGTGCATCCCACCTGAGGCTATCGTTAAACCATCTCCCGGTTTCAATGAAGAGCGCCGTGAGGAGAGCAGCAGAGGCCCACGGCAGGCACCTGGGTCATTTCTGTGCTGCACATCTTAGCCATGTGTGATGACTCGCTGCTGTTCCTGGAGGGTGTATTTCATTGTTCTGGAAATGATGATTTCTAGCCTGGAGATGAATGATGAACTTGTTTTCTTTGCTTTCTTTTCCCTTGTTTCACTCGGTGTCATAGTTTTGGCTGAGGTGGTGCCTTAGCTCTTGGACTTACAAACGGAGGAGGGGAACTGTAGGTTCCCTAGCCATTTTTTGTTTTTTTAATGAGAAGTGCTGGAGATGAGAATAAGTTCTTCACACATTTCCTGTTCCAGAAGGGACTTGGGAGAAGATGACGCCACCTTCAACAGCTGGGATCTTTAACTCAGATGCTTAAAAGGCACATACAAGTCACACAGATGAATAAACAAGCAGGTGTGAGGCCGTGATGAGGTGGCAGGAGGGACTCTGATGACTGGAACAGACCTCGACTTTTCTAACAGATGTGGCAATGAGACTGTGTTGCCAGATCTTTCATTTTTTAGTTCATTCCAACATTTTGCTAAATACAAAAGGATGTGTATAAGATACGTCTGTCAGTTTTGAAGCATGCTAATGAAATGACCACTCAACTAAACAGAACGCCACAGGTATGGATGAAGTTCTCCAGGTGACCTCCAACAAAAACACTCATCTCACTATCTATAGTAGCCACTTGCCTAAATTGGGTGTTTATAATTAGCTTACTTTTATTTGCAGTTTAATCACATGGGTTTATGTCCCCAAACAACATATTGTTTGACTTATTGCTCATATACAAAAGTATGTATAGCAATATTATTTGTATTAGCAAAAAAAAAGCTTCATTAAAAAAGGGTAAAACTAGACTGTGATCAACCACACAAATGATGATCAGACAGACATCAAGATGCACAGACCGCAGCTCTGAGAATCACGTGGGTGAATTTTAGAAAGAAGCATAGCAGAAACAAAACAAAAAGTCAGACATGGAGTAGGGTAGCCCCTCTCCCTCAAAGCAAGAGGGGGTTTACTGTTTCTTAAGAAATTCTCAGAATTTGAAATTCGTGTGACATCTCCCAATGTTTAAACTTTGGAAAGTAACTCATTACATCAAAATAACTACTGTGTGTGCCAAATAAAACATGTCTGTGGTTCACACCTTTCTGTGAGCTGTTTGCTTCTGACTCCCACTCTGGGGCCTGTGCTCAAGTCTTGTCTTAATGTTGACGAAGCACCTGTGTTTAGGTGCCACCACCCCACACACACCCAAGCCTCATGCAGCCACTGCTGGCTGCCATGACTAGAGTGTGTGGTTGATTCATGGTGTAATGCTAGGATTAGAGGTGCTAGGTTCAAGGGTGGGTGATTCCTAAACCAGCCCACCAATTGGTTTGGCACCATCCTGGCCCCAGAAGTCTGGATACAATATAAGGGGCAGAAAGAGTCTTGATTCCTCCCTTGCTTGCTTTGCTGTCTTCTGCCCACCATGAACTGTTTCTTCTCTGCCATGCCTGTCTGCCGAGCCACCCTGCCTTGGAGCCAGCCAGTTGCAAACTGAAACCTCTACAAACTGTGAGCCTTTCCTCCTTTAACTTAGGGTTTTGGGTTTTTGTCTCAGCAACAAGGGAAAAGTATGCGAGATATGCAGTTACTAGTTATGCAGTTACCTCACTAGTTATGCAGTTACCTTAAGTGAGGTACGCAGTTACCTCACTTAAATCTCATGATGCAGACACTCACCATTCAGGCAGATGCTCTTGTTAATATTAGCCCCATCTTATCAATGGGACACAAAGAGGATATACAGTTTGCACCACGTTACACCATCAGTGAGAGGCACAGCTCAGATCTGAGACCAGTCCTCCGGCCTTGAAGCTTCTGTTCCTATCATGACAAACCACCTCAGAGTTGTTTTTCCATAAACATGTACACTTGGGAAATCTTCAGATGGTGCCATTCTCAAATGTTCCACTTTCCCTAGAAGCAGAGCATTGACTTAGAAAAATAATCAGCCTAGGATTTCCCCTAACAGTTTCATATTCATAGGGAAAATTCTAACCCTGTTGTCCGGGGCCCAAAGGTTTTGTGTTGGTTAGTGGCACCTCTCTTTCTGAGCTTCTGGTCTATTTTTCATTCTGGTTCTTTTCCATCACCCTAATGTGGTAGATGTGGAGCTCTGTTAGAAGGGTTAGAGTATATGAAGTTTCTCTGATCCAAAGGGCATTGCTTTTCTAAAATGAAAATACCCGTTTCTTCTGGCTATAAATGGAATACACCAACATTGTAAAGAATGAGAAAGAAATTAAAAATCACCCACAGTTATCACTGCTGTTAATACCTGGACTGTGAGCTTTCACAGCTTTTTGCCCACACAGACATGCATCATGTGACCGACCAATTCAGTTGCAGGAAGCACAGTATAAGACAACTGAGTTTTCTGCTTTTCTCTTGATATTTATGAACATCTTCTCCAATCAATAAAGAGGTAGATATGAATTTTAGTGACTATAAATATTCCATTGTAGGATTACCATATTTACTTATTTAGTTCGTCCAGTTGCTGGATATGTTTTCATTTATTGTTTTGACTTCGTCCTAAGCAATACTGATATGGACATTGCTATCTCCTTGTGTATTTATCTATGTTTCTCCTTGGGCTAGAATCGTGGAGGTGGGATTGCTGTAGATTTTTGCCCTGAGAGGGATAACTTAGGACGCACTTGCTTCCTTCCTTAATATTTACTACTTTGAAGGCGCTCAAGGCGCCGTCGCAGCCTGTCATGTCTGGGGCCTGGAGGAGACCTCTGATGTTAATCAAAACATTTGAGTTAACGACATTCAGCCTTGTCAGTCACCCCCAAATTACAGAAGCCTTCTCCGTCTTTGTCAATAACAAATAGGAGAAAAATTACCCCCAAATGGCATAAAAATTAGGAACTAGACAAGTAGTCACCAAAAGAAGACGCGTGAGGCATGACGGTTGAAGACTTTCCAAGCCGGACTGGGACGCAGCAAGTGAAATCACACCACTCGGGTTTGCAGAGAAAGACTGGATGCCAAGCTGGGAGACCCAGGTCAGCAGCACAGAGCAAGGCACACAGGAGGCCCCCTGGCAGATGAGCAGTGTGCCGGGAGCTGTGACCACAGCGAAGTGATGGAAAGTTGCAGAGTCCAGACAGTGAGGGATTTAAGTCTGACCCTGGCACTGTCTAATTTTTTTTTCTCTGCAAAATATCTAAGTTTTAGCCTTTTTATTCTGCAGCACTGCATGGGAGAATGGACACAGGAGCATGTTGCTTAAAAGAAGCCAAAGATTTGAACAGTGCCTGCATTGTCTTCACTTCTGGAATCATTCACATTGCAGAGGTCAAATAATCCATGCCTAATTTTTAAAAAAGAAAGAGAGAGGAATAACCTATGACCTTAACATCTTTTGAGACTTTCAAAGAAAAAGTATAGGTCTGCTGTACATAAACTGGTGTTTCTATTCACTAGTCTGGGTCCTTTATTTTTCCGCTGCAATCTCTCCATTCTGTACCTCTTACCACAAAATCCTCCAAGAGGAAACAAAGCATCCTTAGCAGGCTAAAGTCCAACAAATGTCAGATTCTGAAGGAAAGTACCATGTGTCTCTATTTAACATTAGAGTGAATGGCTTTTTGACAGGTTTATAGCTGCTGAGTTCGATAGTCAGTCATGCAGGACAATTATGTTTGAGCTAATTTGATGAATCAACTCCATGGTTCGCCCGTGGTCCCTGTAGCCTTCATGGGCATATGTGCCCAATTTTTAATTTTCTGCTCGAGAAAAGAAAAAGCTTTGAAATTTGGCTAATTCTATCACATCTGCAGGACCTCTCTCGTGGAAGATGCACTTGCCTGGTTCTCAAGTGGGAAGGACCACTTGGTAACAGGATCAGGGCCATCCATCAGGCCCTTGGCCAGTTCTGGGATCGGGTTCCAGGGACCAGCAATTGCCTGTGAACTCTTGAATAATTTTGTGGTGAGGGAAGCAAAGAGTTCATCCTCAAAGCATTTGGGGGTCAGACCCTGGGGAAAGATTATTTCTCATTGCTGAATTCAGTTTGATGGGGATTTGTGAGAACTGGTGAGGAGGCATGAGGGTTTCCTGAGTTCCTTTTCCCCCATCATGGTTCTGTTTTCTCCAACTCCCTGCTTCCCAGGAGGCCATGGCCGAGCAGTGGGGATACGGTGTAGTGTGGGAGGGCGAACAGGGCAATCGTCCTGCCTACACCATGACTTTACACTGTACAACCCTCTGTAAATTTCATGGCTCTGTGAAATGCAGGTAATAACTGCACATTTCTAAAGTTGTACTGGACCTAAATTCAGGAGTGCTTGACGTGATGACATTTCTTCAGCGATCACACATATGGTAGTGGTCCCATAAGAGAATGATAGGGTTGAAAAATCCCCACCACCTAGGGGCATCCTAACCATGGTCAAACCATAGTGCCGTGAATGCCTTGTGTGTCAAAAAGCTACTGCACTGCAGTCACGTAAGAGGATAGCACACAACGGTGTCCCATACGTTCTGCTTGACACCAATAGGAAATGACTGGTCGACCAGTTTGTGTATTTACTACACCTGATGCTCTTTCATTACTTTGGAACACTCTCTCTACTAACAACTAAAAAAGTCTACTGTAAAGCAGTCTGCTGCGTTATGCCCAACAGCTTCAGACACTCCGGTTTAGAACGTCCACGGCCTGACCACACCTGTAGGTTTCTGTAAGCTCAGACCGGATGTCTGCACAATGACCCAGCGACAGACGACAGATGTTTCCGAGTGTTTGCCTGTGGTCGAGTGATGCCCATGTGCGCGGTAATGCGCACAAAGAAAAGTGTCCAGCGCCTGGTATGTGGTTTGATTTGGATATCAAAGAAACTATGGACTGCGGACGACTGAATGATGGGAACTTTCCATGCCCAGAAAGTGAAAGCGCTTGATTAATGCTAGCAAATGAAGTAAATGCTATGATTCGAATTGACAGCTGGTGTTATTTTTTTTTTCCAAAGCCATTAGCAAAAAGGCTATCGCTCGATCAGATAGTAAAACTGATTTCCAAAATCGAGACGTCATTTTTTTGCAGTTGGGAGTTAGTAATACGTGGACCAGGCTAAAAGCAGGGGGCTTACTGAATCATAAATGGGATTTGCTAGGTACTTTATTTCATCTTTCCATGCGTGTTTACCGAGACCCTCCTACTGCATGTAAGTGTGGATGTGTGCGGAATATTCTGGAAGGAAGCATTAGCTCTGTCACTCGCCACCTTGGTGACAAGTCACTTAACCACTGTGCCCTCGCGCCAGTGTCACTGCAGTGACACAAACACAGGCTGCCTTCCTACGCCCCTGTAAGGAGCAGCTGAGACCCTGCAGACAGAAGGCCCTGCAAAATAGAAGGTGCTCGACAATTCCTGTTTTATGCAGAGAAATTCCCCCGTGTCCCTCTCTGTCCCAAAGCCCTCTTTTACATAGAAAAGGGTGAGTGGGGAGAGTGGAAGTGACAGGCTAAGGTATCCCTACTATAGCGCCTTGGCCGGGACACAGGACATTGGACATTCTCAGGGAGCACTTCTTTTTTGGGGAGGATTTTTTGAAACAGGGTCAACGTGTCCTTGAGACTGGCCTGGAACTCACAGTGAACATTTCTTGAACCAAAGAATGAATCGATGAGGGCACGACTAGAGTGAGCTCAATTTGCCATAACAACCCACTGTTTAGTGTTAAACTGGCGCCTTGGAGGCAATGGGTAGAAAAGGCTCAGCCCGTGGACTTTGCACAGTAAGTTAAATATCGCATGGTTTCTGTTTTATGAGAAACCCAAGATATACATAATTTAAAGAGCAAAATAAAAGATAGATGATAGGAAAGAAATGATGGAAAAGAAAGAGGTAGGCTCTGTAGAGACAGGAAAGCATCTGGGGATGGGGGAAGATGGGAGGGGAAGAGGAAGAGAGATTAAGATGGTATATATATTACCAAACTAAAAAATAAAGAACTCTTCACCTCAAAAAAATACATTTACTCGCACATCAGGTACTCATCTAGGCTTGGGAATACTAGCAGGGTACGCTAGGCTTTTAGGCTCATTTTCATCATTTGCAAGCAGAATGTAATGATACCAGTGTTTGAGGGCTGTTGGCTCAGGACTGGTTGGAAGTGAATTAGCTTTTATTGTGGTTTTTGCAAAATGTTTCCTGTCTTCTGTAGACTGAAAGTTGATTGCTGCACAGCTTGTTGGTGCCAAGCATGGTGCCAGGCACTCAGCCCTGGGGATGAGGAGGAGCAAGACAGGCAAAGGCCCTGCCCTCAGGGGGCAGAGAAGCTGATGGGTGAGACAGACAGGAGCCACAGACACACAGGAAATTTTTAGATGCAGCGAGATAAAAAGGAATGGTGTGGTTGTGCATAGGTGGATTATTTTAGAGATGACCAAGGAGGGCTCCTTTGAGGAGAGAACATGAAAGCAGGATCTCCAGTGCGAACAGCCAAGCATGTGGCGATCTGAGGGCAGAGACTTCTGGGCCAAGGGAACGGCAAGTGCAAAGGTGCTGGGATGGCAGCATTTGCTCCATGGCTCTTAGCACAACATGAGGGAGGAAGAGAGTAGCCTGCAAGGAAAAGTTCAAGGTCCTGTCATCCTTTCCAGATCAGGATGAAGTATTGGGGGTTTGCTCTGATTTGCTTTTCCAGGGTGACTACTCCAGCAGTAGGTCTTTTGACTACTCAAAGACCGTGGGGCTAGGAGGGGTAGATTAAGTAGCAAGAAGTCCAGCTAAGAGGCTGCTGCACAGGGAGAGGTGGTCATGGTTGAACACAGGGGGTGGCCATGGTGCAGGAAACCTGGGGAATCTGGGCATGGAGCAATAGCCACAGGAGGGAGATTGGGATGAGGCAGGGAGAGATTGTACCAGGATTCTGTCAACCCACTGGGAAATGCAGCCATGAGGATCCAGATTTCTTGTTCCCTGGTGGCTCCCTGCTCTCCTCTGTGGTTTGCCACCCAGTGCCCCATCTCTGTAGCAAGGAGGCCTCTTTTCTCCTGAGACTGAGCTGGGTGTCAGGGACCATGGCTCTGACTCCCAGGAGAGGAGAAATCAGCAGCCTTTCAAAGGAAAAAAGACAAACCAGCAAACATTATTTTCTAGAACAAGCTTTATTTTTTAAAAGTTCATGCAAATATGCATGAGCCCCACTTAGCATCCTAAAAAAAATCTTAAGGAAGGAAACTTCCTATAAAAACTTAAGGGACAAGAGAATGCAAACCAATCAGCATAAGGTAGGAGACAGAGACCAGTAAATACAGTGAGTTAGCTGAAATATTTTTCTGTTAGAATATAACAGGATGACGATAACCACTGATTCATTGATTCAGCATGTATTAGCTGATCACTTTCTTTGATGGGGGTCAGTAAATGAGGCAGACACCAGTTCCTGCTCTCATGGAGCTGACAGATCGGTGGGAGGGTGGATAGCAGGAAAAGTGTGAAACAAAGCAGACCCTGATGGGTTCACAGCCCAGAGGTAGCTATTTGCGTCCCAGCAAGGTGTAGATGGCAGGCACTTGAGGACCATTTTTATTTTGCAAAGGTGAGAAGCACACACTGAGTCATAAGCATCAGATGTATAATTATTTAAAGTACTAGTGATCAACGTATACATTTAAATGGTATTCCCTTAAATATAAACGTGTTTCATGTTTCATAAATAGTTTTTCAGTGGCATCTTCCCAAACAAAATTTCATTCCAACTCAACAAAGAATTCCACTCCCACACAGGAGAAAAAGTGTCAAGCACTCTGTTCTAGGAGGCGACACACGCGAAGCATAAATAAATGCACGGTGAGCCCGCTGGACTTGAGCTGCACAGCCAGGGCCTCACAGGAGGCTGTGGCCCATTCTCCTGTCAAGCGATTCTGCTTGCTTACCCTGCCTCTTCTTCTCTTGGTGCAATGAATATTAATTAAGCATCCACTTTGCATAAGGTACAATGATCTGAATAAGCAAGTCATGTCCTGTGCATCTATCAGAAATGTGTCAAGTCACTTAAAAATGACTCTCAACTTTCACATCATACAAGAAACAGGAAATGTACATTCTGAATGCATAGTACTCTCTTACAGATATCCATATGTGAGAGGGGCAGAGAATAG
Source organism: Fukomys damarensis (assembly GCF_012274545.1). Taxonomy (NCBI): domain Eukaryota; kingdom Metazoa; phylum Chordata; class Mammalia; order Rodentia; family Bathyergidae; genus Fukomys; species Fukomys damarensis. Next base: position 8,932,795 of record NW_022900934.1, on the reverse strand, counting down.
GTTCTAAATGAGTAAAAATTCACTCAAGTTATAAATTACTTTACCATCAGATGCAGCATACTGAGGTTGGTTTTATTGCTTTATATTATATATATCAATACTGTATCTTTATTGATAATAAGTGTATCTGGTAAATACGTAATATATATTGCAAAAGCATATAATGCATATTTGTACATGTGTATAACACCACATATTCACACAGCCTATATAGTATTATATATTGTTATGTCACAGAATATATTCTGTGTGTGCCTGGATGAAAAGACATCTTTTTAGTGGGATCATATTGCTTCTATCTGTTTTCATTTCACATTTTTACTCAAAGTCTCACGAATATTATTTTCATCATTAAACATTCTCTTACATTTTAATAGCTGCTGAGTAAGCCACCAATTAAATCTATAATACTATAATTTATTTAACTGCAGTATTAATGTACTATAATTCTCCTCATATTGGACTTGGGAGGTGCACCTTTTCAGCCCTGGTTGGTTCCTGTTGTGAGGTGCAGCCTGTTAGCTGAATCCGGGCTAGGTCCCCCCACCACCTCCTCCCC